>NC_134593.1:51644272-52011147 GCF_037038515.1 Microtus pennsylvanicus
AGCTGGCATTTATATATGATAGAGAATGCATAGCATTTGTCCTGAAATGGCTCTATACTATAGCCATACTGATGAATATCTTGCATATCACCATAGAAACTTCATCTGGCAATGGATGAAGCTAGAGAAAGAGACCCACATTGGAACACTGGATTGAGCTCCTAAGGTCCAAATGAGGAGCAGAAGGAGGTAGAACATGAGCAAGGAAGTTACGACTGCGAGGGGTGCACCCACCCACCGAGACTGATCTAATGGGAGCTCACCAAGGCCAGCTGGATGATGGAGCATGTGATCAAACCGAACTCACTGAATGTGGCTGACAAGGAGGGCTGTCTGAGAAGACAATGACAATGGCACTGGGTTTTGATGCTACTGCATGTAATGACTGTGTGGGAGCCTAGTCTGTTTGGATGCTCACCTTCCTAGTCCTGGATGGATGGGGGAGGACCTGGGACTTCCCACAAGGCAGGGAACCCAGACTACTCTTTGGACTGGAAAGGAAGGGGAAGGAAGATGAGGGGAACAGGAGGGAAATGGGAGGAGGGGAAGAGGTGGAAATTTTTAATTAAATAATAAAAAAAGAAAAAAAAAGTTAAAAAAAATGAATGATAGCAGCCAGTCTGTTATTTGCTTTTTAAACCCAAATACTTATAAAGCTTCTGGACAATGAACTTGTTTTTAGTCACATAGAATATAGTCAATAGAATTTTAATATTAAGGAAGACATTACATACTTAAAAGTTATTGATGATTAAGACTTCACACTACAATCATTTCAGGCATGAAAATGAATTTTGTTATCTATGTAAAGTATCAATGTTTTCTTAAGAATTATTGCCTTGTGAATGATTTAGTTGTTAGAAAGCAAATTACACATAAAAAGTTCAAACCAAAAATGACATGAATATATAATTACTTTTTCTACATATTTCTAAATAAAGTTATTTGTTCAATACTGATATGAGTAGTTTCAGGGCTATTGTGAGGGACATGATAAATGGAGTAATGAAAAAATTTTTTAATTTAGGGGAATCTATCAATCTAGAAAACCCATGAATATTTCCTATTAAATCAGTATGCTAGAAGAAGATGAAAGAGATAGAGATTTCTTCCAAGAGAAAGAGCAACATAAAACAAGACACTGTAATTATATCAACATCTATTAAAATTTCCATGATTTGAAATCAATGGTAGATTCATATTCTAGTTGGAATGGTAAACATCTAATTTTGTATATACAATATTGAGATACACTTGTGACTTGGACAGTGTCTTTCTTCTGAGAGAAAAACAGTTTAAAAACCACTGCTGTGATAAATAACATTAATAAAATAATAAGGTGTGATATATATCCATAGTCCTAATGCTGTATATTTAAACATAGCACCTAGGAGAGATAATATGGACTTGCACCTTACTATTAACTTTGAAGAATGTAACCAACACCCGTGGTTTCATTCTTTTCTATTCTTTAATATTTTCTGGCAATTCAATCTCAATTAGTACCAGTGCTTATATAACTTGGTTTAATTAGAATTATGTTTAGATTAGTCAGAGGTATCCAATAAAAAGAGAAAGTGTATTAATGAATAAAGAATTTCGAAAGGAACAAAAGCAAATATAGTAAATTTGTGGAGTCAGGGATATACAAGAAAAATAAGAGACCAAGCTCAACGCATGCCATTTTAAAAATGTTCCATGACAGTAAACATGATAATTATAGCAAAAAAAATAAGTAGTTTCGTTAAACTTGTAACTCAAGGATATTACATGTCTGTCAACATGAAACACAAGGTTTTAGAATTCTTCATCGGATTTTCCATAGGATTTAATGTTGTGGATATCAGATTAGTTTTGTCTTTACTATCCCTTCATTGTCATCTCTAGATGTCATATTTTAATGCCCAGCCTTTGAAACCAATGTTCTGGAAAAATTAAGTCCTAATATATTGATACCCATTTCATAGCATCAGGTAACTTCCCATATTTGATACTTTTTGTCAAGGAAGGTATTTATGAGTAGGAGGACAGACTTCTGGAGTTGGAACTCTCTTTGAATAATATGGTTTCCAGGGATCCAACCAGACCATCAGGCTTTGAAGTAGTGCCCGCTCTCACTGGCAGAGTCAGACCTATAGCCCCCTCATAACTTTTCACATGGATGCTCAACAGCATCCATGAAAAATGGCCACTCATTTTCGGTAGAGATTTGCACTTGTGCTGAGATTTTGCATAAAATGACTCTTTTGCTTATCTAATTAATTCTTATATTAAAATGTTACTGAAAAACTTAATTTTCCATAATATGTCCTATGTCAATTTTTATAATCTGTGGTGCAATGATTGTTTACTAAATATGAGTGAAACAATATATGACACAGATTTTCTCCAATATTGAAGAAGAAATGCATGGAAATACTACAGTAAGAAATGTAGAGGCCCTGGAACTCTATAGACCACTAATGTTGAAGTAGTCTTTGTGGTGGCTCATGCCTTTAATCCCAGCACTCAGGAAGCAGAGGCAGGCAGATCTCTGTGAGTTTGAGAACAGCCTGGTCTACAAGAGCTAATTCCAGGATAGGCTCCAAAGATACAGAGAAAAAGTGTCTCAAAAAAACAAACAAAAAAAAAAAACCCACCACAATAATAATATACAAAAAATAACCAAAAAATGTTTCTTATTGTTGCTATTTTTCAGTAGTATCTTTACTTTAACATGGTAAATTTAAACATAGAGATGACTACTACATTCCCATGGATGATCCAAAGAACTAACAGTGTTTTTTGCAAATATTTACATTTTTTTCTCCCCAGGAGACTTAGTAAAGCTGTAACCCATTTTAGGAGAATATTTCAAAAGCATTTTCCTAGGATTACTTAATCTCTCTTTAAAAAGAATTTTTATTTAAGTACTTAAATATCTTATTTTTAAACCCTTTAAAAACTTAACAAATAAATTATTTTCTTTTCTGAATGAAGAAGAGGGAACTCAGTATTTGTGCCCTTTAGAACAAACACAGATCCTGATGCCCTCCAGTCAAGCCATTCAAGGAATGAGCTATTTACACCGCTTGCCACACCTTTTGAAATGACCACCAAGTTTCACTTAAGAATCCTAAAAAACTTAATGATCATGTATTTTTAAATCAGAAAAAATGATTTCAGTAAACTTTTTCAAGTTCCATCATGCTGCATAAGTGAAAATGGCCTTGAGTACATTAAGAAAGACAAACAAAAACCTAAAATTTCAAAATTAACATTTGGGATATACATATAATTCTCTTTTAAATATGCTGTGAAAATTAAATTGTCACCTACCGTTGGACAACAGGAAAGTAACAGGTCACCATTCAGACATCCTTTAATGATCAGGGCTCATATTTTATTAACATTATATATTTAGGACCTTTATGTTATTTTGCAGATGCAGAAATAGACATGTTTCATTTCCAGAACAAAAGACATGGCAGAGAATTTCAAATTACCTTTTTCAATGTGAATTCTTTTTGACTCATGTCCCATGTCATGACCAGCCAAATCTCCCTCCTTTGGCCCAGGAAGCACATTTGGTGATAAACCCATCAGCATCTGATTCATGGACAATCCATTCTGATGCACAGCTGTTAACCCCAAAACAAGGAACAGACACAAAAACATCAGAACATTGTGATAAAAAAATATCATAAACATATGCTACCCAAACTTTGAAATTATAATCCCTTAGTAATATCACTGGAAGATTGCTAGCCCATAGTAATCCTTTAGCATAAGCAGAAAACACTGGAAATAACTCCACGTACTGTATCTGTTGTTATATAAACAAAACATTTTCCGTGGTTAGAATAATGTGGAATATTCACATTAGTGAATGCCTATGAGGTATTCAATATTACGTTCTTGTGCATCAAGTTCTCTTCTTAGTATATAACTTCCCCCAATTTTGAAAAACTCTGATCTCAACAATAACGTTCCCTTTAACACTGTCTGGTTAAAATGAGTGATCTGCCACAGTGACCTTTCACAGCCTGTATAGTTTTCTGCATTTGAAGAACTGAAACCGTCATCTCGGTATCCTTATTGTGTTTTACTTCATAGAATATGGTGTGCCATAAGAATCTCAAAATTCATCTAAAGAGTAGTTTTCAAAACTCCAAATCCAATTGATATCTACCAATTGCTTTCTCTGCTAGTGATGATCTGTCACCACTGAAATGATAAAACACTGCTGTAATTCAGATGAGGAACACTCAGGATTCACAGAACTAAGTCAATGAATTCACTTACTGAACTGGTCAAACAAAATAAATATTGTTTCTTTTGCATAATTTGAGTAAAAAATATATTGGATAAAACCTTTCTTTCCTGGAAAAATAGAGAATCTTATGAATAACACTGGAGTTTATTAGAGTTAACACTGACATCCAACCTTGAATTATTTTAAATTTCAATGGTGAGTCACAAGCTAGGGGTAGAACTTTTATGAACAACAGAGTACATCATCCTAGTATATTTTTTTCTCACAGGATGTTTAATATCTCAAAATGTTAACAGCTTGGAGTCTTAAGTGATATAGTCATCAGTATATATTCTCCTTCACATTTCAGGATTCTCCAGAGATACTATATCACAGCTGTAGTTCTGATGAAAAATTCAAAAGCTGAGTTTAACCATGAGGAACATCACGATAATTCAAGATAAAGAGCTTTCTACAAAACAAATGTGTGTGTGTTTGCCACATTGTTAAGGTAATAAATGGGGGAGATGAGAAGGACCTTGGAAGAATTTCAACATCTTTAGACAGAGACACAAACACTAACTGTGATATGTGATCTTTAGTTTATTCTTGCACCAGATAAGAAAATCAACTTGCTCTTAAAAATATTAGCTGGAAAATTCAATAAATGTGAAAATATCTATAGTGTTAAAATAACATAATAATAGTAAAATTTGATTTTGATCATTTTTCTGTGATTTTATAGAAGAAATTACTTCTGTGTAGAAATTAAAACTTGTAGAAATTAAAAATTGAAACTGGAGTTACAGGTGGTTGTGAATGACCTGATATTGGTTCTAAAAAGCAAACTCTGGTCTCCTGAAAGAGCATTAAATACTATTAGCACTTGTCATTTAACCACATACAAGACCTAATATTGTAGTTTTTTTTATATATAAGTCAAAGACCTACTTCAAAATTTTAATAATAACAGGAATATATGTATTACTTATTATTCCAGACAGAACTGCTAAAATTAAAATTATTTAATCCAGTGATCATTTAAAATGAAGAGCAAATAGACTTTTGACATTTACTGTGGTTAATTTAATTTCTGTTGTTTGTCTTTGTGAATACCTTTATTCAATAATGATGAATGTTAAAATCAGATGATTTCAAAAGTGGCAGTGGCTTTTTCATTAAAAACAATCAGTTGAGAAAACCATAAACGATCTACTTAGATGTTAGATGGTTGGGAATTGGCTGTGTACTTCAAAAACTAATCTGGAAGATTACTTACATTTTCTATTTCATAGCTCAAATCTTTATGTGTAGTTTCAGAGAGGACGTTATATCAGAACCTGCTAATGCCGCATCATCCTTCACGGCATTCCAAACTGGGACACATAATTTTGAGGAATGGCTATTGCGAGGGAGCTTCGGTACATGACACATTTGAGATCTATTTGGAATGAGGGTATTTTGATTAGAAAGCCCAGCTGCACCTAATAAAGCTTAAGATGGTGACAAGCCCAAGTATGAGACCTACGGATTCTGTCGGAAGAACTCTCGGTCCGTGCAGGGGAGCTGGACACGCTGCTGCTGCGGTGTGATGATGGGTGGCTGCCAGGCCTTCGGCCCTCCTCAAGGGAAGGGGCAGGTGAGGGGCTATCAGGAACACGTTCCTGCATTGCACAGAAGGAAAGAAGAGGATACTACGTCAATGTATTGAGTCTTGGGTTCATGAATGTTGGTTTTTCTTAATAAAATTAGAAATATGAAAAGGAGTGTCTCTAAAGGCCCACCGTGATTCACTAGCACTAAACTGTACTAAAAGACATATTTAATCTTAACCAAAAATCTCAAACCTAGCCAATTTCCTATTCTTGAATCTCCTATCATCTGAATTAGTGAGATGAAACACTCTTAAAAAGACAAGGTAGGAAATCATAATTTTTATTGGTAAACCTCAGTATGGCCATGGCAAATAGTACTAATCCATTCTTTGGGGAAAATATTAGGCCATAGAAAACAATTCAAAATTTTCAGCAAGACCATCTGGACAATTAAAGAGCTGATAGGACTAAGCAAGTCTGAGTTGAGGGCAGTTATTTTGAAAGCAACTTTCCATGGGTTCACCTTCTGCAGCAGGCATTAGGCACCATTTACCACATACATCCTGGATGTAGCTGACCAGGATATTATCAAGAGAATTCTGAACAGCACTTTCAGGGTGACACCACTCGAGACATATGATGGGCACAATTAATGCATTGTGAAAACAGAATATTATTTAATATTAAAATTATTTTCTATGAATCAAATAAATCTCACTACCTAGGCTTCCTTTTTCCATTCAGTCACTTCTGTTCATCAAATATATTATCATGTAGGTGGCAGAGAATCCTGCTGTATTGTTTCACTCTAAATTCCATGATGACATTTGCCTCCTACTATGCGCTTCAGTCTGAACAAGCTCTGTAGCCATGCTACTTAGAGTTGAGAGTACGCATCACACACATATAATGAGCTAGTATAAATAAGATTACAGATTAATAGATTAACCATTAGTTATCACTTTATATTGTTAGCAAAAAAAACAAAAACAATGTTTCATCAGACATAGAAACTGACAGTCTCTACAATAATCAATAAATATGTCTGAGTATAGAAGTATAGAAAGTACTTTCATATTTAAAAAAAATGGTAGTCCAGAGAGGGAAACCTTAGTGATTAAGGAAATTGGGGCCGTGACAGAGGACCTGGGCTTGGTTCCCATCATTGGCATTGTTTATAGCCACCTATAATTTCAGCTGCAGGGAGTAATAAGACATTGTTCTGGTGCTTCTGACAGCACCAGGCATAAAGGTTGTACCATGCTTGGTGTGGGCAAGCAAACAACCACTTACATAAAATAGAGCATGCATATATACATATTGAGGATTCATTTTGCAGAACAATACAAATAAAATGAAAGCAAGTGTCAAAATTTCAAAGCTTTGTTTGAAAGACCCATATCATAAATCAATTCCCAATGTGTGTCCTATAAAACATGAGGCAATCCCATACAAAATTGCCTAACAAAGAACCTATCTCCTCACAGAGTGTTGTGACGATTAAAAACAATGACAACAAAAAGAAAACCACCATCCTTATTCTAGTCTAGGTGCAAGGCTATGAAATTACTGTGATGATGACTTGCTGAGCCTCAGGAGCTTTCAACAGGTCTATATGGGGTATACTTTTGGAAAAGACAATACAGGCACATTAAAGAGGAACTGTCAGAGGCATTATATCTCAGCGTTTTCCTTTGCCATAGTTGATCAGATGCTAAGAATTGAGTGCTCTAATTTCTGCTAATAGAAAACCTGAGTGACATTTAGATGAATATAGGATACTTAAACTCCAACTCAACTTCAGTGACCTTCCAACTGAAAGTCTGAAGATAAACAAATCACTGAAGAAAACAATGGGGAAAATTGGAAGAGAAACACACACACATTGCATATTGTTCAAATTTATAGGCATCAAAGCTGGTCAGGACTGTTGGTTTCTTCCCACCTTTGAATGCTTGCATGGCACCTTCTGGTATACTATGAAAGTTAATCAACAAACAAACAAACAGGGGACAAATAAACAAACAAAACAGGGAAAAACAGTGTCAGAGGCAGAGCGTCAGGGACTTAGTTGTAAGGCTGTGTCTTATACACACAATTGTGTCCCCTCTGTAAGTATTAAACTTCATAGTACCAGAAGATGCTATGCAAGCCTCGAAAGGTGGGGAGAAACTGGCAGTCCTGCCAAGCTTTGATGCCTATGAATATCAGCAATATGGTGTGTGTGTGTGTGTGTGTGTGTGTGTGTGTGTGTGTGTGTGTGTGAAGCTAAGCTCATCACATCTCACCAACACGACGATCAAAGCATTTGCTGAACAATGCCAACATAGACCTGCCAAAACAGAAGGGGTTAAGTCCACAAGTCCTCAACAAAGAACTATAGGTAACTGAAAATCCTGAGTTGGAGAAATTGACTTCCCTGGGGAAGAGATCATCAATTGATTTTCCAATACCAAAGAGTCAGCACTGATAACACAAGAATAACAGTATCCAGACTAGGCAGGTTAGCCAAGCAGTTGTGCCACATGCCTTTAATCCCAGCAATCAGGAATTAGCAGCAGGTGAATCTGTGTGAGGTTGGGGCCAGTTTTTTCTACAGAGTTAGTTCCAGGACAGCAAGGCTACACAGAGAAACCTTGTTTCAAAAGGCAGACACAAAAGCCAGGAACAAAGAAAATAATCAATCAAGCAAACAACAACAACAACAAAAACCAGCTGGAGCAGGTTATATTTAGACATATATTTATCTGCATATAACAACAACAAATTTTCAAAAGATAATGAATTTGATAGAGAGCAAAGCAGAGTATATGGTAGGGTTTGAAGAAGGTGAAAGACAGAATAAATGATGTGATTGTAATGCTAAAAAGGCTCAAATCAAATTTTAGAAACTTAAAATTGCATTAAATTAATATAGTATTCGATGGTCATAATTTAAGTTGCTTTTGCAGCATTTGTGTATTTATTATAGAATATGAGCTTGAAATATTACTGTAGAATTTCTAAAAAAATATAAGGATATCTTAGTGTAGTAAACATAATATAGATGAATTGCATCCATAATCAGACCAATTTTCTAAAATTTACCAACTGAATATTAACTTGTTTGTCATTTTTTCTTTCTTAAAAATAAATAAATATTGTCTATAATTCCAAGCAAGTGTTTTGGTAGACCTATACCCATTTCCCTCTCCCCATTTTTTCCCTCTCCTTCCAGCTGTTTTCTTTCCCAACTTTCTATATTTTTAAACCCTGAGTTCAGTCAGCACCACCTATCTGTGACTGGGCATAGGAACACTTGTTAGAACACGCAGAGGCTTCCAGGGATTTTAACCTTGAAAAAAAAAAACAACTGTCTATTTCTACAGGCATGACTGACAATAAAAGCAACTCCTAATTTAGACAGATTGGGCCTTCCAGTCTGGCTGAGTTTTAAATAAAATTTCTATTCAATAAGATTGCTAACACTTTATTCATATAAAAAATATAGAATTTGTACTTGAGAATGATAGTTGACTTTTATTAAAATAGAATCGTCTAAATTAACCAATATATCTTCTGCAAAACATGACATCATTGTTTCCAATACATTTTAATATGTCCTGTAACCATCATGTTGCTACTTGCAATGGCATTTGTTCATAATGTGGCTGAACGGATATAAAATGCTATCTAGAATTAAATCAATTTCTGACTTTCATGGCATTACAAAGTTCATAGCCAGTCCTAATGGAAAGTAAGGGAATATGGTTCCTCGTGCATATTTAATTCTCAAAACCTAAGTATTTATTTATAAACTATGGCAATGACTATATATGCCAATATAAAGCATTCTGTGTTTCTTTTAACATATTTCACATAAGTAGAAAAACATCCTATTATTCAATATGTGTGTCGCAATCTCCTATGCTGATTTATTTCACTCATCAATCATTTACTTACTTCTTTATCCATTTAACATACCCTAAAAATGACATATTAAACTATGTAAAAATTGACTAAAGCCTCAATATAAAATACAGTTTTAATCATGGTTTAAAACTAGGGGAATTATAAAATTTAAAACATTTAACTGGCTTTCCTTATTTGACTTTATTGTAGTTTTAGACTTAAGAACAGAGAATACTATGACAATACATAATACTTTTATTTAAAGAAAATATTTTATGCAAATTCTATGATTTAAAAGCTTAATTATTCAATTGAAACTCTTTATAAATTGAGACACAACATATTCAGTAATTTCACTTAATGTATAATTTCAATCCTTAGAACATGATGTATTGTTCCTTGAAGAATTTCATTAAAGCAAAATCCATTGAACAAGTAAGATTTGAATACATTGTTGCACAATAAGTTAATTTATTTCAACAGCTTAATTCTTTTATCATATTTATATGCTTGCCTTTCAAGGATATTCTATAGGATGGAGAATAATGAAGACAGTAAAGAATAGCTTGGAGAGAATCTTGTAATTATTAGTGAAACAAAATAGATAATGAGTTTTATTTAGACATAATAGGAAAGAAGTAGTTCAGTGTCTTTGGGGAAACTATGTAAACTGGATTTATAATTTCATTTGCTTGGTACCTTTTAACCTCTAAGCTTGGCCTGAGGTAGAACAGAGAGGAAGATTATTTAATACTTTGACACACTGCTTTATAGTCCTACATCAACTCCACCAATCAATAAAACACAATCTTTTGCAATGTTCCATCTTTATAAAACTCGCCACAATAATAAATGAAAATTTAAGAGAGTACTCTTTCCCTGCAAAAAGGTCGAACTAATAAAGTAATGGTATAAGAATAACTGCAAAGAGAAGCCTGCATACTGACGCAGAACAATAAGCATTGTTCTCATGGTAATTTCAAATCAAAGGTGGAATTCAAAACCACTGCACTCATATTGTTGCATCCCTGACTGATTGACTATCTTGGATGTGACATATTGAATATTTTCACTACAACAAATCATTGCTGTAGCTACCTGTTCTCTACTATGAAAATACTGGTTATTATCCCTGAGAAAGAGTAATAATCACAACTGCTTTACTTCAATGAGGATTTCACAGAGATTTAATTAATTTAGTCCTCTATTTCACTCCCTTCACTCTCCTTATTTGTCTTTATTTCAGTTAAAGATTCTCTCATGGGAATGGCTTAGAAGTAGATAAACAGCTACTTTTAATGTCAAATAACATCTTTCTAAAACTTCTTAGTTTACAAGTTGACAGAGTTGGTCAGTGTTTCTGCTTAATACATTACCAAAACCCCATACTTCCATCTTCTTGATTTTTCTATTGCTCACACTTACATTGTTTCATTTAGTACATAAAGTTATAAAAAAGTAGCATTTATTTTTTGCATTTGGAAAATGCTGAAAAGGACTTCTAAGACACATACTGAGTGATGTCAACATACTTATAATAACTAAAGACCAAGGAGCTAGTATTTGAAAACTCTATTAATTCCATGCCCTACAATGAGGGCCAAAGAACATGGGTGATATTTAAGATATCTTTTGGATGATAAAATACAAAAAATATTCTATTTTACTTAATTTAACCAAACAGGTTCTACAAATATAATCTTGACTTTATTCTCCTCTTGCTTTTCAATGTGCTCATTTTAAAGGTCTATTTTTCATTATATATATGGTACTTCTGGCAGTATGATTGTATTATAGGGCACAGAAATATAAAGTTAACCTAAACAAGAAATCAAACTATTAACTTGAAAATTATAAATCATCTTAGTAAAAAAGGAATGCCACTTATTGCCCCTTTCAGGCAGGTTCCTACTATATAGTCTAGGCTATAATTGAACTCAGAATCCTCCTGCCTCTGCTTCCCAAGGGCTGGGAATACAGATGTGAACTATCAGTCAGTATTAGCATTGTAACTAAAAGGTTGAATTCCTTGCATTCTGAGCAAAAGAAATGTTGGGATGAAGGACACGAACAGGAATTGGGTCAGTTCAGACCTAGTTTTCTTGCTGTTTGTTGTCATCTCTCTGCACAGCAAATACTTAGAGCCAGGTTTTCATTTGGTTAGGTCCTGTACGTGTTCGTAGAGACCCCTCCTACTCTAATCCTTTTATCAGCAGTTGCTTTGATGTGACTAAATGATAGTTATCTTCTTTTATTTCTTGACTCTATGCAGAATTGGAGCCGGAGTCTATCTACATTGAAGTTTGTTTGGCCACAAGTGCATTTTAAGGATAGGGTTACATGCCTTTCACAGCAGAGTATCTTACCTGCCTTTTATGACAGCAACAACCGCTGATAATCACACCTGTCATCCATCACTTCAAGGCATTTAGAATATGGTGATATTATCCCTTACTCATTTATGGGGCAGACTAATTATATGATCATAAAATTTGTCCTCTATGGTATTTGTTAATTCTGGGATGCCATTTACACAAAAAAGGAAGAAAACCACTTCCTCTCTTTTTATTTACTTCTGCTTTCTTTTAAATATGAACTGGACTCCAAATAAGTCAATTGGTTTTGTTTGTTTTTTTTAACACAGGGTATCTTTGTGTAGCCATTGCTGTCCTGGAACTTGCTGTGCAGACCAGGGTGAACTCAAATGCAAGAATGTCTACTTGTCTCTGCCTTCTGAGTGTTGGGATTAAAGGTGTGCACCACTACTGTTCAGCAGGAAGTCAATTGTTTTATAATTTTGTTTTTAGGTTAGATGTTAAACAACTTAGCATGAGCCTGGGAGGTGGTACAGCAAAAACACTAAACCCCGAAATCCTACTCCAAGCAACATTTTTAAACTACTAAAAATATGTATTTCAGCAAGAAAGAGTTTTTAAAATCGTTGATATCATTACATATGTAATAAATAAAATGGAATCAGAACAGTGATTCATTGAGGGGTCTTAGAGGGATGGGTTTAAAGGATCCCAAGAGAATCAATTAGCAAAGCATTCCAACCCACTAAAGAGCTTGCTGATGATAAAAAGGAATGAATCTCTTGATTTAGATTGCTTATTTGACTTCATGATTTAATATAATAAAGGGAAACCTCCTAAAATTTAGAAATCATATAGAAATTGCATGAATTGTCTATTAGAGAGTTTTGGGCTGTTTCATTTCAACATATCTATAGATTCTAAATCAAGGGACTAGAAATTAAATTTTTAAAAAGTAGGTAAACACAAATTTACAATGAAAACAACAGATTAAGAAAAAATTGACATAGTAGGATTTTTGTGAAGTATTCTGGGAAAGATACCAGACTCCCTACTCCCACAAATGACAAACAAAAAATCTTAGGACTCGTGTTTATATTTGTAGACTGTGTATAAATTGTGGTTTATGTCCAAGTCAAGGTTCTTGGCTCTGATCAGTTTACTTTTACAGTACTGTACAGAGGTAGAAGGCACCTTCAGGGAACTCAAAATCACTTAAAATGTTATTAGAAAATATTAGAATACATAGTCTGGAGACAGAGATACCATACACTCTTAAAAAAAATAAATAAAAACCACCTATGAGTGAAAAAAATAAAAGAAGTTTGGAATATGTATGGTGTAGAAGTCAGCTAAATACTTTTTTAGGTTTCATTGGGTAAAAGGGAAAAAAAACTTAAAAGAACCAGTGGAAATTCTTCATATGAAAAAATATTTTTATATTAATATCAAAATACACTTTTCAATTTGATTAATAGATGAATTTGAATAATATATATATATACATATATATTCCACAATGTTTATTTTGCTGAAATTAAGCACCATTCAGCTCATGTGTGTGTGTGTCTGTATCTGTATCTCTGTGTCTGTTTGTAGATGGGGAAGCTGTCGGAAAATGTTTCTCAACCACAGAGGAAACTGGATTGCATGATATATGTATTGGTTAACCTTGGTGATAAACTTTAGGGGATGTAGAATCACCATGGAAACAAAGTCCTGGAAATGTGTGTGAGGAAGTATTTAGGTTTGTTTAGCAGAAGTTGAAGACCTATTCTGAATACGAGGAGTATTATAGCCTGGAATTGGATTCCAGTCTGAATAAGAGGGACTAGCTAAGCAGTAGCCCTCACCACAGTTTTCTGTGGAGACAATATGACAAGCTTCCTTCAGCTTTCCTGCCATGACTTCCTTCTCATGTCCAACCTTCAAACTGTGTGCCTAAAGAAACCTTTCATTTCTTTGTGGTTATGGTAGAGTATTTTATCACAACAGTCAGAAAAGTAACTAAAACCACACAAAAATCTCAATTTTATTGTCACTTTATATTCAGTAAATGGTGACAGTAAAAACACATTGAGCTCACTGATATAATCGACTCATATACATTTTACAATAACTTAATGTATATCTATAAATGCATAGGTCTTATGAACTTAAGGTAAAATTCTGATTTTTCTTAACAGATTTGCCCATTTTTTTCTTTAAATTTGCCCAAATAAACCATTCCGGTCTCTGAGCACTTCTAAAACCAATGTCACTGCTCTAGGGTCTTCATCTAGCTATGTTTTCCTTGACAATTGTTTTTAATTCTGAATATTCAGTGGATTTAAATTTTTCTCTCTCTGTCTCTACAGCATTTGAATTTCTTTTGTTTTACTTTTGAACTGTCACAATTATCCACAAGAACACAAGATTAACAAGAAATTAAGTCACCAGACATCTGCTGTCGAAACAAACTATTCTATATCAAGGATGAGGGAGCACTGTGTGTGTGTGTGTGCAGGTGTGTGTGTGTGTGTGTGTGTGTGTGTGTGTGTGTGTGTGTGTGTTGCTAGGTGAGTAACTCCTGTGATGCTAGGTAAGCAATCTTCTAATTGAACTGTGACATTCTCAGCCCCTGATAACAAGTTTTACCTAACACTGTCTTTGCACATGAAAGCAGCCATAGACATTATCCATTTTTTTTTTTAAGGAGTATGTCTGCCTCAAACTATCTTTATTTATACAAGTTAAAAGTTCAGCTTTATAAAATTTACATCTATGATACAGTAATGTTTTTTTATTTTTAACCACTTCCATATGAAAAGGCATTTCTACTCAAGGGACATATTAGGTATAACAATGGATCGATTTTATTTCCTGAGGCAACAACTCATAGGTTGAGACTCTGATCCCATTTGATAGCACTAGTCAGTATGTCGTTGAAGAAAAGTATCAGGGCATTCTATTTTGAAAAAAATAAGGAATAGAGGAATCTTTTATAATACAATATCCTGAGAGGTATATTATTCACTTTTATTTTATACAACACATTTTTACTTCCTTTGTCCCTTAGTTTGTGCTTAATATTAAGTCTTATCATCAATTATAAAATATGAATTACTTGTTCAGCATGTAGACAATCCTTCACATTTCTGTTTTCTCTTCAGTAGCTATGTCTTTGATATGGAGTTAATTCTTTAGTATTTAACGTTCTACTTTCAACTGGTCTTTACATCTAGAATCTTGTCAAGCAAATCAAGTTAAGGCACCATTCTAATTACCCACTGGGGTCCATTATGTTCAATGTGACATCTCTGTCAGCCATTTTCTTTGGGAAAAAATAAAACTTCCCTAAACTCCATTTAATTAGTAAGACAAAGTAAGTTTCCTAAACAAGATTTGAGCAAGGGAGCGTACTAATATCACACTCAGAAGCTTTGATCATTAGCTTAGAACCTGGTTCTGTCACTGAGCATACCCAGGTTTTAGATGTAAAATGAATGCTGTCTGTCAGGAAAGAAGCTCTCTGAAGATGGGTTTTTCAGCAGTTCTACAAACCAGTTGGTCTTCCCTTTGACAGTGCAGTGGGAACTGTCTGCTCTCTACAGTTAATCTCAACTATAGCAATGTTTCTCCTGTCCTTGTTAGCATAATGATTTATACCATGATCCAGAGCTTCCTTAACTCTATTTGTTGCCAATTTCTGAAAATATTTTTCCCAAGAGACGCGGAAGTGGGATATCAGCATGACTTAGTAGGTGTTGGCATGCTTTTGAAGACGTAAAACTCCGTTACTTTGTTGTCCCCTCTTTGAACATTTCCTTCCTTCCTAGATCTCCTTCCTTTGCATTCTGAAACTTAGATCAAGAAACCACATAAATATTTCTGAATTTGTAACAATATAGCTATGGGTAGATTCCTAAAGACAATTCCAGAGGAAAATTAACTTCTTCCTCCTATTTACCTCAAATTAAACACAGTTACTAAAAGCTGCTTCCAGATTGCAGTATTACAGTTAACATGATTCGCTACATAGACAACTGCATGTATACAGAAAAGAGTAGTAATCCAAGTGTCCTGATATTAGTCCATGCTTTCTAATTCAAAATACATAATGCATAACCTCCTAATTTATAACTCTACTTTTAAACTACTAAATCTGTGCCCGAGATATTTTATTATTATATCTTACCTAAAAGAGAAATTGCAGGATGCTTACATTTGAAAGTTATATAAGTATACTATGTGATTTTTTGAAACATGAATAATTGAATCTTTTTATAAAAACAGCTTATTTTTAATTATGTTACAGGCAAATTTGTGTCTGTCTGTGTACATACAAGTGTATGTACTGCCAGAGTCCAGAAGAGGGTGTCAGGTCTCAAGAAGATTGAATTACAGGAATTGTAACATGCCTGAAATGGGTGCGAGGAACCAATTCAGGTTTTTCTCCATGAGCAGTAAGTGCATGCTCTTAACATTAAGTCATCTCTCTAGCCCCAACTTCTTATAATTAAAACTAGTATTATAAGTGTTAAAATAGCATACATCATAAGAATAAGCATTCTTCAAAGACTTTTTTTCTCTACTTCAAAGGTCATTTCTATGAGATTTTATACATGTCATATTCTTAGTGCTAAGTTTTCAAAAAGTAATAAGTGTAATAATGGCAAAATGTTTTTTGAGGAAATGTGATGTCACTGGCTTGCTCCCAGGGAGTGGATTTTAGTAGCTAACCTTTATGCTCTGCAATGCAATTTGATTCCTCTCCTTATCCGATATTTATACTTTGAAAATTATATGAGACATGCCTCTTCTTCAACAAAATCATTTAAAAAAACAAATCTGGTTTTATACTAAGTAAATTCTTTTTAATATTCCTCCAGCATATCTGTTTGTATGATTTTTAATTTTTAAGACAAAGTTGCACTGAGTATTAGTCCAGCTAGCCACTAGCCTCCCACACACTGCTATTACAGCTGCATGCCAACACAACTCATTAGTACACAGACAGTTTGGGTAGGACATAGTCCAAAGCTGCACTGGATTCATGTGTATTATAGTCAGAAAAATACAGGTTATTATCATGCTAAAGGATGACAATGCAGCAAAATCTATTCTTCACTGACAAGAAATTGGTCTACGTTTAAAGCTTTTTTGTTATTTCTTATTTTTCACACCATTTTTGACAGCCTCAATCTAAATGCATGTTGTAAAATAGTAAGAAATAATTTATTTATGCATCAATAATACATATACACATACTTAAATTAATATAAACACATAACAGAGAGTGAATATGATAAATATATAATATACACATGTATAAAGTATATAATTGCACTACTCTCCATTACATTATTTTACACACTGTTTAGACAATGCATCCATACCGAAACATTCATATTTTAGATGCTGGCTACAATGAGAAAGATTGTTTTATACTTCCAATGTGATATGTTTAATAAGCAACAGAATTTCGCTCCCAAGGTTGTCTGATTATCCCTACCTAAAGGCTTATTAGACTATTGATAGAACAATATATAAACATCCATGTGTTTAAGAGCCAAGATAAGTGGAACCATATAACTTACTTAACTTACTCCCCTATGTTCTTACTAATAAGCAAGAATTTAAATTTGCTCAAGCTAGTTTAAATATCTTCCCTTACTACATGTAGTTTTTTTTTCATTTACACTCACAGACTATTTGATAATCTTTAAATTTTAGAGGTGAGATTTACTTATAGGAATAAACCAAATGTACAAAAGGATGGTAATTTAAGATGAATATCCAAAACAACGATGTGATGAGACAGCTACCTTAATAACTGATGTCTCCACCCTAGACGGAGGACTTTGAACTTGTGCCGCTGCTGCCATGTTTGCAATGGTGCTAAGGTGGTTCATCTGGCTCATCGCCATGGTGACAGATGCTGGAGGTAGGCTTACAGGGATTAGAGGATGGGGCATCATCATAAAAGGAAGTTCCAGTCCTAAAAGCAGAAAATACATAGATCATCATTGCTGCACTCCAGTTGGAATTATCATTGACATGTCATTAAGAGTTAAACAGTTGAAAAATACTTTAATAGTGATGGTCAAGGAAAAAAGTTTATTTATATACAGTAATATTCACTCATGACTGGGAAGTTAAGCTTACAGTTTGTTGCCATAATTCATCACATCATTGTTTGTGTCTGTTTGTGTGTGTGTGTGTGTTTAATATATATATTCTATTCTTGGCTCTATTATTCCTCGGGGCAATGTAACAAATTAGAGACATGCTATAGTTTTCACTGATTAACTGTGTGAATACAGTATATGCTTTTATCATTCTGCTAATCATTAAAGAAAAAAAATCTTAAAACTACCACTTTTAGTGCTAAAAATTGCCATCGTACCATTTGGCAGAAGGTGGCTGTGCTGAAGATGGTTGAGAGGATGACTAACTGGAAGGCTATACGCAGCAGGCATGCGGGCATGTGTAACAGGCGCCTGAGATCCCTGGGATGGGGAAGAGTGCAGTGTTTCCTTATCCCAAGAACCACCATTGCTGCCTGTGGGGAACGAATATAAATTATTTGGATATAATATTAATCCAAATCATCCAAACACTAACTTTAAATGAGATCTGAGAAGGATTAACATTAGGGAATTAGCAATTTTGCTTGAAGGGAAGGTAGCTGTAGTAAGAAAACTTTTCCCTGACCTGTGTTTGCTCATTGTTTTCTTATTTCTTAGATAGGATGTCAAATTTCAGCAAAGTAATCATTTTGAAACATTTAACCTACTTGTAAAGTCTAATCCTGTTTGAACTAAGCAAGTTAATAATAAATCATCTTTGCCATACAACAAATTCTCCTTTGAACCAGAGTAGAATAGATGTTACCCAATGCAAAGCTAGTCTTTTAGTAAATGGTAACCTGATCAAGATTAAGTTAAAGTGCATGACTTAATCCAACCACAAATAAAAAAAAAATGGATTCCTAAGAACAGAACTTGGTTAGGCAATGAACAAAACACCCAAAAATCATTTTAGGAAATACAATATCAAAGCGACATAACAAAGGAGTGTGAATGGGTACATCACTGGCTTTCAAACAACAAGAAATGCAAATTTTGGATTGGAGCAGTATCAGTTGTCAAAGTTAACTATACATTGGAGGACAGATACTTCAATATTTAGGACAATGTTCAAATATTCTAGCTCTTTGGAAAGTTTCTTAGAAGGAATTTACAAATCCTGTCTTCAGATTAGCTTGGTAACATGAATACATTCTTCTAGAACATTTTAAAATAAAATTATCCTTTATTTTTTTTCTGCTACCTTATGAGTTTATTTTAAAGTAGACAAGACTATGAAAAAGATGGAAACAGCAAAGTTGGTAAAACTCCAATTTACTGCTTGAGCTCCACTAAAAGCAGTGCTGTAAAATCTCTACGACATACTTTTCAATGAAGACTACTTAGTTACTGCCATGATATTTTTCCTTTACTTCATGAAGACAGTTAAAGTTCAATATAAATTCAAACTCATTAGCTCAATACTGTCTGCATCTCAGAGGAAATTGTTCAGAAGTGGGTAATGAAAACTCAATTCAAATTCTTCAGCAATCAAACAAAGCAATTTTATTAAACAATGAAAAGTATCAATTAAAATGGATATCTTTATTATTTTACTACAAACCATGACAGTTTGGGTTTTAAACGTTCATAGCTTTATTCAGGAATGCCTCACTTAAAAGATATTATTCCAACCTGCTTCCACACAAGAGTTCATTTTCATATTCAATAAATTTAGATACCTTACTCTTCTACACAGGACTCTTTTTTCTTATCCCAGGCAAATGTGAAATAACTGGACAGATGTGATCTTTCCAAAGGTACCATGTCAAGAGAATACTGGGATAAAACACTTCAAATAACCTCCCTTTGTCTTACATATTTAAAACACAATAAGTGAAAAATTTAAGATAGTCAATATAAAGGAAAAACGGTAAGTGAAAGTCTTCTTGAATAGCTGTGGAAAGATAACACTTATTTTCCCATCTCTACAGAGCACCAGTCTGTCAGATTCTTGGTCTACAGAACTGTCAGCATACCACGCGAGTGTTTTTATCAGGAAGTCTCTCATGCTACATTGAATTTCTCACTTCGTGGAAGGCTCTTAGCCATCTCCACCAATCATCATTTGTTAAAGACTCATGATGTTAGCTCATTTAGGTAATAAATAGAGCAAACAATTAAGAACTAAATCTGATGAAAAATATACAATATATAACCAAGTCAGCTGTAAGTGATTTTTGCATTATTTATAGCATACTCCTTCTCCATTAGCGTGAACAAATGAGAAATGAAAAGCGGCTGCTTCAGAACAAGACATGCCTACAATTAGTAAAGGTATAATCTCAAGCGTTTTCATTTTCTACAAGATCTGTAACACTATAAACAAGTACATAAATACACACATGTATATATACTTTGCTTCTGCATAATAAATATCCCCAAATATTTAAAATAATAATCACTTTAAATTGTATTTTATTTAAAATAGAATTCATCAGATTCCCCCTCTTCCTTCCCTCCAGCATCTCCCAGCTCCTCTCTTTTGAATCCTCTCTGTGCCTCCACCGCTCAGGTCGATACCCCCCTTTCTCTATTATTCGTATGTCTGTGCATGCATACACACACATATATACATATATAAGCTGATGAGTTCATCATGTTGCTTGTGTGTTAATGGTTTCAAAGCTACCCCTCTACTATGGTTAATCACTAAGAGGATCATATTAAAAGGGGACAATACTTCATCTCCCAACAGTTATTAGTTGCCTATTGTTCTCTGTGTAGGGGTAGCACCCAACAAAGTTACTCCCCTTCCACGTTAACAAATCCACTGCTATTGCCACAATTACTTCTAAGACAGAAGGGAAAATGTTGGCTTTAATAAATAGAAAACGTTAGACCATATTGGTTACAGGAAGGAGACATAAAAAAGATATCAATTTGGTTTTCCGCTTCAGTTTCTCAAGAAGCACTTTCTTTATTTTACTGACAATCAAAATGAAAAGATGATTCTGATACAACGCTTTCATCTTGAAAGAGATAATCAGTTATTTCTAGCTCAAAGAGTATTTAAAAATATAAAGTGGTAAAAGTCAAAAAAGGATTCGTAAGCTCTTTGAAAAACTCATATTGCTTTGTTTTTGATAACTTAGAATATTCAACCATATTTTAATGGACTTAGCCAAAGGTATTCCCCCCCTCCCCCAGTTTTGGGCAGATCATGAAGGAACATAGGCTAGGTAGCGCATGTTTATGGCTGTATGGACTGGTAACAGCAGGACACACAGGAAATTGCTATGTAATGACACCAAGCGTTCAAGCCGAACGTGTGATGAACTACATCTACAGTCGTCACATGTATTTACCATTTTGTTTTTAAATTCATAATAATATTTGACTTTAAATTTCTATCTCCATCCATGATTTAAAGTTTCCTTCTGAAATATCACCTTGAATTCGAACATTTACTCTTCTATTCATTTTGGTTTATTCTTAGGCACATGCTATTAAAATGGAATTTATAATATCACTCTCACTAAAGAAGAAAGATAATCAACTCAGATGTTGAAACACAATTCATAAGTAAGACAGGAAATAAAAAGTGCCTGGAAAATATGCTTAATTTTTCTTTATTCAATTGCAAAAAATGAGTATATGAATAAATGGCATGATATCTAATCCTACTATAAATAATTGTTTTAACATTTAATTTATTCCTTTAATTCTTATATATACCCAATATGGATTCCACAACAGTTAACTACATTATTCTCAAATATTTTAAATAGAGTACACACAAAATAATATAACAGAAATTATGGTGACCTGTACATCTTTTTTTTTAATTATCATGCATTAAAATTTGAAAAAACATAGTTGAATATTATTATCATTTATACCTAAGTGACATAGAATGTGTTGTTCTGATTTCCCACAGGTTGACCGTGATAAAGGAGACAAATCTCTAAGGGATTAACAATCACAGTACTGCTTAGTGAGTGACAATGACAGGCTGTGAAAGGAACCTGACATTGTCAAGATTCTTTGACAATGAAAATGTCAAGAGTAGGTGCTTGCTGCATACCATTGGAGACCACTTAGAAGGATGTCAGCTTGATCCTACAGTGAAAACATGGCTACTGAGCAAAAGCAAACAGTAGTCACAGATTCTACAGACATTTAACTGTTACTTCAGAGATTAGAAAAACAGATAAAGGATTTTTCAGTGGATACCTTTCATCTGAAGTGAAAAATAACACATAAAGTACTATGATTATTTTATGCTGGTTCTAATGTAAACTTAGAAATAGTCCTTATATGGACTATAAAACAGAGTCCTTCCCTCTGTCTGTTTCTATTTGCCTCTGTTTCTATACCTTTCTGTCTCTCTCTGTCACCTATCAATCTATCTATCATCTCTCTCTCTATCCCTTTCTCATTTACTAGCTGTGCCCATTTGAATTAACACATAAATGCTAAAATAATCTAGTGTTTTGATTTGACATCAAATTGTTTTAGATAAAATAAAATGAGCAATTTTCAATCATTCATATCGACCTTACTAATTGACAAAGGATAACTCCAGAACATGAATCCACAGACTACAATGTAATTCTTAGAAGCATAATTAATTAAGGGCATACTCTAAACTGGATCACTCTGTGAAACTAGGGATCAAACTTGATGCCTTGAACTTCTTTCGTGTGTGCTAATCCACTAAGAAACATCCCAGTTAAATTGCAACACCTTTGAGACCTATTTACTGAGAATCTTTGGAAAGTCATGAAAACAGGAACAGCCAAAAGAAACCAAAAATAGAGAATGTTTTCAATTTTAAATTACGAGGACTTTGAACTCATGAGAAATACTATTATCAGTATTTTGTGTTTGTGTTGAATACAGATCTTGACATACTTTCCGTCTTTTATACCTAACTCCAGAAAGTTTGATGCAACTGAAAATAAAAGAAGCACAGCCATTACTATCAAGATAAAAGGTAAAGCAGTATATGTGCAGAAAAAAGAAGTGATTATATCAGAGAAGACGGTGCTGTTTGATGCTATGGCTGTCGTAAGACTCATTAGCACCACACTGTCACTGTTAACCAGATGAAATAGACCCCTGAAACAAAGCAAAACAAATCCAGTGAACCAGAAAACACTCCCATAGGATTCAATGCAAGGGAAGAAAGAGTTGCTAACTTCTTTTATATTTATTAAACTTATGAATCCTGTTAACATATGTGTTAAACTGATTGTAAGTAAAAGTCCAGTGATTTATTTTCCATGGAAATAATGCTGAGCACAGATTTGTTTATTTCCACAAATTAGACTCTGTGGCAGACATTGACATAGAAATGGCCCTACCAGATATATATGTGACCTGTCAATCTAAAATATAATCACAGTTCCTCA
Source organism: Microtus pennsylvanicus (assembly GCF_037038515.1). Lineage (NCBI taxonomy): Eukaryota > Metazoa > Chordata > Mammalia > Rodentia > Cricetidae > Microtus > Microtus pennsylvanicus. Next base: position 51,667,775 of record NC_134593.1, read on the forward strand.
AAATAAAGTATTATATTATGTCATATCAGACGTATTATATCATATATCTCTTAAACTACTAGCGGCATATAGTGTCTTTCATTTCCTAATTTAGTGTGAACAATTATTATGAAACAAATGTACTAGAAATTATTCTCCCTAGTAGGTTTTATATTCCCCAATAGCTTTTCTACCATATCAAAGAAAAGTGACAGTTGTTTTTCCTATAATCTTTTTAATAAGTGTCATGGCATACAGCACTAATTTTGGGTGCATATAAGTTATTAAGTTATAATTTTATGTAAGTCCAAGACAAGTTAAAATCAGTATTAATTTCCATTACTTCATACAAAATTTGAGATTCAAAAAAGCATATTTGACATAAAATAGCTACACACAAAAAAGCATAATTCCCTTTTAGAAGGGATTGCTCACCCATAAGAATGATATTAATATTTTCACTTGTATGCCACTTGAAGTTAATTAATTTCCCTGACACACCAGAGTAAAGCTCAAGGAACAATATTATCTGCTAGTTGTCTAAGCCAGAAACAAGGGGACAATCCTTATCTTCTCCTTTCTTACCTTTGATGTCCAATTCCTTTTATATCTGGTTGACGGCATCTATGTAATTTATCTCTACATTTTTTATATATAAAGTGCTGCAATCAGTTTGAAGAAGATAAAGTTTGTACTATAATGTAAAAATCCTAACACTTGTCATTCCCCTGCTTAAAAGTCTTAGTGACTTTCCATTTCTAAGAAAAATGTTCAAAATTTGGAAGGTTGTTTAGGTATGTAGGCTTGGCTCGTGTTTCACAGTTATCATAATATCCCTAGCATAGAAGAGGATAAAATCATCTAGTAGGCTGTTCTTGATTTGAAAATTGTAACCATGATCAGTCTTTTTTATTGTTTTATTGAGCTATATATTTATATGTAGTGTGCAGATAGAATACAAAAGGGGACTACTAATGGATGATGATCATAAGCAAATTCATTTTTAAATAAAAATAGAGTTAGAAAAAGATAAAATATATGATATCTGTATGATAGCCTTGAAATAAACTTGATTCATATACAAATGGAGATAAAATAAGTAAAAGTGAAAATGAAGGCCTAGGATATGGTTGGCAAAGAGAGGTATGGTCCCATGATTGAAGAGGCAGCGATTATGATCATGGAAATATCTGATGTGTAATATGAACTTTCTATTAACAGGCTTTGTGCCAAGCTTATGCATGTAACTATCCAAATGAATCTTATTTTATTTATTTGCTTTGTTTTTTGACATAGGGTTTCTCTGTGTTACTTTGGATATTATCCTGAAGCTAGTTCTTGTATACCAGGTTGGCCTCTAACTCACAGAGATCATCCTGCCTCTGCCTTCTGGGTGCTGGGATTAAAAGCATGTGTCACCACCACCTGACTTTTTATTATATTTTATTTTTAAACATTTTATTGTGTAATCCTGGCTTCTCTGGAACTTAGAGAGATCCACCTATCTCTATCTTCCATCTGCTGGGACAAAACACAGGTGACACCATACCACACATTTTGACAAAAAAAAATATTATTAATTCTGAAGCAAACATATTAACAGTAATGTTATAAAAATATTTAACCTGACCTCAATCTAATTCCCAATATCATTAAATCAGAATATTAAAAACTATTAATCAACTTTGTGAAAAAGAAAGGCGTGAATTAAAATCAGTTCAGTTTTGATAGGATGACTCAAATATAGATTAATATTAAATATGTTATATTTTAGAATATATTAAATAGAAATATAATAATGCAATCTGAGAGTAAAATAGATTCAGGAGGAGAACTGAGAAATATTTACAGGGTAATCTTCAAATATGTCAGGGGAGTATGTTGGTTTTTATTCTGGAGAAGTGAATCAAGCTTAAATAAATAGCATTGCCTGATTCTCACCATTTGATAAAATGCCATTCTCAATATTTAAACATGTAGAACCACATTTTTACCTCCTGTTAGTTAAGTGATCAAGGTGCCTTCACATTGGCAGAGATTTTTATTGCACTGTTTTCCAGAATGTCTTCCACAAATCTTCATGTGATATATATTTATATGAACACAAACTTTGTATTTGCCCATGGTTAATATCTCAGTAAATAATGAAATTTTATTTACTCAATATATTGCTATTTTTGCGTGTCTTAAGTGTGTATCTTTTTGGTTGTGGTGTATGATGCTAAAAAGTTAAAAAGTGGGTGTTCTTATGTGTTAAGGGTATGCACATACATGCTGAGACCAGATATTGATGTTTTGTGTTTTCTCAATTTCTTTTCATCTTATATATTGCCTCTTAATTGCCAATTCAGTTAATCTAGGTAGGCAGATTATCTCAAATAAGATTGATCTTTTACTCTAAAGCTGTGGGATTGTTAGCCAGCTGGTCCAGCATTTAAGTAGGTGTTGGAGATAATTGTTTTCTAAAAACAGAGAAAAAAGCCATGGATTTGGACTGGTTGAGAGGTGGGGAGGTTCTGAGAGCACATGGAGGAGAGGAAGTGTAATCAGAATATAGTGTATAAACTTTCAATAATAAATAAATAGACAGAGAGACAGACAGTCAAACAGACAGATAGATCATATTAGCATAACAACAAAGAGGTATTTGAGATCATAGCTCAGATGCTCATACTTACCTGACCGGCAATTTTCCTACTGTACCGAGGTCAATACTGAATTTTTTCATCTACTCATCTCTCCGTATCTGTATGCAATTCTTGGTTATCTACTTGATGTCCAGCATATGCCAATAATGAGCACATGGATGGTCCCATTATGTGTATTGTGGTACAGTTTTGATCAAGTACAGACAGACAATTAACTGTGTGCTGTGTATGACCTTCAAATATGTTTATTAGATCATTAACTAGCATACTGTTTTTCTTTCTCCTTGTTTGCAAGAACATCAAAATTTAGGCATAGCTTAGAATTGGGATACGATAATGTAAACTTATTCTAGAGCCATTTAGTTTTTCATTCAGCAATGAAATTGCATTAATGTTAACGAAATGACTTTTAAAATTTCCCCTACACATGGAAATATTTGAAGTGATTAAAATGCTCAGGCATTGGAGCTCAGGGTACAATTCAGTGAAACAATATACATGTAGCATGCATGAGGCCCTGGATAAATCACCCACTATAACACCATCAAAAGCGAGCCACTTTGTACTCTTAATAATGATATTAGTCAAAGGGATTTAAAATAGATGTATGGAAAGAACCCAATATTGCATTTTAATATAAAAATATTAAAGTCAAATTATTTTCTATAAGTATTTATGGGTGTTTTTAACACAATTATGTATTTTTTGAGAGGTGGCTCTAGATATTTAACTAATGTGTGAAATATACTTCAAATGGTTTATTGTCAAAATCAGCTAAATATACGAAACTCAGAGAATAAAATATCAAAATGCAACAAGTAAAGGACAAAAACAATTTCAGGATAGATTATTTTAACCAGAAGATGTTCGCAGGTATAACTTGTCTTAAAAACTCATGCTTTTTAATATAGTTATAGAAATAATAAAAGGTTTTTAAAGTGACTTCTGTTAACAAAAGCATTTTTGGCAAGGTGTAGACAGATAGCTCAGCTGTTAGATTATTTGCCTCATTTGCACAGATCCCAGGGTTTGAGTCCAAGCATCACATGATCAAGTACTTGACCTATACATGTAAATGTAGAACTTGGGTGGCAGAAGTAAGTGGATTGACAGTTAAAGTTCAGTATCAGCCTGGAATTTATGAAACCTGTCCGACAACCCATGAAAATCACCTGCATCATCAGAAGAGGAATAACTTTCCCTGCACATTTAACTCTATTTTCCCATGTGGTTTCTATTTTTAAGCCAGCTCCAGACAAAAGGAAGTATCTATTCACACTTCCGGATATGAGGACACTTGGGTCCTAGAACCAGCCAACTGTAAACGTGGTATAGTATTTTCATAAAATAATAAAGTTAGGACAGATTCTGTAATCACTGGGAAAAAAGATCATATTTTGTCTGCGAAAGATTCTTCTTGACAATCATATAGTTACTAATTACTCAATACTTAAGGTTCCAACAAGAAGACAATTGCATTTTCAATAGACAGACTTCTTAAAATATTTCAAATATATTATCTTTCTTTTATTATTGTTAGTAGGTAATGATAAATTATTTAAATCTTCTTTTATTAAACTGAAGATTTTTTAAAATTACCTCCTTCCGTTTGAACATTTTTAAAAACATGGTTATTTAACTCCTCAGATTTAATATTTTTTAAAATTTATTTTTGCTGTCTAGCCAAGGTTGGAACTGAAACCCAGGTTGTCCTCAAACTTTGGCCGTATTGTCTTAGCCTTCCAAGTGCTATGATATACAGGTCTGTACCACTGCGTCCACTGTGTCATTTTTCTTTTGGCTATTCCTGTGAAAAAACTGTTGAGGATGAGAAAAACATGGCTGACTTAGTCCATTATTATTCTTGTGGATATTCTTTTGTTGTTTATTGTAATGGACCCTAAATCTGTGTGCAGTGTTTGACTCTGATGGTATTGGTGTGTGATCTCAGGCAGGTAAATAGATCCTTCTTTGCATCATTCATTCTTACTTTATGATTAGTATAATCAGTTAATTTTAAAATAAAATATAACTATTTCAATATTACTTTACACTTAACAACGGGTATTGATCCTGTCAAAACTTACTCCTCACTTAAACTTTTTCAAACTCTTTTTCTTATCCTCCTTCACATTTCAATTGAAGAGTTCTGTAGATTTCAACTGTAGAATTTCATTTCTACAAAAGCACATTGAAACTATTTATTCTTGAGATGAAAATGAGAGTCTTATTCTCAAGTTTAGAATTATCCATTTAACTTGCAATCTTCTTAAGTGTTTTCCTGTGGCCAGTCTCTGAAATTGTATTGGTCCTTTGACCTTGAGAATCTCCTTGCCTGTCTGCCCATGGGAAGACGATGAAAGCCATGAACACAATGTCTTCACAGTTTGTAATGGAAGTGAATGTTTGCGTTTCATATAAACAGTAGCTTTCAACAAATCTGTCCTCTGTATGAACTGTACTAATTCTAACACTACTTTGGTAGTCCTGCAAATGTGTTGAGTTTGTCTCTTCACATGAAGCCTCCCCACAGAAAGTCTTTTGCCTCCATAATATTCTGAAGAGGGAACCTTTTAGTTACTGGACAACATAAGTAAATACTATGGTACAGCTGGATGAATGGCACCTTTTCAAGGTAAATTTAGTTGCCTTTCTTAAGGGAAAGGCTGGCCTTAGAAGTATATTGGACTGATCATTGTCCCTAAAATGATTCTATTGCAAGTCAGAATATATCTGGCTCATAGAACTGCCTGGCCTGAGCAATGTGTCAAAGACATACATAAATGGTGGTCCAGAATGACAACTGGGAAACTCAGTGAATAGAGGACCAAGCACACATTAGGAACGCATCAGAAGTCAGAATGAGGTAGGGCCAGAGCCAGATGATGATAGCTCTCAGATGTCAGGATGATGAGTTTGGTCATCAGCTTAGGCAGAAGACAGAGATGATTAAAGTGATAGATCAGATAGTCGGACGAGGAAGGAGCTCATCGTCAGGACCAACCATTGCATGTTCTGTCATCCACCACAATGACAGTGATATGACCAGGGCAAGTCTCCTGAATCTCATATTTCATGGTACTGGAAAATTGACAAAATGGGGTGAGGGAAAATGTGTTCATTTCCACTACTTCTTTCAAAGAGAATGGCTGAAAAACAAAGTGGTTTCCTGAGTAAGACATGACTAGGTTCTGTTAGAAGATGCAGAAGTTACTCTGTTCCTTACCAGGTTCTACAGACTTGTAAATTACTAACTTATATGATGTAGGGTTTGCTTTACTCTAAAATAATAAGGGGACAAATTCAATTTTATTTGGGGAGTTTCTTATGAAGAGACACTCTTTCTAAATAGAGCACAACACTTTACAGTGTCTAAAGTCTTTAAAGAAGAGGTCCCATTAAAGTGTTTTTACAGATTCAGCAGTGTGGATTAGACCTTCCCAGAGAGTACAAACTTGAAGACAATACATTTAGCACACTCTTTCAAACTTCAGGATTTAGTTATAAAGTCTATTAAATAAAATAAGAAAAACTTTAATCTTTTATAGCAACATAAAATTTGGAGATGTATTTTAACAGGTCTTTTTCTATTGAATTAAGTCTGCATATTACTGTCTTGTGACAGCTCAAATAATGTTTATTTTTCACAATGTTAAACATATCATTTGAGAGCAAAGGAGTGGTTACTACACCGACCAGGAGCCATACACATGGGTAAAATACACGTGACTGTCTTCTGGCCCACTTTTGAATTTGTTACCTCCCCATGCAGTTCACTATCCTTATGCCAGAAATTCCCAAAATGATTTCTCATAAAAATTACCATTTATAATTTCCTGTAGCTCTTTGTTTTAGTTTCATGTTTATATAACCAAGAGCAATAAGATCTATAAGAATCGTACACTGAGTTTTATTGTTTTCAGCCATATATATATATATATCAAAATCTATCTTAATGAAGCACTGGTAGATATCGAATTTTCTTATCCAAACCTTTACATGATCACGTTATTATAGGTTGGTTACATACAGTATAAGATGCAGAATTTTTAACGTTCATGAAATGTGCGTTTAAGGAAAACAATCCATTGTAGTGAGTTTTGTTTTGAAACTGTCAAGGTTTTAGGTTAGCCTTTATTTTTCTAAGGAAGTGTTAATTCTTAGTACAATTTAGTGTGAAAATAAAATTTCAAGCAGCTGACTACATGTAGACAGTTTTAAAAATTCAAAGCACCGGAATGGCAAATGTCATTTCTTCTATAGCTACAAAATGCACATGCCAAATCTTTGATCCAAATTATCTTAATGAATAAATGAGTTTGTCCTTTATGTATAAAATATAGCATATATTTATGGCAGAAGATTTTTAATAATAAATGAATTTTAGGTTTGCTCCAATGTACTCAATAAAGTATGATTAATTTGGTTTTTCAAAAATGCAAACTAGACATTACTATATTACTTTGCAAAATGCACAGCTTGCAACATTAGTGTCGCAGTGGGATCTTAAATTGAATTGTAAAATGTGTCTTATTTCCAGTTTGATTTATGTAAGAGATAACAGTGGATAAGCCCCTTTTGAAGTTTCATTGCTTTGTGTAAGGAAAAACAAAGAGCTAAAATTCACGATAGTTCGTTAAGTTCCAAATCAAACTTTTGCGATATGTAAAACGTTACGGAAATAAAACGTTACAACAGGAGCAAGGTACCACATTTCAAGGAGCAACTTTTTGAAGTTCCTATTATGACAGATGATACAACATATTTCTGAAATTTTCTGTGATTTTTATTATGATATTTCCCATAATTACCAAGCCATGTTTTTCTCCAAAAAAGCCTTCCTGTGCCCTGAGAATTAATCTATGATACCATTTAACTTGGCTTTTTGAAGTAAATATCACCAGATAAAAGCCAGCTGGATGCGAATAATAGGACCCTTGAATGAATGTATTAGTGTTTGAAAAAGAGAGGACAAATCTTCTGAAAAGATTAATTTCCATAAAAATGATAGCTCCCAGATCTACAAAAGAATAAATTCAAAAACATAATAAACTCTCAGAAAGCAAGGTAGATTAAAGAACAAGCTGCAGCACCTTGCTCCCACAGCTGTTGTGTAGAGCGCCTCTGTATCAATTACATTTAGTTGGTCCTGTAGGGCTCTTCAAAGCCTCCTGTGAAAAGCCTGCGTAGAGAATAGTGTGACACCACAAGCAATAACTTCAGCGATTAATTTCGATTCAATGCCACATTCATTCCGAGCTTATTCTCAATATTTACTGTCTGAGAGGAGCTCCGAAGATGTTCCTTGGAGCCTATGAATCTACTCAGGGCAGATTTGCTCCTTCCCTTATTACAGATTTGGATATGAGTTTTCCTTTGTGATGAAAACATGGCAGCTTAATCACACTAACATCAGCTGCTGACATCATCGTATTAAAAGGCGGAAGCTGATCAATGGACTTTTTTTTCAATATCCTGCTTATAAATGTGTCTCCTGAAAGCAGCCATGAATTCTCTTCACATAACTGTCTCCTTTAGCTTGTACAATTGCTAATAAAGTGTGACCATGCATGCACTACCGCCAAGGTAGAATGTACTCTTTCGTCTTGAGTGACACCTTGTCTACTATCTGCTATAAGCAAATGCAAAGGGGAGATGATTGGCTTTGTTTTCAACTTCTTTAAATTAAAGAAACAAAAATGCAAATCTCCTTAAAAGAACAAACATGGAAGTGGCATCTGTGTTCTACATTTGTAAATTTTTGAAATGTTTGTGTATATATTTTGTTCATATTTTTTTCCTTCTCCCAATTCTTCTCAGATGCCCACCCACTACGCACCAAACTTCATGTTTTCTCTCTTTCAAAAAGAGAAAAACTAACAAAATCGAAACTGGAAAAAGCACCCCTACAAGCACAGGCATAAACAAAATAAAACAAACCAAAAATACAAAACTACTGGAGGCCAATTTTTCCTCCCTAGCTTGCATAAATTGCAAACAGCTTCCAGGGTAAAGGTGGGACTCTGTGTGCTTCTCCTCCTATTTTGTAGGCAGTAAATAGACAGGAAAGGGAAATAGGTAGACAACGGGTGTGCATATTTCAGGTTCACAGAAGTTTATTCATTGAAGTAATAAACCAGAATTTTAAATGTTTGAAGAAAGGCTTGTTGTCCAACCAGGGTCAACAAGAGCCGTTTCCAGGACAAGGTCCAAAGCAACAGAGAAACCCTGTCTCGAACCATCCCAAAAAAATTTAGAAAAAAAATCCCAATCATGTAAAAATAAGACATGATGATAACGTGTTAACCATATGTTACAATATTTTTATTCTGTGGAAATATATGATTTTACATCCTTCTTTCTACCATTTCTTCTAGAATATAGCACCAAAAAGCAACATCAAAGTAAGATACTCTTAGTAATAACAAAAAAAATTCATTTATATTCAGTTATTTTAGTATGGTGAAATGTTTAAATATCACGTCCATGTTCATTACTATTAAGACATACAAATAAAGCAACATTATTAGCAAAGCATCACTACTTTCAGATGCTACAGAGAGAATGTGTTTGGGGAGGGGTGCACATGTGTGTAAAACGTCTATATTCTCTGCACTAATATTAAATACTAAATAGTTCCAGCAATTTTGAATAGTAATGTAAGAAATTTCTTTACTATACTTCTTCAAGAAAGCTGCTTTTAGTTAAAACATAAAAATAGTAGCTACAAGGCTTCTGCAGACATAACTAGCAGTCCATTAAGGAAATGGTGCACCAAACAGTAAACAGCGGCCTCCAGGGAAATGTAAGTATTGATTTTATTACGAGGTGGTTGGTTGGCATTTGCAATTGTCAAGTCTAATTTTGGAGCATGCTTTAAGTATCTTTAAACATGTGCAAGGAAAGAAGAAATATTAATTGGAAAATATTGGCAATTATTCTATTGTAGCTTTAAATACCATTCCAGATTGTTTCTTTTCTGCTTCCGGTAGCCTGCATTTTAAAACTAAATCCTATTTTGACGAACATAAAAAACAAACAACCAGATCATTTTCATTAAGTCAAATTATAGACTCATTTTCTACACTGTAAATCGTGAGTTGGCTCTAGGAAGGAAGTCAATCACTCCAAAAGTGTGAACATTTTTACAGAGTTCTTTAATCTAGTTTGGGAATTTTGTTCTAGATTCTTTAATATTTAATCTTTGAGTCACTTCACATAACTTGAAATGAACAGGACGCTAATCCAAATCTTAACATTTCATCATACGGATATAAAATTCAAGTAAGAGCCTCGCTGACATAAGTCATCAAATGCTACAAAAATAAAAAGGATGCCTATTTAAGAATTTAATATATTTCTTTTTGTCCCCATTATTATCATCATCATCATCACTGATTTTTCTTTTTTGTCTATAAATAGGAAGTTCTATTATTTATGCTAAAGTTATAATTATAAACACAAATAATTTTATAAATTCATATTGAATAGCAACTCTCTTAATCTGTACCTTTTCAAATAGACCTAAAGGGCTGTAATGCAGCGACTGTTAATCCTATACAATTTGCTAAAAGATGTGCTTATGCTACAGGTAAATGTTAGAAATATCTTCAGTGTAAATCTAAAGTGGAGAAAATTAAGATAAGGAAGCAAACATAATAACGTCACTTTTGATTAAACACAAAAAGGTTTTTGTGTTCATAAACACATACTTCACTGTTACGTCACAATCAAAAAGAGAACTGGAACCTGTATACACACTTACACACAAAGAATACTTAGTATCACCAGGTGTAAAGTTTTGTCATAACTGCAAGAAAAGGACCAAATGAAAGCTATTGACAAGAAACATTTAAAAAATCATTACACTGTGATTGTAAATGTTTAGAGAATTGATAATCACGAAATTGCATACAGCCTAATTTGTACAGAAAGATGGCATCTTTTTTATTGCTATGATATAATTCTGTATGATACATGTATTATCATATGATATTGAGCTAAATTAATGATGTCTAAGAATAATAGCTTTGAGCTGGGCAGTGGTGGTGCATACCTTTAATAGTAGCACTCGGGAGGCAGAGGAAGGCAGATCTCTGTGAGTTAGAGGCCAGCCTGGTCTTCAGAGCCAGTTCCAGGACAGTCTTAAAAGTTACAGTGAAACTCTGTTTTGAAAAACAAAAAAATCATACAAATAAATAAATAAGGAAATAAAAAAGGAAGGAAGGAAGGAAGGAAGGAAGGAAGGAAGGAAGGAAGGAAGGAAGGAAGGAAGGAAAGAAAGAAGGATTAATGAATAAAAGCTTTGGCTTCTCTCTTTTAATTTATTTTTTAAAAAGACTGTCTTTTCTCATTCTGCACGTGAAATCAATTTTCACTCCCTCCCCACTTCCTGCTCCCTCCATCTTCCTGCCTCCATTACATCTTTATCAACTCCTCAGAAGGGTGAGACTTCTCCTGGGAAGTCAACAAAGTCTAGCACATTGCTTTGAAGCAAAACCAAGGCTCTCCCCTCTGTATCTGGTGTGAGCAAGATGTTCCTCCTTCCAGGGACAATGGGTTCCAAAAAGCCAGAACAAGCAGTAGGGCTTTGGCCTTTCTTGTTGTAACACTGACTCCTATCTTAATGCTGTCACTAAGGCTAGAGTCTTAATGAAGGTTGTTGAGTGCTTTGGTGTTGAGGGTTTTGTTGATTGTTTTGTTTTGCTTTTACTATTTTCACTTTGGGATTCAGAACGAACTAGAAAGCCCTGAGTAGACAAGTTCATTCCTACTTATTAAATGTATTGACTAAGATGTATAAAAAAAATTAAATATAAAACTCATAGTTGAAGAACTCAAGAGTATGAAGTTGAAATTAAATGTTTTCAGATAGTAATTTTAAAATCAGTATAGATTTTGAAAATATCTTTTAATTCCTTTCATAGCATATTCTTCTGACATGGTCATATTGATGTCACCCATGTGAGACTACCTTATTCCTTTCCTCCCTGTCATCCCTGAATACAAGCCACGGAAAGAAAGCCCTTCAATAAGGACTATTGAAAATAGTCAAGGAATAAAAATACAGAATCTAAAGCCATGATTCTGGTTTATAATATATAATTGCATATAGCAGCAACATTCAAACATTTTTATTTTGAGGCTTATACTCAATACATGTTATACTCAATACCTGTCTAACCTAAAATTTAAAAAATGAAAATAGAAACATGTAGATGCAAACTAAATAGCTATTAGTATAATGCAATATGTAGAAAAAAAGCATGATGAAAAAAGTATTCTGTTGGTTAATTTTGCGAACTCCTCAGAGGGACGTTAGAAAGAAATGGCTTGGATTATCATTCAGCCTTTATGTTCACCTGCTGAAAGGCAGGGTTTCATAGCCTCTGAAAACCTTCACCAGATGCTCCTGACATCATAATACTTTTAAATGCAAGAGACATCTTAGTATTATCAGGAAAGAGTTTGGGTCCTCTGGAACCCTTGGAAATGTTCTAGGAACTCTTTCTTCAATAGATTGCATGACCAACCCCCTGACTATGCCTTGGTATCTTCACGGGATTGAAGAACAATGGCATCTTTGAAAACATTCACTTCACGTTTTAATTTGGTAATCTGAATATTACAAAAATAGTTACCTCTTATCATAAAAGGAAGGCCAGAAATTCTACTTTAATGTGCTTCATTCTAAGTACATTACGTGAATGACTCGTGTGTGTGTGTGCGTGTGCTTGTGTGTGTGTGTGTGTGTGTGTGTGTGTGTGTGTTTTACCTGATAGTTAACTGGCAAGCACCAACATTAAGTAAAAAATTGGGTGGGAATTTAAATTTTTTCTTTGTAGTCTTAGGATAAAGCTTTTCTCTGTGCTCCAAACATCTGGAAAATGTCACATATTTAAGTAGAAAATTTTATTGAGATTATGTTTAAGAAACATAAAGCACCTTGATTTTGACAACTTATAAATAAGCAATTATTATGAAGTGGAAGTAAGATTATAATTAAAAGTATGAGATGCTACCGAGATGGTAAGGGCTACATTTTAAAGGCTTTCTGTGTGAGATGGCAATTTATCATGCAGACAGATGGTGAGAACAGATAAACTTCCTGTCACCATGTAACTGACCAGAGGAAGAGAAAAAAGAGGCAGATAGATGGTTTACTGTGTCAATTTGGACTTTATAAGGTTATCAAAAAATTATGATTATTTGTTATGAATGAATCCTTAAGGAGCAAAACATTAATGAAATATATAAATAATGAAGTATAAGTATTAAAAGAAAACAGAAAAAAAGTTGATGACAATCTTTATGCTAAAAATGTACTGTAACAGTCTGAATTTTTAACATGAAAAAATAAAATATTCTCCACATACTCTTTTGTGTTGCTTTAACTCAGTATGGTCTAAAAGAGATATTCATTGAATCAGCAATAAAAATTAAAGAATTTCCCTATAATTTAAAAACAACATTACAATATTATAACTCAATCTTAAGTAAACTAAGAACTCGGATTTTTAAAAACATTAATAAAAGTAATTCTAAAAACACATCATCATAGAATAACAAGGAAAAATCTGAGTTTATAACACTGATTGATTAAAGGCAGACGTTAAAAAGGAGTAGAAAGGGATTTAAGATTTCTTTATATTTCTTTTGGAAATAAATAGAGAAACAAGGAAATGTCTTTCATTTGAAGACACCATGAATATTTAAATAAGGTTTGGGTACCTTATTTATAATTCACTAATAATCATATATTCTCAAATTACTTTTCCTGACTGTAAAGTTTCTGGAAAATCCATCATGTCTAGTATCTAAAACTGAATGACCATTTGAAGCATAAGATCAGGACCATATCAATGACTGAAGGAAGAGAACTTAAACCATTTCCAAATGACTTGGCCAAGTTTTAAAATGGTAAATGAAAGCCACACATTTAAGGTAATCAATAATATTCCCAGTTGAATTTTTATTACTATCAAGATTTTTCTTCTTATCTCCCAGGTGCATTTAAAGTTAGCATAAAAATTAAAACTTTAAGCTTCAAAATGTCAAATTGATATGATCTATTAAAATGTATGAAAATGATATTAATTGGGAATATTTAAGAGAAAATGAAAACAACAAGAAAATTATGCTTTGAGACACCATGTATCAATTCTTAACTTAAAAATTTTTTTAAGGTTAGTAAGAACGAAACACTACAATTTATCATGATCAAATTTCATGATAAAAAGTTTATGCGAAGTTATTATTGTGCATATGTAATAAAGGCATCAGTATTGAGCTCATATTGGTTCTGAAAAACAAATAAAATTTTTGCAACTTAATTTGTGAAGATTCCTAAGAAAAATAAATTCTTCACTATTTAAACTATTGCCTCTATCAGTAAAAGAATAAGATATAATTTCATATAAATCTCATTGACTATTTAAAAGTGAGTGAAAGAGAACACCATACAAGAGAATATAAAATCTATTTTAAAAACATTTTAATATATGAAATGAAATGAAAACTCTCCAACATTAAATACATTTTAAATTGTGTTAGTAAATTATATCCCTGATTATGAATATCTATTATAAAATGAAATCCTTAGGAAATCATGAAAGTCTACTTAAATGCAGTAATTATTATAGGTTTTCAGGTCAAAATAATGTGTTAAATACATAAAATTTAACAGGTCTAGCACTTCATCGCTTATGCGTACTGTTACAAAGGAAGGTATTGAAATCACTAAATATTCATTTTAAAAGTGCATGCCTTTCTAATTGCATGCTCAGAGATTTAGTGATACATAAGATCACTAACTACTGAAGAAGCACCATTTTGATTTTATAGATATTTTATTACATCAATGGAAATTTCTCTGTATCCTCTATGACTAAGCTCATAAGCTACAACATAAAAATTACAATCAACAACGTAGACCAGCCATAAAATTCAATTAAAAATCTCTACACTTTAAGCTGTTATAGTGGCATAATGTGTAAACATGAGGTTGAAGTGATGTGTGGCTCCCAGCGCATGTCACATTTAGAAAACAAATGGTTTAACTCGTTCATTTCCCATTCCCAGTATATAGAATTTTAAGGGAGTTTTTTCTTTTTTGCTTCTTACATCTCTGAAGAAACATTAATACTTTGAGTAGTCCCCAGGAATGTGTGTGTGCAGGCAAATGTATGTGTGCGCTTGTGGAGGCCAGAATACTTTCAGCTGTCTCTCCACAGGAGAGACCATCCTGTTTTTAAAAGAATGGGTCTCTCATTAGCCTTGTACTGGTTGATTCTTCCAGGCTGGCTGGCCAAGGAGCCTCAGAGATCTACTTGTGTTTTGGTCTGGGTAACACTGGGTTAGAAGCACACGCTACTATGTCCGCACCATTGTTGCTGTTTACTGTGGGTCATCATTCCTGCAACGCAAACTCTTTACTTTCTGAGTTATCACTAACTTATTTATTAAAGAACAAAGGCATGCTTTTCTGCTTATTTAAATCTACTTGGCAATATCATTTTTAGTTTTCTGTTTGACGTGTGTGTGCATGCATTTGTATGTGGGTACAAAGTTCTTTATTTCAACAAAGACAGTTGTAGGAAATGGTTCAGAAATTGAGATTAAAATTGAACAAAGTACAACAAAAACAAAAAATAAAAACAGAAGGATCTGAGCATCATGTTACTCTCATACTTAGATTTACACATGGTCTTCTGCATGTGTTATATATGGTATATAATCTATAAGGAAAGTTGTGGTTTGCAAGATTTGTACTTCATCACTATGGGAAAAATATAGCTTTTATAAAGGAGGAAAGAAAATGCATATTGAAAAAGAATTCTATAATAAAAATATAGATTTCCTTTTATCGGTCTTCATAAGAATAGAACATTTGGAGATGAAAAAACAAAATAAAGTATCATATCCACAAGGAAATTTCTAAAATGAATGTAAATGCTAGATACCTAAAGGCATGTGTGATACATCTGAGAACTGAAAAACAGGCTAGCATGGTTAGAATGAAGAAAGAGAAACACGATGGAGGACACAGAGAGAATGGGAGGAGAAATTAGGAGTATGGAGGATTTTTGTTGTTCTCTTCTAAGTGAAATTGAAAATTTGGATTAGTTATATGTGTGCTCACTGAACTACTATGGGTATGGTAAAGACCAGAGGAAGCAGAGAAACAGAATAGAAACCTCTCAATGTTTTAGAACGAAATGTTACAGGATAAAACCATTTGCACCTGTGGACATATGGTCCTTGAGTACCAAGCTGACTCCATAGCTTAGCAGTAACATGTGTCTTGTAGAAACAAGTCTATAAGAAACTACTGTAAATTGGGTAATGTTCACACAATAATGATTTCCTATATTATCACCCTAATTTCATAACCTAATTACCTGTCAAAGTACCAATTTCTACCATATTGGCATTAGAGTTTCAAGATATGAATATTGAGAACCCCACTATTTAGACCAAAAGAGCAAATGATTGGAAACAAAGATTTACTGTTAAACGACAGAAGCATAATACAGGTCTAGCAACTTAGCTATGAAAAATTAAAAGTCTTCAGAATTTAAATATTAACATGTCCCAAACTCAACTGATAGCGAAGGCGCCATTTTCAGTGGTGTAGTTTACAAGCAGAATGATTAGAAATAATAATTTTTTTCTTTTTGTTGCATTTTTAATTAATTGACTGGATGGCCTAAAATTATAAATAAGGCACTTACAATTTTGTGGATGTTTTCAATGGAAAGATATACATTGGGCATAAAAGAATTGCCTATTTACTTTTCTGTTTTCTGAGAATCTCCTTCTTAAATAAATTTACAAGATGGTCATTGAATATGAATTACTGCCTCAAATACTGGTATACAAAGACAAAATGGTCCTCCCCTCAGGGTAGTTAACACCCACTGGACAAGAAAGTATGGCAAGGTACATATGTAGTCTAAAGGCTTTGAGAGCCAAGTGAGAATATTTAAACCATATGCACAGTGTTCACTAAACGGTTTAAAATGTTTTATAGTAAGCTTACTAGAAATATATGTGGCTTTTAAGAAGAACCATAAAAAAGCTTAAAATTATATTATCAGTTTATGAAACTCAATTCAATAATACAATAAAACATAGCATTCACATACTTACACTGTATTGTTCTGCTGTACTATAGTACAGTTGAATTTGTTATTTTAAGGCTATGAACTAAATGTAACTTGTAGATAGGTATTCATGCAAGTGAAAAAAATGACCATAGAAAAGTAACATTGAAAATGATGATTAATAAAGAATAAATCCCATTTCTGGCAGGAGACAAGTTCAAGTTTCTCATAGGACAAAAAAAATTAGTAAAAATTTGTGGGTAACTAATCTTTAAACTGTAGCATTTATCAACGATAAGTACTTCAAGAAGATTAAAAGAAGGTTCATGTAGTCTAAAGTGACTTAGGACAACAGATCCTACTGCATTTAAGTTTAGTGCAGACCTCCAGTATCAGTGGAGAACTGGTTACAGAAACCTTCCTGAACACTGAACTCAATAGATGATAATGTGCACAGTATAAAAGATAGCCTGCTCACTAATCTACATAAAGAAAGGGATCACTTCTAATAACTAATGATAAATATCCTGTGCAAAAATAGTAGTTATATTTTATTATTTAGAGAATTATGATGAGAAAATATGTGAACATTTTTGGTGAGGACTCAAATTTAAGATATATTTTTAAAAAGTTGAGTGATGCCTTAGTTGCTGCTCTTTCAAAGGATTCAGGGTAAGTTTCCAGAGTCCACATAGTAGATCTCAACCATCTGCAGTTCCAGTTCCAGGTAATACTATAATTCATCGGCTTCCAAGGGTATAGGCACACACATAGTGCACATACATATAGAAATTATTTATTTTTTGTTTTATTTTTTGAAACAAAATTTCTCTCTGTTGTAGTAGATGTCCTGGAACATGCTTTGCAGAACGTACTGGTCTCAAACTCGCAGAGATTCATTCAACTTTCCTTACCAAGTTCTGGGATCACAGACGTGAAAAACCAAGTCCATAATAAGTATTTTATATTTTTAATTAGTTAAATGTAAGGATGTAGATTTGAAGAAACAAGGGGACTGGAATAGAATGTGTATTTATATCCACAAATGCTCTTATCTCCCTATACAATAAAAATAAACATTGGGGCAAAATTTTTCTACCAAAATACTTTATCTCCCACACTGAACAATATCTCAATAGTCAGAATCCATGAGTGAACCTGTGGTTAAGGTCTTTAGTCTCGATGTTTCCATTATTAACTTTGAAGAATTTATTTGATCACTTGGTGCATTTATTTACTTTTAGGTAAGGAATGGCCATTATATTGGTCTTTTTTACACTGCTAAGTAGAACAATTTCACACTTGTTAGTTGAACAGATCCTCCTTAGAAAATATTAAAATCATGTGGGTGTAACATAAAATCTAAAATGGCTAATAAAATTACTATTTTGATACATTAGAAATGCTGAAATACATTTATATTATCTCTTCTATTACACACTAATTTCTGTGTTTAAGAAATAAAAAATAGTTTACAAAATGTTTCTGTAACCAATGTTCTCCCTATATCATGTCAAATTGTGTCATGATTAAGTTTTCAGTGTTCCAAAGAGTTAAAACCACTGTGCATTTGACACATTGTATTAATATTCTCAGTTTTAGTCCAACTAAACTATCTGTTATCACATATGGAAAATAGAAAACCCATTTTAATCATTCAACATTGAAATCAGCAGAGATTTCTATCAGAAGTAGTGAAAATTAGGATATTAACAAGTAGCATGTTTGTCACTGTTTTCTAGTCGTAAAATAAAAGTAATCTCAGTCCACATTTTCATCTAGTCATTCACAGAGATCATTCTCAAAGTCAGGTCAGCTTCCAAATTTCAACAATGCCTCACCGCTAAAGTTTGCTATCTATCTTGTTTGCAGATGACTCCTTTAAGACACAAAATTCTATTGTTAAAAAAAAATCTAAAGAAAAAAATAAACCTAGCCCTAATAAAATTATTATACTTTTAGACCTCATGCTGATAATCTAAGTAAAAGAGTCAATGCTTCATTTGGAAACTGTGTTGGATCATGATGACAGAATTACTGTATTCACACATTGAAAACAATGTCATACCTCACCACAAAAAAAGTTCTAGGGCTTTCTCACCTATATATTAAAGGCAAGCATATAGCTAAATAAAATAAATAGAAATGCACTGTATTTGAGGATAATGCAGATTTAATTTATACAAGAGGAGAAACTCTGCTCAAACAATTTTGAGCCTTTAAGATAAGAAAGTTTACATAGGCCGGGCAGTGGTGGTGCATGCCTTTAGTCCCTGAGGCACTGAGGGAGGGGGCAGAGTCAGGTGGATCTCTGTGAGTTCGAGGCCAGCCTGGTCTACAAGAGCTAGTTCTGATTCAGGCACCAAAGCTACAGAGAAACCCTGTCTTGAAAAACAAAACAACAACAACAAAAAGAAAGTTTATACAACCACCGCTTCTGAGCAAAGCAATGCCAAAAGACATCTAGAGAGACAAGAGATGGTAGGTGATAATGGTGAACAGACTGCACTACACACATGTATGAAGCTCTGAAAGACCAATTTAATCCCCAAGATAGGTTTTGGATATCATCTACTCATAAAAAATTTAAAAGACAACCAAAGTTGTTAACAGACCTTGAATTGGAATTACAGAGCAAGACAAAAGTAAATATGACAAATTTCTCTCTTAGTATATAATTATGTAATCACAAAATGAAATTGACTCTAATTGTCATGAATGACACACCTTCTAACTTTCAGTAAATTTCATTTGAATCAGTAACAATATTACCAAGGGAACAGTCAATAACAGTCTCATTGATTCCATACCCATTATGTTAGTGTTAAATATATTAATTACAGCTATATAAA
Organism: Microtus pennsylvanicus; assembly: GCF_037038515.1. Lineage (NCBI taxonomy): Eukaryota > Metazoa > Chordata > Mammalia > Rodentia > Cricetidae > Microtus > Microtus pennsylvanicus. Next base: position 51,687,359 of record NC_134593.1, read on the forward strand.
AATAGATTTTCTTCATTCACATACACAGGAAAATTTAGAGAACTGGTATATAATGAGAATATATAATGAGATATATAAGGAGAATGTTTATAAAAATATACTCAAATAATTATCTGAAATATAGAATGTGAAAATAGAATATAATCCCTATTCATGAAATTGATTCCTGATCATTAGCCTCAAGAATCAGGGTCCACAAATTCCTATGTACCAAAATCTTGACCAATTACTTGAAATTCACAGAAAGAGGAACTCTTGACTGTTCATGATTTCCAGCTGCCTTCTAAATATGTGTATATCTATCCATAGATTTGTGCTGGCCTCACCCCTGATCAGAGGCATTTCTTTAGGCAATGGGTAGTGAAAAATACAGAGACTCATAACTTATGCCAACATGAGAGAGTATGAACATTCATCCAGGGACAGGACAACTATATTCACATTCCATACCCACTCAGAAGCTCAGGACACATCACAGAAGAGAGAACAGAAAGAACGTATGAGCCAGATGATGGGGAGGAAGGCTGTGAAATAGTGTCTTAAGCAGTGATGTGGTTGCTGCTGACACAAGTTGGCAGCAGCTGTGGTTACTAGCCCAATTACCTGTCCAAGATCACCACAGGTAAAAGTTGCAACATGGAGGTGGTTGAAGCATCTGTGACCTCATCTCTAGCTGAGAAGTTTTTGGAAGGGGGTGTTGGTTGCAGAATTGAGAATCATTTTCTTTGAGGGGTGGTCAGAGGTAGATGGTCCGTGACTCAGTAGATGGCCCTACACATATGGATAGGGCCAAATGTGTGACAGCACAAATTTGATTCAGGTGGTTAAACACAAGAATATGAGGTTGAAAGGAAGAAATGCTGGGAGCAAAGAGGAGAGGTGAGAAGGAGGCATGGGGATAGGCAGATGCCAGAATATTCTTTTTATGTATGTGTGGAATTTTCAAAGAATAAGTAAAAAGAAAAAAAATAAACATTGCTAAAGTTGTTTTTAACTTACATTTTCTTATATTATCATTTAAACTGTCCCCCACAAGCTGCACAGTAATTTATTCCCACTTGTGTTTTGATTTAATATTGAATTTGTCTTGTGTTCCTTCTAGTCATGTGAGTTCTAGTCTTCACATGTATAATGCGATTGAATGCTTCTGTCTTGTCATTGCTTTCCTGTCATGAGAACAATCTGGAAAGGCAAATCAGCACCTATCTTTGTCTTAAAGGAAATCAAACCAACATCTTATCACTTTGTTTCAGCCATTTCTGAGGGTTGAGTGAATCTGAGAGAGAGGAAGTCCCAAGTCAGAGAGGCCCAGTGTTATTTTCCAGTATGTACTCTTGAGTGGGGAGCAGGCTGGGAACTCAGCCTAGAGTTCTGCACTATTAGGCACTCATAGAACTAAGTCATCATTTACTGGGTTTTGTAGTTTGTAATCTGAAAGCAAATGATGGGGGAAATTTTATTTATTTGACTGTATAGGTAATGTAATCATTGGTCATATGGCATTTTGTAAAATAGGATATATATTGCATGTGAGTTTTACAAATATGCTATACTAGTATTAGACTCTGAATATTTGTATACATTCACTATTTTTGGTCATTTGTGAGATGTTAAAAATGAACAAATAAACTAGATATTTCATACTGTAAACTTGTACCAAATTGTGATAAACACGATATGAAGGGAACAGCATTTAGTCATGTAAATATCTTGATGAAGGTAAATAAATCTCTTAATAAAGGAATATCTGCCTATTGATCTATGCTGAAACAACCTGATTCTGCATACGTGACACAAACACAGAGATTCTACTTTATATTTAGAGAAATAGTATAAAATCTCCTGTATTTTTTCATTATATCCTCTAATAATTAAGTTTCCTGTGTGTATCCAAATATGCACAGTGTTTAAAGTGTTTTCTAAATAGACAAAAAAGAACCACATCACTGCAAATCACTAAATTATTTGACCAAACATAAAACATTGTTTAAGAGGGAAAAAAAGTCAGTGTGTGTTTTCGTTAATTACAAAGACCATATCTAATTTTAACTGCCTCCCCTTTTTCTTAATAATGTGGTGACCTTCTATTCTCTTTAACCCTTTTTTATCAAAGCCGTCTACACCCACTTTGCCTTCTGTTTCTCTAATCTGCAATTATTTATCTTTTCTTCATGCTGCTTTGTCCGCCATGGGAGCAAAACTGTATTTGCTGAAATATAGAGCTAATTATACCATGAACCCTGCAACAAAAAGACGGAGCAGATGTTACTTCAGACGTGCTAAAAGTCCTCATGCCTAATGTGCATCGAGTAAAACACCACGCAGAGTCGTCAAGAACAATATCCAATCAAGGCAGTTTTAGACATGCAAATCTTTTTAACGCCAGAGTTAAATGGAAAAATTCTGTCAATAATATTTTCAGGACTCACCATGTGCTTGCCAGAATAATTATATTAGGTAGTGATTTCTAATTAATATAATAAATGTGTGAGTCTACATCACTCCCTCCCATGGGGGAGAAATTGAGGGAGGCAGAAATGAAGATCATATGCTTTGAGTTAATAATAAAATATACAATGTTTTCATTGAGAATATGATTCTATAATGCAGAAGATGAATTGAATACCTCTTAATTAAGAAGCTATACTTTGTTTCATCCTAAGTTTTCTTTCATTTCACAGTGATTCTTATCTGTTCATTTGAATACTTAGTTGATAAAATTTTATCAGTATTCATTATATATATATTTTCATCCATAATTCAATTTTTATTATCTTTATAAATATTTAGGTACATAGAGTATTACTATCCATAATACCCTTTTTTGAGGTTTTTATCTTTTTTGTTGCTAACACTGAAAATGTTTTTGACGTGTTGAATTAAAATCAATATAAGTGCCCTAAAATAGCTGATTTTCCTCATTCGGGCATGTATATAAATGGTAAATTAGTCCAAGAAAATGCCAAAATGTTCCTCACGCTGTGTAGTGACTAAAACAATTCAAATGAAACTAGTTAGAAATCACTGTAAGAGGGCTATATTTTAATGACATACTTCCCCGTGATAGAAGTGTACCTACTCCACAGGGTGTAAAGCCTTTCTGAGCTCTAAAATCTACTGGGTTCAACACACAGCTTCCCTCCTGGGGCGTGCTAAGTGTGTGCATTGACTGTCTGAGCTGGGCATCACCTCAGTATTTGTTTTAGGAAAATAAGGAACACTAGGAATGATGACAACCTGAGTTCAGGAATTCCATCTTATTAAGTCACATGAAAATCTTAGACAAAGTGAGTGTCTGATTTGGACAAAACACATACAAAATTTAATGAAAGAAGAGGCGATATATTTGAATGACAGTGGGTAGTGGCATATTGGAGGGTTCAGAAGGAGGAAAGGGAAGCAAGTAATGTTGGAATTATATTATGATCTCAAAAATAAAAAATAATGTACAGGTTAGCTAATTTTAAATTGATGTTCTGACTAATAATATTTTCTATGCATTATCTATCAAGTAATAATATTTCTATGTTAGAAACACCACCTTATTTGAAAATGTATGTTTTAAAGTAAGTTTTGTATCTAAGACAAAAACCAACAGACCCAAAAAGATGTCTGTCAAAAGTTATTACTTTTATGTTATAATGACAAAAACAAGGCTTATTCATATTTTCAAAAGATAGTAGGAGAATAACCTTAAAATATCTCAAGACTCTCTGAGAGGATATATAAAGTTAATCTTTTCAAAACTACATTTTTTGGGGGCAGATTGAAGGGGGCTGGTGGGATGCATCAACATAATTTGTACACATGAATGATTTTTTAATTTTACTACTGATGAAGTATGTTGATGTGTTTAATAAATAGTAAAAAGAAAACTTAACTTTCATTCTCTAATTTAAAATCTTCAGTGGTTATTGAAGTTATCTAGATTTTTTTTCTGCTGCTTTGCCAAGTTGTATTTTTAATAAACTTAAAGTACATACCACGAAAATATTCATTAGATCAAGAACCAACAGGTGAAGCTATTACTAAATTAAACTACATGCTAACAAAACAAGGAACAAGACAAGTTCTTCACAACGCCTCAGTGAAGAACCGGTTTCACAGTCAGAACAAGTTTGGATGGATGCTGCTGCATCTCCACCAACAGGAACGTACTCTTGAGAATGGACCCTTTCTCTCATGTGGACAAACTACTAAACAGTCTTGAACAAGAGTAAAGACTTCTGACCTGACTATTTCCAGTAACCAGGGACCATTCATAAATTAAAACACATCAAATTGATAGCATTGAAACCACAAAAAGAAATAAAAATAAATTAAAAAACTTCTAGTTAACTTCTTTCTCAGTAGCTAAATTAATAACTAAGCTGAATTTGTTTCAAGTGATAGTAGAGAGTCAGAACCAACTTACATTCACAAGTCATACATGGAAAAGAAGCTCTTTCCTCACTAGGTCTACATTCATAAAACAAACAGCCAAAAACGAACAAACAAAAAACACCTTATCTCAATCCTCCTAAAAGCTAAATAAAAAAGAATATTTAAAATTACCAATTTGGCATTCCAGTACCTTAAACTAGCAAGTAGGGAATTAAAAAATGTTTCCCATGATCTCATTTGTGTCCTTCCTCCAGCATAAGAAAATGTTCTGAAATGTATAGATGCAAGAAGTAATATTTATGCAAAATGAATTAAATTATAAAACCACCACAGCAGTAACTTAATAAAACCCAAACTACTATGTTAAAAATATTCCTCAAATAATGGAATCCTAAAAGATTTTAATTAATGAAACTTTTGATTTACAAGAAACATACAAGGAAAGAAAAGTCCAAAGTTGATCATGTATACATATTGAGGGAATCTGCGGGTCATATCGTCAATACTGTTTAATTCACGGATTTGAAAGCTCATATAGTTAAACTATTACACTTACTTTGCTATTTTTAATTTGGGACTATATTTCCTATAACAAACCATAGGACAATTTTAATAAGAGGTTAGCATATACACAAAGAAATCAGAGATGAAAATCGAATGTAACCAAAATTCGGTTTTACCTATACATTTTTGTATTTTTGTCATGCATCTTACATGATTTCTTTCTATATTGATTTCATAGTGGAAATATTCATAAATTATATTCAGGAACTGAAATGAAAATATATCAAGGATTGAAGAATCTAATCTGAGTATTAAAATAATGACTGGTATGACAGATGCAAAAAGCCTTCTTGGTAGTCTGAATGCAAAGGTATCAAGAGGTAGAATGAGTGTTGAATTTATGTTGTGGAAAATTGGTCCCAAGTTGGTTTTCCACTTCATCAGAAAGCACTTTTGTCTTGTATGCAAACAGTTAATGAAGCATGGCATCCTTGAATTGTTTTAACTAGTATTAGAAATACTTAGCCTTTTTTTTCTCTTTTGCTCTTGAGAAGTTTAAATAATAATAGCGAGAGTCTTTGGCTGCTGAAGCCTGGTTCTAGTTTTTCAGTTAATGTAGAGAAATTATGGGACGACTGACGACTCCTGTATTTTCATTTATGAATTACAGTCTGGTGAAAAGCAACATAAATCCATCAATTCTGCTGCACAATAATCAATGTGGAACGAGAGTGATCGAGTCATTAGATTTTCATCCCGAAGCCCACCTTTAGTTTAAGTGTTTTGAAGCACTGAACCTTTTGATTTAGGTTTTAAAGCCTTTGGCAGGTGGTAAAATTTTGTTCTAACAACACTCGTGATTGGGAACAAAGGGATTCTTTCAAAAGGTTTGTGGCTTTACCTTTGCACCAATTTCAAACAAAATGAGATAATCATTTTTTTCATATTAAAATTAAAATAAACAGAAGGGCCAGGGCAGACTACACATTATAGGAAATAATTGCTCTAAAAGAGCTTTTCATGGATTTATTCAGACTGTTTTTTATACTTATAACTAAGTGTTCACCTGCATAACTTTTCACAGTATGATAATGTAGTCCTTACTTTGCATTTCTTTTATTTGATAAATTCTCATTTCAAATTCCTGCATACAGATACACTGCCATTGTATAGAGAATATCACACATTATATACTATGATCTTAGTATACGAGTTTAGACAGTTACAAAGGATTAAAAATTTTAACTTCAAAGTGCATTAAACAGATGCATTTTTTTCTACAAGTTTTGAAAGAAAGAGAAGACCGATTTAAAAGTATAAGCATAGCTTTCAAAGCAGTGTTTAACTTGGTTATCAATAAAATATGAATTGGGTTTGTCTCAAGTTGAGGGCTGGTGTTGTAGAGGCTTCTTAGGTGTTTGTTGAGTCTTGGTAGTCCATTTCAATGAACAGGTGCCAAGACCCATCATCATCTGTGTTCCTAGTTCATGAAAAGTAACTTATAGAGTGAAGTTTTTGAATTAAACTAACATTCAGAATGCATTTCAGAGGTACTAGTCTCAAAGTAACAGTATTCATAAAATCCTTACAATTACTTAATCAATAAAATTCTGGAAAGGACTGATTTGAAATATAAAGATTCTGGTACCCACAAACCTTGAGTAGGAAGAATTAACTCATCATCATAAAAATTTAAATTATACAGAAAAATAGGCAAGATTCTGGTAATAAGGTAAAATGGTGTATTTGAATATCATTTATATTTTATGTGAAAAACATATTTCACTATGGATCTATTATCAGTAGTAAGTTTGCAAGTGACTCACATGAGAAATACTAGTACATACATGTTAGAAGATATTTCTCTCTGAAATATCTTAGAAATATATTTAAGTTGTGTGCATAATGAATGTACCTATTTATATAAGCAAATCTATTTACTAAGGCTTTTAGGAAACATTCAATTTTATTTTGTTGCTCAAAATTTTAATTTTTAATAAATCTCCGAAATATACTTTTTATTCTGGGCTGAAATATTATTGGGGGTTGGTTGTTTGGTATATAGTCTTGTTTTGTGCTTGGAATATGGTCCATGTAGTTACTTAATTATTACTTAATGAAGATAATAATATAAATGTTAATGTTTTCTTGACTAGAGAAACTCTAGAAATGTGTGTGTGTGTGTGTGTGTGTGTGTGTGTGTGTGTGTGTGCGTGTGCACGCGCGCACAAAAGATACCAGAGATATTTCCTACAGAGAAATCTTTGGGGAAATATTACATTCTGAACGGCAGGGCTCTACTGAATATGCTTCCCAAATCACTGGATGAATGCAGGGTAGAAGAGCAACTAAGTCGACAGTTGCTCTCTCCCTGACATCAGAGAACCTTCACACTACGCGAATGCCTTCAGAATGAGATTAGGATGCAATGATCTCCTTGTGAGCTGGGGAGCATTGCATTATGACTCAGGCAGTGCAGAAGCGGTCCCTTGGTATTTGTGCTTACAGCAATTTGAACTCCTCTGGTAACTAAGTATGATTTATGGCATATTTCAGACCCTCTCATCGTGTAAAACACTCTGATTTTTCATGACTTTTGCTAACAAGATAAAGAAGAGAAAAGAGAGCACTTGGAGTGAACAAGAATGTGTGGCTTGTTATAACTTTGGCTTTTAAAATTGAATCCATTATAAAATTGTGCTTGACAGTTTTCTTCACGGTCTTCTTGTCTACTGAGTAGAGGAACCAAGAGTGTGAATCAGTCAAGAACTAATTCAGACCATTGTTCACAAGGAGGACACCTGCTCCAAGAACAAATGCTAAGGTTATAGCATTAGTAACCAAAAATATGCTCTGCAGAGATTCATATAAAACCCTGCTGTTTATCTGTTTGGAAAGTCCCATTCTGGCAAACAGGTGGTTTCTTATACCTGCGATATTTCATTTCCTCTTGCACAGCTGTGTTAGAAAATGTTTGATTTTATGATCCACAAGCCAGACTTAACAATATCTTCATAATGGAGAGGAGAAAGCAAATTGTATTGCTTCATTTAGTTTTCCTACACCAACAGCGTAAATTTTCAGATTTAATATTACATGTTTTCGTTAGACTCAAACTCGGTAATACAAGCAGCTGTTCCTTCAGAAATAAGGACCACAGCAGAAATCCACCCCTAAATTCGCATGCAAAGTAAAACATTGCTGATGAAGGCTCCTTTCACCTCCTTTTTATTATTATTCATAAAATCCCCAGGTATGCATGGTGCTTTATAGTGCATATAAAAAGACAAGGTCCCTGCCACAAAGGGTTTATAGTGCAATCTAAGGAACACACCGTGCACAACAGCTTAGATGTAAAGAATGTGTATTATTTGGTAGAATATCATAAGAAAATGGATAAAGCATAGATATTAAATAAGGACATAGTCACAAAAGGCATTTTTCATTTTACAATGTTAGAGTAATTTATTGAGCAAGAGTAAGAAGCAGAATGATAAATAATAAAGTTAATGGGGTGCCAAGTCATTTTATTGTCCCTCTCTGTAGTGTTGAAAATTATACTCAGAGAAATCTATGTACTTTCTCTACATTCTCCTGAAATGTTCTAGTCAGATCTTACTCCTTACAGAGTGATATACAGCTTGCTTGAATGACTTAAGCTTGCAATTTACAGATGTTATGTTATATTCTAGATCATAGAACTATATCAATTGGTAAAACCATTCTCAACACGGCAATTAACCTAATAGTAAAATATGATTAAAGTTTAGAGTTTTTGAAGGTCCTCAAACCAGCTATTGGCAAAATTACTTGAGACCTTAAGTGTCTGGCACAATAGCTTCAGTATTCATCAATTGGAATGAAGCTTCTTTTGTCTGATAAACTGGAGTCATCACTAAAGTGGAAGTCCAAAAAGAAAATCCTTTCTGAGTTATACTACCATAAAAATCACATAAAGTTAGAACAGAAATAACTTCATCAGAGATTCAATTTACTCATCTGTAAAATGGAAACGCCAACAATATCATCATTTTATGTTTCAGAGTAAATGAGAACGGTAAGTAGATATAGACATGCGCTTAAAGGAAATGAGAGCTAAAATAATACACAGTAAAACTCCAGAATGCTGACACTGAACAAAAAGAAACTTGAAGTGGAAAAATTAGATGATTTAGAAAGAAGAGGAATTATTAGAAAAGAGAACCTGTACTGGGTAGTGCACAAAAATCTTGCTTTCTAACTAAGGACTCATTTGATAATCAATAATTCAGGAGGATTTGCTGACTAGGCACATATGTCCATTCATCATCAATGTCATCATACTAGTCTCCTCCCAGTAGCCTGTGACCTGAGGGGGAACAATATGGAGGCAAGAAGACTTATAAATGAAGATATTACTATAAATGTTGAGGGTTATTACAGAACTAATGGATGGTATGCAAAGAGGAGATCAAAGACACACTTAAATAACTAACTTGAATTCAGCAATAGTGAAGGACTCTACTAAATGTTGGGAAATAGACAGGAACTTAATCACTCAAGAATAGAGGAGAAGCAGAGTTTTAACAGTGAGGTTGTGGTTCCTAGTACCATAAGAAGCTACACAAGTAACACCATCCCAACACATCTGTCCCAAGTAAGCTCAACAAGGATAACACCATTAAATATGCCAACTGGAAGGAAAAAAGTCACGAGGTCTCAACACTACTCAAAGAGCTTTCGGCTCCTGATGAAATCTGGGAATGGGAGAGGCAGATTTTCCTCAGAGAAGAACATACTAATTGTTTGTTCAGTGCCAAATGGCCAGCCCATGCCGGGCGGTGGTGGCGCATGCCTTTAATCCCAGCACTAGGGAGGCAGAGGCAGGCGGATCTCTGTGAGTTTGAGACCAGCCTGGTCTACAAGAGCTAGTTCCAGGACAGGCTCCAAAACCACAGAGAAACCCTGTCTCGAAAAACAAACAAACAAAAAAAAAAACACAAATGGCCAGCCCTGAAAATATGAATGTAGGTAGTATTATACTGAGTAATAGAGGTTGTATTTAGAGGTATATATACATATAAATGAATACAATAACAACTAGTGCAAAAAAAGAACCATAAATTTAAGGAAAACTGGAAGGTGTTTGTGGGAGAGAAAGGATAAAATGGAAGAGAAAATATTTAATAAAATTATAATCTCAAATAATAAAAGAAGTTAAATACATTCCTTAGTTTTCAAGAAGACTGTGAAGACATAACCCTGTCAAGTAGCTTCTTGGTTAATAGGAAGGGCTGTAGAGAAAATTAGAGCAAGAATATACACAAAGGAAGGGAGCATCTATGCATGATATTTTGTGTCACCTAAAAGAAGTCAAATTTCAGTATAAAATCAACAAAATTTCGTTTAAGGCTCAACTTATAAACTAATGTATGTTGGAAAATTCTCAGGATAACTGTGTCAAGGTCTGAATATTAGAAAGCAAGATAAAAGAAGAACTGGCTGTGAATTACTCTGGTATCCAATGGAGGGGAGATTTTAACTTGATTATTAACAGCTCTGTGAAAAGTGATGCTATGAATGCAAGCAAAGATTTCAAAGATGAATAAACAGATATGTCACATAGGAAAAGAGAGAGCCACATGTCAGAGTTGTTTTAACTTGTCTATAGGAGAAGTATCAAATAAACAAAACAAAACAAAACCAAAAAAAAAAAGAATCTATAAGGTGTATAAATTCAGGAAAGACAAAGGCAGAGCCATTATATTGATTTATAGTTCATTTTTTTCCTGGAATCACAGAAAAGTTATTTGGTGGGGTTTTAATAGAGGGAAAACCAATTATTATTATAAAATAAAATAATTAAACTGCAAAATTTTATGAAGGATAAAAACTACAAGAAAGTCATTGGTATTGTGAATTTTGATCTGATTGGTGGTCTCATAATCAATATTTGATGAACATAATTATTCTATCGGACCTACAAAAGAATAGATGTGGGGTTGAGTAAGCGGATGAAGGGCAAAGAAACATGACCAAGAAAAACACACAACAGAATTTCATTTATTTAAACACAATTTGGAAAATATATAGCATGGTCAGAGGTAAATGTTCAAAGGAACATCAATATAGTAGTTTCATCCATTGAAACAAAAACTTTTCAAGAAAAAAGAAATCATTTAGACCTATTAGTTAATAAATAGTTAAATCTTTTAAAGATATGGCTTAATCTAAATATCTGTTTGTTACTTATTCAGATTCTATAACATAAATCACAAAGTAATTGCAAATATCTCCACATAGAAATAAAAATCATAAAAATAATGTTTGTAGATTGCTTGATTTGTGGTAATCCTAAGGAAGCCATAAAATTTAAATTATGAAACAGGTGACTTCTTACTTGGTGCATCGACTTCCTCAGAAGGTAATATTAAATTTTAAGTGTGAATAAACTACTACTTTCACTTAAAACATTCAGTTTCCTTTCAATTTATAAGGATAGAAATAATTTAAACCATTTTGGACGTTATTTTATCTATCAATAGTAATTAACACAGTCTTAATCTGGGTAATGTTAATGACCACTGTTCTCTGGTAAATCCCAGTTAAACCAAGCTTATTAAGGGCTAATTAAAGGAGGTATTATGTGCACTGAATAAAGTAATGTCTGTTTCTAGAATCGAAGTGTGCATAATGTGTGATACCATGAAATATGACAAAACTTTTCAGTTAAAGGTTTATTGGCTGATTATCGATCTCTTAAAATATGTACAAATTAAGTGCTTGACAAATTGCCTCTCTCTCCTCACTTCTCTTCCTCCCTTTTATTCTCTCTTTTTCCCCTCCCGTCGTTCCTCTTTCATCTCTCTCAAAAATTGTGTGAAGTGAAGCGTTATAGAGCATAAATAAAATTTGGAGCATCCTAAGGATTAAAGCAGAGGTGAGGTGAAGATATGGAAGTTCAGAGACTACTTGTGGCTAAAATAAAATAGAAAGGCCATGCAGATTTCAGAGAGTTTGTATCTAAAAAAAAATAATGGGTAGGTAAAGCATTGGATTCTGAAAACTCAAATTGTAACAGAGATGGAGACAGAGAAATAAAGATGCCAATTAGTTATGTTCCAGTTCAGGGTGATTGCTAAAATTTACGGGGGGGAATGATCTAATTTTAATATTAAATGACAATATTTTTGAAAAACCTACTTTGAAAAATAGATTGTTCATTTTCTTTTTTAAAAAAGTAAATTAATTAATTTAAAAAAAAGAAAAGCCTATTTTCTCCAAGCAACTTCAATTGGACAGTGGTTCATTTTGACAACTAAGGTAATATTTTCTGCTGGGTGACTGCTTCACCCTTCGTCACCGCTGCTCAGTTCGCTCATCTATTTTTACTCGTTCTTTCAGTCACCTTTGTTTCTCAACATTAATGACTGACAGAGAAGGAATCAGAATTTCTAGTTATTGAATAAATGGGACACTGCCTGCACTGCACGGATTCCAAGTAGCAAATCATTTGAGATTTCTAGGCGAGTATGTCAGTATTACACAATCAGGTTACTGTTTTCATCACAGAAATAAAAGCTTACAAATGAATGGTTCATTCTGGCTGGTCATACTTTAAAAATTGTATATTGCACCCAATCATGTTTGAAAAAAATCACACGTAAAACTTCAAAGACCCATAAGAATAAAATAAAGTTTTTAGCTACTCTAAACTGTAGTTTTCAAGAAACACATGACTACAAAATTAATATTATTTGAAAGTAGGAGGCTAAACAGGACATGCTTATCTGTTTTCTTTGTAAATTGATCTCTTATCACCCAGAGTAAGCAGATACACCATCAATCATGGGGCCATACAGCCAAAAGCAATCAATAAAATAAGCACAGGAATTGACAAACAACTAGTCAATGAAATCATTTTTCCTGAAATACTTAGCAGGAGCCTTTTTAAAAAGAATTGCTGTGGCCAATGTCAGTTGTATTTTAGCCTGTACACTGGTTAATAGAGAAAGGATGTCGTATCCATGTATTGTTGCTGTCCGAGGAAGTTTTTCACACCTGAACAAGGTAGTTCTGATATCAATGTATTGAAAACATTTTTGTTAGCTTCACTAAACCCCTAAAAATCAGAGAGAATATGTTACTTCAGAAAATTACTATGTATCATTTGCTAATCGATAATTTTCTAAAACGTTTTTAACGATGGACAAAAGTAAATTGCTTCATATTGTAATCATTTTGATAATTTCTGTCTTAAAAATGATGTCTGTGGAGAGAATTTGATATTAGTATATATTAAGCCAATTATGGGACACATTGTTTTTAGTACAGAGAACTCAGAAAATGCTGAACTATGCTTTGGATAAGCTTTTTGGGACATTGCCAAAACTGTTAGAAGCATTTCTGAGCTCACTTTTCCAGGGAACTCTTTTAAAAATCAATTAGAAGTGAAAGCCTTTCAATGTAAGTGTTTGAAAATGTCAAGCCTGGATTACTTTGTTTTATTTGTTGTTTTATGCAACAATAGCAATATTTCAAAACCTGAATATTAAATTGATCATATCCTATAATTAAACTATGAGAGGAAGTAGGAGGTGCAAGGTTGCTGAAAGTAACGCCACAGAAGAATTGTTTGCTGTTGTTGTTTGTTTTCTCAGTTAAGTAAAAACTGGCAAGGGCATAGGGAGAAAGCATGAAGGTAAGGTTGCTCAGGCTTCCACAGCATACTTGAGTACATTTGCCGATTTTGAAAAAAGAAATAATACGTGACCTTGCAGTTCAGGTCAGCTCATTAAAGTAATAAATGTGTTGTATAATATTCCTGAATCAGGTTATGTCAACAATATACTATAGGCCAAGGCATGAGATAAATTATGATTCTAAATTTTTCAGAAGAATGATCTATTCAAGAAGTGAATATAATCAAGAACACAATATACTTTTTAAAATACATCACATAAATGTACATTAATATCATGTATACATTTATAATTGTACATGCGCAGATTCATTACTAATTTATTTGTGCTTCAAGAGAGATACTATCGAATCTTGAAAATGTATATAGATTTTGCCTCCTGAAAGCAATCTAGTTTTGTGTGTTATATGTCCAAAATGTTTAGCTTTTATAAAAATGTGTAAATATAAAAACCGTGTACTCTTACCCAAACAAATGAACCACAAATTGACTGTGGAGAGCAAAGGATTAAAATTCCTCATGGATGTGTAACAAACACATTGATATTAATTACTTTGTCCTTTCAAGTTGTGTTTCTCCCTTCCTTTCCATCACTGTTTCAAAGGTCATTGTGTTCCGTTTATAAACCCAATATGACAGAGATTAGGAAAGGCAAAAGGCAACAGCTAAATGAGTGCATCATCATGCAATCACACAGCTCACAATTCATTTATCCAATTAATAAAAAATACCATCAAATGCTCCATGGTGAGTTTTTTTTCAAAGCACCAAAATGGTTCATGTCAAGATAGCTTAATCATCTACATTTCGTACAGACAGTCCGAGAAATGTGCTGAAACAAGGAAATTCCACTCTTATTGAATCGCTGCCAAATTTCTAACTCTTGAGGATTTTGTTTTCTCCACAACAAAACAGTTAAGAAACTAAATTTCAAAAGAAAACATATCATTAAATAGAATTTATACTTGTTATATTTGGTGAGAGATATTCAGAAGCTCAAAGGTTGTGATAAATTTGTGTGTGTGTGTGTTGTCTATATGGATGTGTCCATATGCATGTGAACTAATTTGTCTATACATGTTTGTATGTATCTCTGCGGCAATTTGATGAGTAAGGTCATCTTGTGATAAAAAGAAATGTAAATTATAGAAAACAGTACCCATATGCACAAAGAGAGATAAGAAATTTTACAACAAATTGCAGCTTTACACATGCATTCAAAAATATTCTCGAGCAAAGTTTTTCTCTTGATGTAGGTGTAGTTTGCACAGTGACAGATGAATAAAAGAAAAAAAAGACCAAATGAATGCCAGCATGATTTAACATTGGTAACTTTGGGTGCCTGAGGGTTCAGCTGTCACAAAAAAAAATATTTATCAATAAACTATGCACTTTTATCAGATTAGGATTTTTAATCTTTCTACTTATTCAGTGATGGAACATTGCACATGTTAACACATGATCTTGAAGAGCCACTCTAAAACCTAAACTTTTTTTTTCACAAAAACAATGTGAAAGAGACAGAAATAGAAAAACTCTAGTTAATTCATCAAGCAAGCATTGTGCCATAATATCAGGATTTATAGAGGTGCTTGGAAGAGAAATCAGCCTATTTCCACAACATAGACAGGAATACATGGGATCAAGTGCTGTAGACTGTTACAGACTTGTTCTCAAGTCAAATATGGGTGAAATTAAAAACAAACAAATTAGTTTCAAAAATTGATTTCTTTTTTCCACAGTCATGTCTCCTTCAATGTTGTATGTTCACAGAATCTTAAGCAGCAGGAGAAGCAAGAATGCTCCAAGGCCAGAGTCTGAAACAAGTTGAGATACTCAAATGTCATAGAGTGTGGAAATAAATTACTAATTGACACATTATATTAATATTTCTTCATTAATTTACATATACTCATCAAAAGTATATAGATATCTTTGAATATAATATATTTTAAGTTAAATATTTCTGCTAGAAAAATATTATAAAATCATTAAATATTTTATGAAAATCGTGAATAAATCTTTCCTTGGGAAACCTAAAACATAGTTTCTCTTACAAAACTGAAATTTTCTTACTCAAAGACCTAAACTCATTTTATCACAAAGATAAAATTTAAAATGCATCACAGATAAATTTTAAAATGTATCACTTTAAAAGAAATTTCTACCTAACACAATGAAAAACATCCGTGAGTAATACCAAAATGTTTCACTTTTTCGTGCAAATTCAAGAGAAACATTTTAAAACATGCCATAAAGGCATACACAGGACAGATAGAAATCCAGTACCTATACTATAAATTATTTTAAACTTTAGTTAATACATATAATTAGTCATAAATATAAAAATACGTTATATGTGATAAGGTATATACCCCAATGCACTTGCCCCCTCTTCTTTGTCCCTGTGCAGATTATTGCTACCAGCCTACAGATGACCCCCATGGAAATAAGTATACTTTTTGGCTGAACAATTTATCAACAGCTTGAAGTGACAGGAATGGTGATTCAATCCTGCATCTCCACATATCAGATGTAGGCCACATTCTTCAGTCTCTGGAACCAGAAAGGGAAAAAGTCCCTGTCGCATTTGCCCTTTCATAGAGATGGAAATATTATTAGAAAGGACATAAACAGACTAATTAAATCACAGCAGTATGGCTGGGATGACAGCTGGTACAGCGTGTGACTGAGAAGATCCATATCTGTGAACAGGAGGTACTTCACTTCCAATACATTCGCTATTAGGTGCTTTCAAGCTTGCTGTGCAGACATTAAATAATAACATATCATTTCCAAGACGAAAATGATGTAAAGAAATAAAAAATGTCTTTCTAACCGCGAAATCTTTTGTGCAACGCTGAAAAAAAAATCATTTACCACTCAGTTCTGCTTTTGAGATAAAGATGTAATAATGCCATTACCTTTCATCAGCAGGATCCTTGAAAATCAACACTCTTTGCTTATCAAGCTGTGAAATACAAATAGAGCTAAAGGCATGGTCTGCGAGGAACTGCTGCAGCGATATTAACTAACAGATCTGCCCTTTGTGAAGGAAACCGTATCCGTTTCATTAGTGCAGACTCTAATTCAAAACTGTTGAAAATGAACTGCACATACTGTTTTAATAACAACACTCCTAATCATTATCAAACTGGTAATTCTCTCAGCACTGAATTATAAGGTCTCTGTTTCCATTATGACCTGCTGTTAAAGAAAGCCATATTTAAATCCTCCGTTCTTTCGTACTTTCCAGATTATCCCAGGTTTGAGTGAAGGGGAGGGGTCGTGGCATCAAGAGCATGTAAAACTGTGTCTGCCACATTTGTTCATCTTAGGTAAACTGAGACTTTTAGACACTTATGTCAGCTGCTGCATTATTTTCAGATCCTTTGGTTACATGACTTTGCATTCAGTTCGAAAGTCCATGGTCACTCCAACCACGTTGTTCAGTTTTTGAGAGCTTGGATACTTCAGAAAAGAATTAGAGCAATAAAAATGGGAAACGCTCAGTTGTCGCAGGTGCAGTGAGCTAAACTTGTGCGCACACTCACAAAGTGCTGAGCGAGTTCTAGGGCTGTCTCTATTAGTGCACTTACTAATACTGGGATTTCATAAGCTATTTGAAAATAGATATTACTGAACATTAACTTTTAAGAAAAAAAACCGGGTTAGGTTTGTTTCAAATACACATTGTTCACTATAACAAGTTAAATGTTAAAAAAAAAAAAACTAGTGGAACATACTAATGAGTCAAATAAAGTTGTCTGTTCATTAAAGAATCGAATGTGACCTGGCATATTTTAGATCAAGATGCTTGATTTAGATATGCCTTTTATTTTAAGCTTATGTAAAACATTAGAACACAAGTATATATTATGTTAATTGTCATTCCCATGACTTTACTTGATGGAATTCTCTCAAAGAAGCACAAACAACTCAATATGGTGAGGAGCTCAGACTGCTTATGCCACATTTAATTAAGCTATTTTAAACCATACTTTTTAAGCAACCATAACTTTTCTCTGTGCTAAAACTACATAAATTCTTGTGCAGCCTCTCCTACAAATTAACTATATTGATGCCCCGCACCAAGGAAAAGATGTGCTGCCTTCCTGTCCTCACAGTCAAAGTAAATACTGCCGACTCTGATCCATCCTATGGACTGGTCACACGATATTTATAAACAAAGAACCACAGCATTCTACCATTGTCCTTGCCGAGACATATAGTTAGTGTTCGTAGGGTCTCCTTCATTTGGAAAATCACTTCAAAGAATGACTTTTTATATTTTATTTTCTATTGATTCCTCAAAAGTCAAGAAACCTTTTTTTTTAAAGCAGAATATAGTGGCCATTGAGAGTCTTGCTACTAAAATGAAAGACAAGCGTTAAAGGATTTATCTAAATAGCTCTGTTCTTACTGACTCTTTTATCAGTAGACGTTAAATCATCTCATTCAACTAATTTTATGTTCTCCCTTGTTATTTTGTGACTATACCTGAAGGCTTTTCCATGGTCAAAGCATGTAAGGTGTCTTATTGTCACATCGAGTCTGTTTATGCAATTTCAAATTAAATGAACCATACTTATATTCTTTACATTATCTTCTTTAAAATATTTGGTAAGGAAAAATGCTAGCGATATTAAACATTTATAAGTGCATCAGAATTCATGAAAATGTAACCTAATCCCTTTCTTTGTTTTAATGATGGGGTGAGTAGCTTGGTGTTAGATGTCAGGATATGAAGACATCCTCTGCATGGGCAATGATGTTAACCATATGGCCTATTCACAATCAATTGAATTACAAGTCATGGCAGTTACTGCACTTTTAAGAGATGCTTGTGTTGCTTTCCGTTACTTCACTAATGTGACATTTATGAAACGTTCATGGTTGGGCATCCTTTCTTGACCGCATGTAAGGGCACAAGGAATGAAAGCATGAGTTAAAAGTTTTAGGCATAAATTGGCAGTTATCAGCCCTAAAATAGTCTACATTTTGGGTGGCATAATTATTTTGGACTTTTAGGATAGGCATGTATCCACCCACCTTTACTAGACCCTGACTAGCAATATTATTAAATCTTACTCATCAGACAGGAAGTAAACACTTTCAATTTATTATTAGGAAATGATGTTAAAGTTTAAAAAATAAAATCCACATTTAATCTGGTAAACAATAGCAAATTTCTTATGAACCAGTGATACTGTAATTGAACTGGAGACGGTTTTTAGAGCAAGCTTGCTTTGGCTTTTTCACCCTCCGATTTGGAATCTGCTCACAGTACTGCCAGCTTAACCAAAAAGGATTAACTCTCATATCCAACTGAGAACACAGATAATTCTCAGTAATTGGTAAAAAATGAAGATGAATGGGGCTGAGAGATAAGGAGCAATTAGCTCATCAGCAGTTACAGCTGTGCACTCAATCCGGATCCATCTCTTGAGTCTCGGCCCCTTTTAAAGAACCTAAGCAGACTAAGCACAGGACACCCCTCCCCAAAAAAATTGCTCTACCTGCCCATCATTTCTCGAGTCTTCCATTCTATTTCTTACTATGCAAAGACACCTGTCATAGCACGGTATGTAAATTACTACCTCTCTTAGGACCTATGTCTAAAGCCAATCTTCTTTTTAAACTTTTTTTTTATAACAGAAACCAAATGACTACTGTAGACACTCTTAAATTCCCTGTCAATCGTTTCATTATAGCAGCATCATCTGTTTGAAAATATAAGCAATTCCCTCATCTAATTATAGGAAGGATTTGAGGTTCATTAACACTGCCAAGGCAGGATCCAATGTGCAACTGCGGAGCTCTGCATGGCGGCCTGGCTCTCTGTTTCCTTTTATTTGCTGTCTCCAGATCTCCAAGACTTTTTCCTGAAATCATAAAATGACTTTTTTTCCCTCAAAATAGACATGTGTGTTAGAAAGAAAGGAAATGACTTTGGGGTGAATTATTCTCTATCTGCAGGATATTCCTCAGGTTATTTTTCTTGTTTCAAGGTAAGGGGGTCTTCCCTAGTATCAACTAAGGAAGATATTTTGTCTCCCTCTGTGCTTGGCCTTTTTGTCTTTTTAGTAAATGTGTTTTGTTTGTTGAAGGACAGGAAAGCAAACAGGGAGAGAAAGACTGATGAACACATTCTCAACCCAAATGAGGTCCTTACTTTTGCTTGAAACTCCTGCATCCTGTTAACTACTTCTAGTTTGAGAAGAACTTTAAAAGAATTGTGTACTTCCTACGCACATTTGCTCAGCTTTACCATTTACTGACCTAACACAGACTTGTCTATATGTTACAGAGTTCAGAAAGACAAACTACTGAAGTCGTGAGATGACTTCATTTCCTTGAAGTAATAACAGCAGTTAGGGGGTTATGACTATAGTTTAAACAATGAGATTTTCTTGGGACATCTGTTTTGAGATCACATTTTGAATAGATATGAACTCATTTCCTACGAAGCCAGCAATCTACTATTGTTGATAGCTGTTTACCAGTTCTATGAGTCAGATATTAGCCAGTGGCAAAGGTCCTTCTCAAATCCTCTGAGTATTTTCTAAACTGTGTACATAGTGTTTTCCTTAAATAAAATGCTGAGGGAGGAATGTATTCTTTTCTTGACTCTTGGTAAATTATGGTTCACAAAACTTTGTCCTTGGGAATAATATTTAATGCCTTTATTTTTAAAGGCGTATTTCCTGGCTCGCTTTAATAAAGCGAGTAAGACACTAGGTTTAGCAAGTATTTATTTAGATAACATAGATAGTCTGAGATGCTTTTTATGTCAATATTTAGATAGCATTTCAAAACTAGAAGTAGAATTAAGGATCTTTTATTTAGATTAAACAAATTGTGATTAATTTAGTATCCCCGAAGATGACCATAATGCCAAAAGAAAAGATAAACAGATTTAAAAAAAAAGAAACAGTTATGGATTCTGTCAAATTGACCTTGAGTTCACTGGTTTTAAATTTTCCTTTTCCAATATCCCCGTTCCAATTTGCAAGCAGCGTTTTTAAGCTGGTTATGCAGATCAGTTGTTAGGGAAGAAAAAGTAGCCATTTATCTGGCCTATATTCTGTAGAAACTGTTGCCACTAAAAAGAATCCAGGACATTTTTCCTTCTTATCTGGAATGTAGCTCATATCAGCCAACCTGTCAGAAGATAGTACTTGATATAAACAAGAGATTGCTAAGACATCTCAGCAATCAATATCAGGATAGCTACAGTATGGAAACCCCAAGCAGTGCATATCATTTGTCTCCGTATCTATTTCTATGGCCAAATGAAGCATTAATTCAAATCATAAATCTATGGTGATTTAAATCTGGGAATGAGCACCTGCCTGCTTTAATGATTTATTTTGTACATTTCAGTAAGCAGGAGATTTGTCCATATGAACTGACAGGTCACCTTCAGATGCCAGGAGCAGACTGTTTATCACCATGCAGACTAGCATCTCATCTTAGCAAGTAAATATTAAACTAAAAGAATCCAATTGATTGTGGATGAGAGAGAACGGTGATGTGGCTATATATTTTTCTCAACAAGCTGATGCCCCACTCGGATCTATCCTGAGCTCCTCAACCGTTACTACAGTCATCAACCTTTTGCAAAGAAGTAGATTCAAGGTTATCATCTAAAATTGGAATGCAAAGTAATTATTTGTCAACAACAAGGATTTCTAAACTGTGTGTGTGTTTTTTCCTAGCTAATTTTTAAAACTCATTATGGATCAGTGAAACCCATCCTTCACAAGAATATCTATCCACCTCATCAAGCCAAATCCAGTCAAATCAGGCAGAAACAAAATCTATTTTCTTGAGCCCCAGGGATTTGTTGATAACTAGGGAATTGAAACCATGCACCTGTATAGGAAAGTCTAAAGTGTATGGCTAACCTTGTGAGACTAGTGAACAGAAGTCATATAAAACTAGAATTGTCACTGGGTGCGGGCAAGTCTAAATAGTAACAATACATCAAGAGCAAACAGACCTCTGTGAAAGGTATTATTCCTGCAAAGAGCTAACTTGTAGGCAGATTCACAAAAGCATTGAGTTTGATTCTGAGTCATGGGTTTGAGGGTCAGAGGATGCCTTCTAGATATAAACTCTTCAGTTCCTCTTCCTAGCCACTTCACAATGACTGATACTGATACTCTTGATACTGCCAAAGCACAACACATGCCTGCCTGCTGCTGTAGGTCAGTCTTTCCCATTAACACTTCTGTGGTCCTTGCATACTGGGTGTATAATAGATCACTTTGGTATTTTTACAATGAACTGAACTTACAAGTTTAACGGAGGACAATGTAAGATGTTTCCAAGTTTTTTCTTAGCTCTATAGCTGCCGAAGTAACATGTACCCAAGACTGGAAGAATGCAAAGGGGTAAGCTCCTGCTGACGGCAGTATAAATGGGAAGAAGGTGACTTTTAGGAAGGCAATTTTACGAAACTGTATTAGCAAAAGTAACACCAAACTTCAAGTAAACAATGTGAGGAGCACACATAATGAGTGACATACTAATCACCAGGCACACATAGTTCAATTATCACGCTGTGTCATTCCCCAGTTGCCTTGAACGGTTAAGCTCAGAAAGTCTACGTAACTTTTCAAAGTCATAATCAAATTGTTATTGAGCACTTAAAAGAAGCAGGAATTGTCTTCAGAGAAGCCTGGAGCCACAAAAACTGCTCAGTTCAGCAACTACTTTGATCTATGCACAGTTTGCTCTGACCTTCAAGGGGTTCCGTTCTCCTTTACAGCCACTCTCCTCCTACACACACTCACTTTATATACTTTCCAAATAAATGGCCACAAGTCGAAGTTTCTATGAAAGACAGTAGGAATTTCGAACTCAAAGACAATTGCAGCACGTTAAGAATGGAATGAAAACGGCACCAGAAGAGCTCCCCAAGTGAGCTGGAGAGACCCAAAATATAAATGATGTGTGTCCCTTTGAGTCTATCATTCCACTGCGGCAAACAGGTCTTAGTATTACAGCCTTCTAAGAAGACACAAGTAAGTGTTTCTCTTTGTTCAAATGGATATAAGATGTCTCACACTATAACACCATAGCAAGCTATCAACTAATAGAATATATTATTTTCACAACTAAAATATAATGGGATACTTAAATTGTTTATATTTTAAGACATGATAATAGCCTAAGTACCTATATAATTAAAGGGAGTTGTAATTTGGTCACTATGTAAACATTATTGCATACTAAAAATATGAAATGCATGTTAATGCTTTAATTGTGAGCTACTTGCTTCTTGACTTCTGCCTGTTGGTTTCTGAAAAACAGCTGCTCAGAGAAATTAAGAGATGGTTTGTTTTGAAAAGATTTCCTTAAAAGGTTATTGTCCCTCTTAACCCCTGCTTCAAGCATCTTTTACCAGGAATGGCCTGCATTGTAAGTTTAGTCTGAAAATTTAAACATAATCAAGGCATCATTTAGAATAGTAACTATAATTTGTAAGTAGATTTTTTTTATGGGAGAGGACATAATCACAGTCCAGTACTGTACAGTATTTGCAGTCAAAATTTTTCTGATTGCTCTTTGGGCTGACGAGGGAGGGGGACTTGATTGGGGGAGGGGGAGGGAAATGGGAGGCAGTGGCAGGAAAGAGACAGAAATCTTTAATAAATAAATAAATAAAATTTTAAAGAAATTTCCCCCATTTGGGACATTACAGAGGTCAGCCTGTCTGGAGTTCAATGGATTAGCCTTGCCCTGGGACTACCCTCTTTCAAGATCTTGGTATCTCCCTGCCAAGTAATCACTGATAACTTATTTCTATAAGTGCAGCAAGTTGACCTATTTAGGTAGGCAAAGCAAAGGAGTTATATTTTAAGTCCTTCTACACTTAGTCCTAAAAAAGAGAGCATTACAATTCTTTCATTTTGCTTCAATATTGCTACAATATTCAATATGTGATGTAAAGTCTAAAATGGCATCTACCAATCATGAGCTAAGTGGTTTTCTGCTGTCTTGGCCTTGTCCCTAGGCTTCCAAGCAGTGTAAGTGTTGGTATGTGCCTGAACTGCTTTGCTGTAGCATCATCTCTCCAGGTGGTCCCCCATGTTTCCACTGCTCTGAGAAGAGCCACCAACAGTCACTCTCAATTCAGTTGTCCTTATGAGGTCCTGGTGAGAGATTTAGTCTTCACATTTGAATGTCAGAAGTGGTCCTTTACCTTCAGGGATGAAATGCTATTTTGTGTTTGTTATATATGCTTCAAATCACTTACTACCGTGCTTATGAGGAACTGCAATTGAAATGATATTTCTTACATTTCATAATATTTCATCAAAGCCCTTTAAGTACAAACTAATTGGTGGAAAGCAGAGAGCTATTGATTAGTTTAAAAAACACCATTAATATGCTGCATGAAAAAGAGAAATTGATCAAATTGTGATGAACTTCTGTGTTCACTTCAAGCCTTCTTGGAAAGGATAACAAGCAATTTTCCTTTCTTAAATTGTATTTTGAGCATAAATTCTGTACTTTCAAGGAAAACATTAGTGTATATGAACAGTATTAAATGTTTTGCCACATTAACACCCAGATGAAAAATATTTCATTGATTATAAAATTTAAACCATTTTTAAAGCCAGATTCACAAGTCACATGCTTAGTCTGCGCAGCTAAAAGGGTTGCACTTGGTTTTATTTTGAGTTAAGAGAAAGGAAGCCAGGCGATCAGGGGAAGTTAATATTGCTCGTTTCAAATGGGAGATGTCTTTGCAATAGTTGTGGACAGAGGGAATGATCAAAAATAATACACATTTCTGGCAACAGAGTAAAGGCTTTAGTTGCCCAACCCCTCATACACACTTTAGCTTTGTGCGGTCTTCATTGCCTGCAGTAAACAGGATTCTGAACTGAGAATTTTAGGCAACCATTTATAAGTTTTACATAATGCAAACATTGCCTGGCATCAATTATATTATACGACAAAAAGTAAAAGATTTAAGTAACTCTTAGTACATTATATTTTGAAATTGTCATTTTTCTTATTATATATTGTTTATAATCTCTTAAAATGCCCAATCTGCAAAATATTATATGGATGATTATAGCAAAGCGATATGATATCTTTATTTTTCATGCTTTCACGCAAGAAACCTGAAAAGCATCCTGTGTGAATGAGAGAAAGCTAATGCATAAACTCTTCTGTTGATGGTAATGAATTTCTTACTTTATAATGAATGCATTAAAATAATTTTTAGATGTCATGTAGGATTGAATACACACACATATTTCTATCTAATTACCTACACCAAAAATTTATAATTTTTATTCTTAAAACTTACTTGCATTATGAAATATATCAATTCATTATTTATAGCCTACAATTTAGTTGTAGAACTGATCCTATATTAAAAATCATAACTTCCAGCTTCTTAGTTTCTGTATCAGAGAGGAAAAATGAAGAGTTAAAAGGATGACCCTTTGTTGATATTAAAAAACGCATTTCATCAGTGGGTATCCAGTAGTTTTATTCTGGAGTATAAATTAACTCGATGAAAAAGTGAATATGAACACTGGCAGTGAACATAAAAACTTACCGACACCTGAATTCATATCCCCGTTTTCAGAATCTGCTCCATGTTGGTTGTTACTGGCATGATAGTTGCTCATGGCTTCTAATTTGATTTTTTTCACCTTCATTGCTTCAGCAATAGCTGCATTGGTAGCAGCTGCAGCAGCTGCAGCAGCTGCAGTCAAACCTTAAGAAAAAAAATTAAAAAACAAAGTAATTCAAATTCAAGTTTTTTTCTATAATAGGCCATCTCTTTCCATAACACACATACAAACATAGAATATATTTCTGTTCCAAACCAGCCCAAGCAACACTGATACAAGCATACAAATTCTAATCAAACTCTCTGCTTGAGTACTAGGAGAAATGAACTCACATGTTTCACAGGAATGGAAATGTGGAGTGAATAAACTTTTGAAAAGACACAGGCTGAACTTCCCATTCCCTGCTCAACATCCTCTACAGATGGTAGAAAGTCAACACTGCAGATTAATGAAAAGGCTTACTTCCGATGCTCAGTCTCCTCCCTAACTGGAGGTATCCCGCACACTCAATCTCTGATGTATCCATGCCACCTTTTCTCACACACGGCCTGCAGCAACAACCCTCTGCTTTCATGTGTGGCTCACTTCCATGATTGCCATTCTTCTAGTGAAATTCTACTTATACTTTAACGTCTTAACCCCCATCTTCCCTAGGCTGAGATGATGACAGCTTGTTTCTGGCTGTAAGGACTATGTTTACATTTCTGTTATGGTACACGCAACACTGCACTGTATGTGTCCTCCTGGGCATGTCCTTTCCTTGGGAGATGGTCACTTACTCAGTGGCAGAGGCCATTGTCAATGTGCACCTAAGTAGCTGCAGGATTCAAGATTTTTATGTCTTAATGTAGTGTGATATGCCCTGGCTGGCTGAAATACGTGGGAGACCTGCCTTTTCTGAAGAGAAAGGAGAAGTGGAAAAGAATGTCAGGGGAGAGAGTTGGAGGGGAGGGGCTAGGTGGAGAGGGGTGGGGTGATGGGCGGAGGGGAAAATATGATCAGACTGCGTGAAAACTAATTAATTAATCAATAAAAAATACAGAAAATTACAGCAAATAATTTCATTCCACTTATTAAGCCTTTAAGGACTGATTTCAGTGACTCAAGATTAATCTGATCACCATTATAAAACCATATTATTGATCAATATCATGTTTGCTTTACACATTACAGAATATAGCACAAGTTCTAAAATGCTGTATTTAAGCCCAGAATGCCCACTGTCCCTGCTTTGTCTTATACACTCTTGTCATTATCTGTATGTCTATATTTAGACATACACATATATTTAGACATACAGATAATAACAGATCAGATATGACATATGAAACAGAAGCCACTGACCTAAAGTGCAGTTCTATAGATAGGAAGAAAAGAAATTTGAACTGAAAACGTATTATCTTCTCAAATGTCAACTTTTACAAAGTTCCCATTACCATCCTAACCTGGGGTCACCCAACTGAAAAAAAGTTACATGCCATGGGGAAAATGAATCATGTCTCCTAATTCTAGAACGTTAGCGGCCTATGCAAGGAGAGTGTGTCTTTCCCTGGATGCATCATCTTTTCACACAGCTGCCTGAGAGAACCTGAGCAATGTGGTCTGGCCTTCTGGATTTATATGTGTGATTTAGCTGCACTCCCAGTTGGTAGAGAGAATGAACACCCCTCTTTTTCCTTTTCTTCCCCGCTAATCATTACACCTTGCTACCACAGCAAAAAGCTGCTGCCCATGGAATTACGTGGAGGTCTTGGTAGAAACCTTTGCTGTGTAATCAGTGCACAGACGACTCGACCTGCTCATCAGATCAGTGCAGAGAGGCGTTGACCACGTTCACCCGGATGCAATAAGATCTGCAGATCAGATCTTTACTTGAAAAACTCATAACCACTCCTTAAAAGGCATTGATCTAAATTCAAAGAATCCATCTGCGTTTAGCACAAGCATTTGCTGCCTTTTAAGTCCCAACTTGAACAGACTCTCTCATCTTCCTATGATTGAATTTTCTCCTCAATGACTCATTTCCTTCAAAGATGTTTCAGAGCATTTTCTTTCCTGTTCCCTTTAAATCCTCTTTTGTGATTCCCAGAAAAAGGTTTTCCTTGATTTTTTTCCTTGTCACCAACGTGAACATCTTCTTTGTCCTTTCCTCTATTTCCTGGTGTTGACTTGTCAGTAATTTATGTCTTTTCTCAGCCCTATAACTTGGCTTCATGCTACAGGAGGATCTAGTAATTGCATTCAAAATACAAAGAGATGCTATTATATACTAGCCTGCAAATTTTAAATAACACAAATATAATTTTCAAGATCTTGTCCTAGGAAAGCCAATTGATTTTTTTTTGAAAAGAGATTTTTCTGCTGTAAAACCATTCTGAGCCCAAAGAGGAAATAATAAAAATCAAGTAAGAAAACAAATAAAGAGTAGCACATTATGCTCAGTATGGACAATTCTTATTCCTTATTCATCTGCAAGTCAAACCCACGAGTTAATTTTCAGTGGGAAACTTTCTTTACATAGTCCCTTATTTTAGATCTTTTATATTCATCTTAATATTCACTTATCATAACTACTTCTAGTAAAGTTATTATCTTCTATTTGTTTGAAACTTTTCCCAAGTTTTACAATTCTAATAGAACTCTAAAAGTTACATGTGTCAAAATCAACCGTGCACATGAATGCATGCATGCTATAATCTGAATAACATGCAATTTGGCATTCTAATTTTACCTAAGTCTTTTTAAATACAGGTAGGAAATTTTGGTATATGCAACAATTCTAGACTTTTGGTTCTACTAAGCCTTCTTGTACTTGATTTTTAATATCTTAAATTCAACCAATTTGCTTCATGTCTACTACTGTCCCAATTGCAAACTTCTAAATCTTATTCCTTAAATTCCTGCAATGCTTTTTTAAAATAGTCTTTTACAGGGAAGGGAACACTACTTGGTTATCCAGCATCAAGTAATCAGTCCCTAAAAAAAACCACATACAAATAGCATTATACAGACTGAGCAGGCTTTTTTTCAAAAATATATATGTATTTGTCTTTCAAGTACCTGTCAAAACCAGTCATGGAGCTTTCAAACAAAGCACATACCTACATCATGCCATCTGTAATTCTGACTCAGAAGGTCTGAGATGGAGACTCTGAGATTATGCACCTGCTTATAGTAATTTTACTACTGCATGCATCATCTTTCCATCCTTCTGTGTAGTCTGGGAAGAGCAACACAATACTTTGATGTTTTTCTATTTTATATGAGAGAAGATGATGTGGCTAAAAGAATATGGGAATTAAGGCTACACCCCTAGAAGGTAAAATAAACACAATATGGATAGATTCTTCATTTACTTACACCCAAGTGTTTTTTATTATCATGGTGTTTGGTGTGACCTGTCATTGAATGTAAACGTCATTCACATACAAGATTCCTCAAAGAGCCACAAGGTTAATATAGTGGTTATTTTGAAAATGCTAAAAGAAAAGTACAAGAACACTTTATTTTTAGATTATATGAGACTACATGAGAGATAACAAATCTTATAATTTAATATAAAACATGTGTGCCCGTAGATTCTTTGTGTGTAAAGTCTTAGAGGATCACAAGCCAATTGGCAACTCTCATTACATCTATTATAGTTCCATTGGCTTTCAGTGGGTTCTTTCCTTTCAAACCTCCAAGGTAATTCTCAAATCCCTTGAACCTTATTGTCTTATTGTCTCTAGTGAAAGCATAGTGTGAATTTCTTTGTAGCCTCAGATCGAGGTTGTACCATGTATGATGTTCAATAATTAACTTCCTGTGAAAAAGAAAAGTGGAAGAAATAAATAATGACCAGAATGCCAAGAATTCAAGCCATGACATGTTTTTATGTAATAAAGACTTATTCTCTGGTGGAAATAGAAATAACCCTAAATATCTACCTTATTCCTTCACCCCTTCTGTGGCTCTATTTCCACAGACCCTACTTCTGTTCTGCCTCAGACTCACGGCAACTTTAGCTTCCCCTGCTTCCGTGACTTACTCCAAAGTGTCTTAGATTTTCACATTGCCACTGCATTTAATTCTTCCCAATCAAAACAACTAATTTTCTTTTCAGAACTAGTCAATTCAGTAGCTCCCAGGAAAGGTAGAGGCTGGAAGTTGCAGAAGATTCCTTTAACGTATTACAAGAAATATTTTGCATTGTATATAGATGCTTAGTGAGAAATTTAGACTAAGATTTACAGTGTCTCTGTTTTATAATGCATTGTTACTAACTGTGTGGAATGTCATTGCAATGATTTCTATGAGGGAGTTTTAAAAAAATCATCACAGAAATATATGCTTTAATTATCTATGAATAAAAGGAGAGGGAACAGACAAACTATCCAAACAAAAATAATCAATAAAGGTAGGCATAAGACTTAAGACGGACAAATGAATGAATGAACAAATGACCTCTTACAGTAAGACATAATTAGCACCTAAACATTATAAACCAATGTCAAAGGTTTTGGAATGTAACTTTTTGGCTACCATGGCATACATTTTGATCCAGTCATCCACATGAATCAAGTTTTCCATAAAATCATTGAACCCAAACTCTGTATGCTGTATTGTTACGAAGCCCTTGCTGTTTCAAATACAATAGCAGGAGTCAAACTTTTGGGAGTGAAATGGGCCTTTAAAGTCAACCTCTTACTTTGTAAAGAGAGCAATTATTTTCTGCTTTCAACTTTCATTAAACAGCCTTTAAATTTTTTCAAATACCATTAAATAATCCTGACCACTCTTTTAAAAAAGAATAAGTATCTCATTATATTTATTTCCAATAAGTTAGTGCCCTTAGTTATAAGTAGACGATTACAACTGTAGATTATAAATATCAAGAAAGAAGACAGATTGCTGTCAAATCCTTTCTCTGATCTGTTTGTTTGCTCATTAACTTGAAAAGTCCGATCTTTGATCTTTGGTTTCAAAGACATCAAGATGACTTCCAAATGTTTGATATGCTGTCTACTTTTACATTAACTTCCATACAAAATGCATCTCTCAATTCCTAATGGTTGAAAAATCATGTTAAACTAGAGATGATAAGTATTCAGATATTCCATACAGCTTACTATTAGTCTATGGTGCTAACTCAAACCTAAAAGAAACAAATTTAAACATGCAAGAAATTATGGTCAAGGGTAGTTATTAATATTCTGGAATTGATAGCTTATTTATGTCTGGCATTCTTTCCACTGATTATTCAGGGAGACAGGCGGCTTATAAATATCTCATCACTCCACCGTCACAGAAATTTCATCGACAGTGCTCATGCACAGCTATTAGCAATATGAATCTAACCATTACAAGAAGGAGGAAAATCGAACATGTGGCATTAATACGCAGTCCTGGTTCCTAACCATCTGATAGGCAGATGGTGTGAAGCAGCTTCTCCAGCTGAAATGAAGGGGCACATCATTTAAAGGCTTGTTTGCATTCTAACTGATACCAGTGCCATATTGATATACACGATGCATCATGGCAGGATTTGAACAATCTAGTTTGCTTCAGTCATAAATGTTTACAGCCTTGTTTTTTAATCTTATAAGCATGTTCGGAAGAGTGTATTTTTAATTTATGAAAGCTATTGTTTACTTCTGTTGAACTAGAAGATTAGCAGAAAGCAGGAATATTAAATTACTTCAACCAGAGCAATATAACCAAGACAGATGAATAAAGTGGGTTTCTATTTTCAATAAGGATGTTAGTAAAGGAATTTTAAAATTAGTCTAGGCATTTTGCACATTAAATGCATTTATTCATTTAAACCTTCCAGCTATTTTTTCCCCAAGTGGCATAGAGAGGAACTTAATGCTTTACATAGTCATTCATTTAAAACTCTCACTGTGTGCAATTAATCTTGTCTAACAACTCAATTCAGAAAGCAAAACACCAAAAAGCATAGTTCAATTCAACACTCATTACTGTGAGGCAATCTTTCTGCCCCTGACAGTTCCTATAGACTCTGAAAAGCTACGTTAAAGGTGCATTGTGAGCTCTATATGCGTTTGAATTTCAACTCAATTGAAATCACTCCAAGCCACAGAAGAACTCTTGGCTCAGTGCAACAACTTGAAAACACCACTGTCTTTTTTCCCTGAAACTCCACTTTTTTCTTATGCTTATTTAAATACCAGCTGTCCAAAAACTGACACTAATCTCGAGTTATTTTATTTCTTATTACTTTCTAAATAAATATAAAATGTGATTGAACCATGTCTGTTCTCATCTTGAATGCATAAATAGCAGAAATTATAAGCTACTAGAATAAGAATAATAGAAACTTAATTGTGCATCTGGTTAAAGTGAAGATTTTCAGCGTGAACTTGTCTCTTAACGTCCATTAGACTGACTTTCGTGCCCTTTGTAGCACATTTGTATTCTGTGGAGAAAAGGAAAATTGATCCCCAAGGCCACTAATGGAAACACTTTCTATACCAGTTTTCAGTTTTTCAATTGATTGAATTAGATTTTAGAAATGTTTGGACTAACAATAGCAACTAAAAAAATCCTCACAAAATTAAATAAACATATGGTAAGAAACATATTATCCCCATTCTGAGTTAGCATGTGTATTGATATTTTTACTTTTCAGGTATTATTTCAGCAGCCAGGAAACAGAGTGGGGGCTGGGATGGGTTAGGGAGAAGGGACTTAGTTGGGTCTGGAGAAAGGACATGGAAGCAAGAAAGTGATGCAATTATATTTTCATTATAACAATATTTGAAAAGAAACATTATCATTATTTAATTAATGACTGATGAGTCAAACAAATATCAATATTAACATTATTTTATGGACAGTTTAAATTCCCATTACTCTGAATGAAGGGAGTAGAATAGCAGTGGTAACAGAGGGTCAAACACCCACCCTGGGGAGGCTGTGTGGCCATGAATAAATCACTGAGCCATTTTAATGGGGGGCTTTGAACAGCTCACCTTCTGATCACTGACTCACAGAAGCAGGATAAACCAGAACAAACAAAAAGGGTTAAATAACTGTCCTTTGGTGTTCAGTAAAATTTAGTTCACGTGTGGGAAGGTAAACTTAGCATGGTGTATGCCTTTTTCTCATCTGTAACGCTATTTCCTCTAGAAAATCATTTCTAAGCCACCATTTGGGGATTAAATTTATAAAACTCAGGTACTAGAAAATGATAATAGGAACCTTTGTTTTACTGACAATGAGGGGCAAAGAGAGTAATCTTTTCCACGAGATTACACCATTAAACACTGGCAGTGCAAGCCCAGTTCTAGGTCAAATTTCAGATTTGAACCCACTGAAGATAAAGGTAAAAGGACAGATGAAAATCAAGCAAGCTACAACATGTGAAATACGATGCATCTCTTTGCTTGATAGTTTATAAACTGCATGGGGAGCAGAGTTTAGACAGCCAAATAAATGAACAATCGTGTCAACTGGCATAGAAATCTGATCAAATTTTCAATGACAGTTTCATAAAATTCACAATGGATTTGCTGGAGAAAGAATCACAGTTTGCCTTTGTGTACGAAATTTTGTTCTCTGTGGTATTGGTGAAAAGCAACATTTGTCACATTACCGGAAAACTATACATAGTGCACAGGCCAGCAAAATGTTTTGCATAACTTTCATACTGAATAAATTCTCATTATGCTCACTAACTGAAATAATCAAAATTTCGCTCTGATTTTAATGATGCATGCTACACTATATTCTGCTTCTCTCTTTTTAAATGGCATTAACTTTCCTTGAGTCCCTAAGGCCCAACATTCTTCTTACATTGATCGCCGGCCACCACACAAAATGACCCAGTCATTGAACCTAGGCAGGTGGTTTGAACTCACATGAGTATGTCTGACCGAGTTCGAGCTTCTAAAAAGATGTTTTCCAATAATCAACTAGATAATTTATTACTGGGATGAACAAGGTATTGTAATTGATGATAAAGTAAAAATACCATAAGCGTATTTTTCTACAAAAATACAATCTCACTGGCATTTGAACTTTTAAAAATCTTCTTAAATGTTCTACTTTGTCTTAATATTCTTTGATACTTCAATAAGTTCCTCTTTCATCTTTGGTTTTCTCAAAATGTGTGTATGTTCTTTGCGGATCAGTTGTATTACAGTTGGTGAAAAGGAACAAGAAGCAAGCGGGGAGGAGAGGGGGCAGGAGAAGAGATCCAGTTCCATTTTCTTTATTTTTATTGAGCTCTACATTTTTCTCTGCTCTCTTCCTTGTCTCTCCCCTCCCTTTCAACCCTCTCCCAGTTCCTTTTTTGACATGTAAGTTTCGTTTGGAGAGAGTTATTTAAGGATATCAAAATACCTTTAGCAAACAAGTACATAAAAGATTTCTGATACGGTAACATAAATATTTTTGTGGAAAATACCCATGAAGGGCATACATTCATGGAGACATATAAATATTTGTGGACTTTGTTTTTTTGTCTTTCTCAAAAGAACTGAGTTGGGGTCAGGGTGAATTGGGAACATTTGAATCTCCCATCACTGTGTAACAACGTGCAGTAGGTAGCAAAGGGATGGCAGTCAAGGTGGTCCAACCCTTTCTTCTTAGTCTTTAAGTCTTGCAGCTATGTCAGCATTTCCTGAGAGGCAGAATCGGCCTAGGAGGTGGGAGGTTTTTTCATTTGTTTGGAAGGAGGAGCTGGATGGTGACAATGTCTAGAAAAGTACAGATCAAGAGGAGTCTTACAACTGGACTTTTGTGGACCTTTGAAAGAAGAGACTCTGCCCCGACTAAGTGATAGGGAATGTTCTAAAGAAAAGTAAATGTGGTCCACAATATGAGCAAGATGTCAGGCTCACGCTGATGAAGACTTTGTCTTGGCACAACTTTTTAATCATTATGAACTTACTTAATGCCTTGAATGTGTCATAGGCAAATTTAGCACTATCACAATATGCCATTGCTGCTTTTCAAGAATAAAAATGTACTCTTCTAAAGTCTGATTACCATATTCTGCCAAGCTTATCCAGGAAGGGAGGGCATGGGTATTGTATTATTCATATCTCCTTTTTTTGCTGTAAACTATTTCAATAAAAATTTGTTTAATTCTGATAGGAGAATAAATACGATTTGAGAGATTTTGAATTTTTGGTTGTTTGTTAGTACATTCTATTCATTTTTGGAATAACAGTGACAGCAAACACTGAACTTTCTTAACATGTTCTCACTTTGAGAACAGCATCCAGGGTTACCCTAATCCAATGGCTTCTCCTGACCTAATTTGTTTTGCGCCATGAGATTCTATTATAAGAAACTAAATCACCGCAGTAGATTTATTCACCTTAAATAATTTAAGCTAATTGAAAAAGAACCAAACTAAAACTAAAACACTTTCTCAGGCATTCAACTTATGCATGTCAATTAGTAATTTAAACAACCAGCTAATTACAGCAACTTTGCAAGGAACTTGGAGCCGCGAGATGAGAACGTTCCTCTGGCTCCAGCGAACTGAAGACATAGGCAAGGAGTAGCCCTGACTTATGAGCATGGGCATTTTTCTCATTCTTTCCCAAGACTATTTTCAAACTAATACATTTTACACCATAAGCAGCTACCTAACCATTTCATTTCTGATCACTTATTGACACTTATGACATTTCAAATCTATAAAGTGACTTGGGGAAAATGACAGTCATGGTGTTGTTATTCAAAGAGGTTGTTGTTACATCCTAATCCTAAGAAGCTGAAGCTCTATGAGCTGGCTAAAATAGGAGACTCTGATTAACATTATTAGATTTTATTTATGTTCCTAACTTAAAGCAGCTAAACACTATTTTAATTTAGCCATGTTAACAGGTCCAGAAAAGTACTATTACCAATTTTCTTTCACCGCTTCATCTTAAAGTGCGTTTGTGAAATTAGTGATCTATTTCTCATGAATTTATTTAATGGGACCCCTTGGTTAGTTCTTTGTATTATCTGAAATATAGGGTCTCATATGTGCAACCACCCTGTAAGAGTTTCAAAAGCTTTACTTGCAGTATTTTACCAAAGATCTTTCTGGTGAGAATTCAAAAATTCAAATATACTTTTATCTTAGAAGTAAAGCCTTTTGAAATATTGCTAAAGTGCCCTGTGAATAAAGACAACACACTTAAGTGGACTTCCCCCGCGTTAAACAGCATTCATCTTTTCAAAAGCAATAGCTTCTCAGGCCACACGAGCCTCCTGCATTATTCATTTCATGTGCAACCTCGGCTGGACCATAAATTGTTACTTTATCTAATCAAAGGAGACTTAACTCTACAGAAGGTCAAAGGTTTAATTTTGTGAAGTATTATCTTACGCTATGAGTTTAACCGAAAAATAGAAGAAGAAAAACAGCCAAGAAGCTGGTACTAAATGAGCCTTTATTGCCTCAGGCATTGGCCTAGTTAATAAACTTTCATTGAAGGTTTCTTTCAACTGTTATGGACAATGAGAGGGGAAAAAAATCTTAAATTACAGCCATGTGTGACTTTTAAAGCAGTCATTCTTTTTTATCTCAACCTCCTTAGCTCAGGGGGGGAAAAAGACAAAGAGAGATTGTCTTCAGCCTCTTAACCAAAACTGTATGTTTCTAAATAGATGAAAAGGTACAGATAAACTTTGCAAGAAGCAGAGGTCGGCTTTGAACAATATAAAAAAAATACATTCTTTAGGTGTCGAATCTTCGAGAGCAATCTTTCTAGCTCACTGTTAAACTACAAAGAGAACAGGGAAAGCATGAGTTCTACCCACAACTTCCACTTTTAGACTCTCCTGCGTGGTAAAAGATAAAGCCTTGTACGTCCTCATTGCACAAAACCCATGCCTAGTTCAGTATTAATCAAACGTATTGTAATTCTTATACTATCTATGTATCTTCTAACCTGTTCAGGTGGAAAAATCCCCCTTCTGTCACATTCAGACAAACTAGCAGCAAAATATTCATTTGTTTATCAATAGACAATTAAAAAATTTAGGAGGATCAGTTGCATCTGTCTATCTTATACTTTTAACCAATGACCGCTCTGCACGTTTCTGTTCAGCATTGTCTGGAGGAGACAGTAAGCCGAGTTCTTTGTGAACAATCGTAGATATCCTCATTTCTTTGTCCAGAGGCACTTCGTAATGATCAAAGTCACCTACATCCTCAAAGACATCTTGGTCTATATGTTATTGCATAAAAGGGGACATTCCTGGATCACTTCACTGCGGCGAAAGGAAGAAACAGTGGTCTCCCCCAACTTTTAGTCTGTTCTGGAATACAAAAGAAGGGTTAAAGAAACATACCTGCACCAGGTATCATTCCCAGACCCCAAATGATATTCACCCTCTTTCCACCAAGGAGTGTTCTAGAGAAATGACATGCTACTTTATGCCAAGGACATGTCTTCAGGACAGTCTTTGGTCACCTATGAACGTGAGCAGCATGACAGCTTACTCTAGCAGCAGCAGGTGAATCCAGGCCCAGGCTCCCTGCTGAGAGCAGCTTTCCACACAGGTGGGGGCATGAAGCCTTATTGCACCCAAGAGAGAAGCGTGGGTGCATATCAGCTCTTGTGCTTCTTTCCTGTATTTACTTAAGAGCACAAAGACATCTGAGGAGGAGTAAACAACAGAGACTCAAGACAATCGAGCTTTTATGAGAAGGGGAAATAGTCAAGCACTATGTATCATAGGAGGAACCCAAATTTAGAATTTCTCATCACAGTTAAATCTGGGTAAAAGAATCTAAAGTAAATTGCGACAATTGGTGGTCATCAATGGAAAAACAGGCTTTGAGAAGCAATCAGTAGGCTTGCCAACGCAAAACATCCATAATGTGCTTCTTTAGTGTTACGGGAGAAAGCGTGTTGAGAATGATTGAAAGCATGAATAATTTTGCTTTGCTTCCATTTTGCTTACTTTTTCTTCTGCCTAACTTGTACACATGTATTTGGTCAGTGAATACCGTAAGAAAAAGGGGAAGTGTGAAAAAGCATGGCTATTTCCTAAAAAGTGAACACAACACTGTTTAAATATAGTTTTATGCATGTATTTGTAGCTGTATACAATTTGTTAAAAACAAGGATAGTCATGCTTGAAAGTTACAGTTCTTTTCTCGTTTTTTTATTATGCTTTTAGAGAAAATGGTTGATGCACATTAGAAAATGACCTAGAGGGCAGAGAAGCCTGGGAGAGGAAAAAAACTCAGGTATCTCAAATTTAATTCCTTCTTCCATTAATCAATGTTTTATGAGTTCGTGAAAGTTATGCTACAGAGCATGAGGAGGATAGGAAACAACCCAGATCAAGGGAACTCAACGGATTTATTAAACGTGCAGACAGTCACTCGGGCTGGTGTTTCAGCAGGATTGACTCGATTCATTAATTGTAGCTTTGTGAAACTCTAAAATGCTCAAGGATCGTGCTCACGCCTACAATGCAGCAGTGCAGCAAAATACTTACAATCTTTCAACCACCATGAGCATTGGGTTTTTTTTTTAACCTAATCCACAGCTTGACACTGATCCTATGGTAAAGAAACACAGTTTTTGATTGAAAATAATATCTAAACATTGCTGCGCTAGCCTGGTGGCCTAATAGAATATAGTGCTTCTGAAACTGGGGAAATTCAGGTTGGGAAGCAAACTCATCCTCTCAGCTGTGGCTTGAAAGGTTTTCAAAAAAAATCCTTTTGGCTGGAATAATCTTTTTTCTGCTTCACGGAGGAAAGAAAAAGTAACACTTCAGCCATGCAGTTTTTTTATTTTTTTCATGCAGTGACTCGGTCAAAGGAAATCGTATTTGGCTACAAACTTGAGAACAACAGCACAGATCAACACAGAAGCTCACTTGACACTCAACAACAGAGACATCAGAAGTCTCGCTTTATCTAATGTCCCTCAATTTATAATGATCAAAATGTCACACTGGAATGTTTCTGGAAGTGGGGACTAAATGCTGGCGAGATGGCTCAGCAGTTAGTAGCACTGATCACTCTTAGAGGACTTGCATTTGTGCCCCAGGCCCCACATCAGGCAGACCTCAGCCACCTGTTCCTCTAGCTCCAGAGGGAATCCAACAGCTCTGGCCTCTGCCAGCTCCTGCACCCAAATGCACATACAGACACATATACATAAATAAAATGATTTTTTAAAGTTGTTAAATAGAGAATATTATCTAAGTATTCACTGGTAGCAATAAACACACTCATTCAGTGTAAAGGCCATTGGAATAACTGAAGTCTCCGAGCCAAAGAAATTACTGAACATCAGTATTCAGAGGCGTACGAGAAATTGTGAAAATTATAAAAATCAAAGGGTGCTGGTGTTATAAAAGCATTGCATAGGCTTGAATTGGTAATCAATCTAGGCATAAATGTTTAGATACCATGCTTAAAATAGTTAAAGAAAAAAATATTGTCTGATGACTCTCTTCTAACTTACTCAGTGAATGGATAGGCATGATAAGAATGATAATTGGCTATACTCCTAAATATCATGAATAATATCACAAATCTCAGTCTTGATAGTTTTTATCAGTACCTTACAAAGCATAAGAAATGCTTGGGAGAGTGGGGAGGTGGAAAATAAATAATAAAATTCTCAAATTAAATAATATCATTTTGTGGAGACAGGGAGAGTTGTCTTAGCACCGAAAGGTTTAAAGTGCACAATCCAGGCTAAATAAGTCTTTGCATCAAGAGGCTAGAATTTATGTTTATACCATATTTTCTTTGTGCTCCGCAGGGCATAACCCCATGCTACCAAGTTGGATTCAACATACAGAGATGAGGACATAATCATTCTTTATGTTTAATTTCTACTTCAAAAGATA
This sequence comes from Microtus pennsylvanicus, assembly GCF_037038515.1. Taxonomy (NCBI): domain Eukaryota; kingdom Metazoa; phylum Chordata; class Mammalia; order Rodentia; family Cricetidae; genus Microtus; species Microtus pennsylvanicus. The sequence goes on from NC_134593.1 coordinate 51,726,365, forward strand.
TTTTTCCCGGTGAGGTCCAAAAGTTCCTCTCTTAAGATGTCTGGGCTGTAGTCACTTTATCCGACAGGAAAGGCTGAGAAGTAAGCTAGAACAAAAATTATCAAATTCTGTGAAGAAAAATAAACACTTACTGTAGAATAAAAAAATATAGTATTAAACCAATATCCTGTAAAATAGCTAAAATTACTTTGCCATTGAAAATAGTCCGACATTTTCAGGCGTATGCCTTTTACCAAGGTTATGTGATGGACAATGTGTGTCTTTTAGCACAGAAGATAATATCATTTTTCTCCAGTTACTTCTCAGAAAGAAAATTTTGTTGTATTTTTCAAATAAAGGCTTCATAAGTCTGATAATATTGCCCGTGGTTTTTGGATGGGAATATTAAATGAAGGACTATATTTAAGGACTTCAGCTGTCCTTGGGACGCTAAGCACTCCATAGAGGTAGAGTACTGTTACTGTTGTCTCTGGAAGATGCTAATTCTGTAACTAATTAAACACTAAAGAAACTGACATCAAAATTATAGAAATGGATTACAATTATGTTTGTAATGGTTAATAACTATTGCCAGTGTGACTGCATTGAGCGATGTTGAGCAAACTGATTAGGACAGCAACCCTCTGGTGTGTATGTGACATGACATCATTTCCTGGGACAACTACATCATAAGAACTCTCACAAAATGAATGCGCTCATCATGTTACATTGGATTCACAACCCTATGTTGTCACTGAAAATTGATGAAAGTTAGAAGGTGTGGCCTAGATGGAGAAAGCTCATCATTGCAGGAGTGTCCTTGTGACTACATCCTGCCCTGGGCTCATTCTGAATACTGTTCTGCTTCCTGTCAGACAGGAGGTAAAGAACTACTTGTATCATGTGTACCCATTGCTACAATGGCCTTCTCAAGTGCATGTTGCCCATGCTTAGGGCCAAGATAAACCCTTCCTCTTGAAAGTTGTCCTGTCTGATCATATCAATGTGGAGAAGAGAAACTAGCTCAGTGTTCTAGTTAAGTGGAAGATAAACAATATAACAATACAGGAGACTCCACATTGAATTTGCATTATCCACATCATTATTCAAAAGGTAAGTCTATAATTCTAAGGCCACTTTATCACAAAATCTACAATGTGATAAACTTAAACCAAAAATAAAGTACTGTTAAATGGTTGGGAGCAACATTGCTCTAACAAGAAAGAAATTATTATATAAAATTGAAACTTCAGATTTAACATGCATAGATATTACATATTCTGAGTATTACATATTCTGGATATTAATCTTCAGACACATAAATAAGTGGTAGATATCTATACATTGTATAGGTTGTGACTTCACTGTTTTGAGGTCCCTTTGTCTGTCCCAAAGCTTCTTAATTTGAGGTAACTCTATTTGTCTACTTTAAAAAATATTGCAATTAATTGTATCAATATATTCAATCAATGAAAATTAATGAAGGATAAAATGATTATAAGGAAACAATTTTTAATAAATAGGCAAACTTAGTTTTCTCAAAAACCTATATAGTCACTACATTATCAGGTTCATATAAAGCAGTTCTGTGACCATCTTCTCTGCGCACAGAATGCATTATGATTCCAAGCTGGAGCATAGCCCATATCTCTACTAACTGGTTTCTCAATATGCACACTCAGCTTCCTAAAAATATACCTGATTGTCCTAAGTAGTTTTCTCTCCTTTTCATATATACATACTATTTACTTTGAAACAGGAACCATGTAGGATAAATAAAGGGAGAGGTGAAATCAGATGATATAGCGGTTCTTCCCTCGATGTTCTATAATAACAAAGTAACAACAATCAAGGTCATAAGAGTGACACTTTTGCCCATGGTTTCAGGGGGTTTATGGGTATTAGCTAGTTTTATTTTACAGTCTCTAGATTCAAGGGATATTGTAGGTTCTCATTATTGTACATACAAGAGCCACAATTCAATTAGTCTAATATTATTAAAGAGAATTATTCCAGAAATTTGTCTTTACCATTGCTTTATAGCTCTAAACACAAAATTTCAATTGTAGATGTATCAATTAATGAACAAAAATTAAGATATTTTATCTACTAAGTGGCTCAAGATTTGAGTATTTGAGAACGTACAAAATACAAATAGATACTTGGGTGATTGAACTGAAGTAAGAGAATATTTCAAAGTGGAAAACCCATATGAAAACACATTGGACATATTTTTAAAAAGTAATAGTTAAACCAATAAAACCTAATTGATTTTGGGTAAGATGGATCTTAACCTTTTGGGGACAGAATGAACACAGGGATTTCAGGTCATGTATCCTGCTTATCAAATATTTACAATAGTATTCATAGCATTAGAAAAATTACAGTTATGAGATAGGAAAGAAAATAGTTTTTGTCATTGGCAGCTCATCAAAACATGAAGAACTATATTAAATAGCTGTAGCACTAGGAATATTGAAAACCACTGATCTAGATCATCTCATAGACCAAGTAGAGCCAGAAAATTCTTCATGAGAAGTCATCAAGAAACAGGAGCTATGCCACCAAAAGACCAGCATATAGTGTATAAGTGATATTTGCATTAGGTAAGAGCTGACATGCCAAGGAATATAAATAAAAGAGAACAAGGCAAAGAAATATGTCTTTCTATGGAGTTTCCAGGAGGAACACAGAATAGTCACCAACGTATGACAGAGGTTTCTGTCCTGCCCAGTACCACAGTCATTCAGTTCCAAATAAACACACAGAGGTCTACATTAATTATAAACTGGTTGTCCTATTAGCTCAGGCTTCTTATTAACTCTTACATCTTAAATTAGCCCATTATTCTTGTCTGTGTTAGTCACGTGGCTTGCTATCTTTTATCAGTGAGGCATTCTCATCTTATGTCCTCTGCATTTGGATGACGACTGCAGGCTGAGCCTTTGCTCTTCAAAGAATTCTTCTGTTCTGGTTGCCCCATCTATACTTCCTGCTTGGCTACTGGCAAACAGCATTTTCTTAAAGGAATACAAGTGACAAATCTTTACAGGGTTCAAGACCATTGCCCCATACCAACCAACTTCTTAAGGCTTATATCACATTTCAGATCATCAAAATTTTAGACAGTAAATTTGAGTTGTGTTAATCAAATAAGGTTGTGTTTATGCTGGTGGTAATAGGAAATATGTGTATGTAAAAATGCATATGCATATGTGTGTAGTGTGTATGGGCATAAATATAGTTTCTTATTGGGTTAATAAAAATTTCCTAATTTTTATTTTGTATCTTAAAAATAAACCTCTCTCTCTGTCTCTCTCTGTGTCTCTGTCTCTGTCTCTCTGTCTCTCTCTGTCTCTGTCTCTGTCTCTCTCTCTCTCTCTCTCTCTCACACACACACACACACACACACACACACATACACACACACACACACACTCCACAAATTACCAGCCTGAGAAACACACTATCAGAGTCCAAGATGAGAAGATAAGATCGGAAGAATCTTTCACCAGTGTCACAGGATAACTGAACCAAAAATTGAATATGAAAGGTTCTGAGACAAAATAGAGGTAGTAAGAACAGCTAATAAAAGCAGTATGTACCTTCAATTCGTTTTTGGAAATGACAAGAAAATTTTGCTGAGGTAAACATTTGCTAAGTTGCTGAAGACTTGAATACACAAGTAAGAAAAAAAGAGATAATATTTGAGAATGGATATTAAAACTGACAAAAAGAAAAGAATAATTCCGAAAAAAAGAGAAAGCATCAAAATAGAGATGAAGGAGGAAGCCTCTTCAACAAACTTACTCTCTGTGAGCAAGTTTTGGCATCATTTGAAATCATTCACTCTTAACCGAGGTAGAAGTGAATAAGCTAATTCAATTCAAATGGCTTAATTCATTTTAAAGGATTGAATTGATGAGGAATTGAGAGTGATTCAATTAAGATTCAATTTCATTAATAATTCTGTAAGAATGCAAATAAAGCAAGAATATAGAAGACTGCATGTTCTTGAATTTGAGCTGTGAGCATCACAAAGTTCTAAATATACAATGCAAATATTTGAAATGTTATTTGGCATAAAGCAGCTATATATAGCATTATTTCTCAAAGACATAAACACAGATGCTGAGGTGTCCGGTAGTCGAAGGACATGTATTATGTCTTATTCAAAGTAAGTTTCTACAGCTTTTCTTGAAATACACTACTCAGCTTGAAAATAAATGACACCTGGTAAATTTTACATGGACTTCTGGTATTTAGTTAGTATATGTCGTGCTAGGTTCTATCACTATTTTGACATGACATAGTCATCTAATGCTTGCATAAATTGCAAAAATTACACAAAAGATCAGTGATTGTCCTGCCCCAGGGAGGCAGCAAGACAAACCAAAGAGAAATTCAATTCAGGTAAACAGGAAAGAAAACTGAGAGCAGAGTGGAAAAAACTGTCTTCCTTAGGGCAGTGGGTACCAGTTATGCATCCAATACCAAATGGTAATCTCTGAAAACGTATATGGGCAAGAGCTAATAAAAATAGACATCAGAATTAAAGTGGGACAAGTTTATCCTCAAAAGTTTACACTCTTAACCTCTGTTCTTTAAACAAGTCTCAGTGAACTAAAACAGTGACTCCCCAGTGCAATTGTCAGATGCAAGTGTTTAGTTATGTGTTGGAAATTCAGAATTTTTCAACAAATGCATTTTACAAATGTGAAATTCACTACATCCACTGAGTCTGAAGAGATAATATTCTTTCACAAAATGGCCACAGATGTATATGAAAATGTGTGTGTGTGTGTGTGTGTGTGTGTGTGTCTGATCTGAAAATCCCCACACTGAATATATATGCAGTATCTCTATATTGCATATATTCAGTCATATGTGTGTGTGTGTGTGTGTGTATGTGTGTGTGTGTGTGTGTGTGTGTGTGCTGTGAGAGTTGATTCAGGAAAACAACAATCATTCTGACATGATATGAAATGATAAAATATTTATTTGAAAGGGAGCTAACTGAAGAATGAAGAATGGTGGGCTGAGAGGAAATGAAGGCTTATCTCCAGCTAAAGAGAGGCACTTACTTTGCCATTGTGTACAGACATCTGATTCATCCTGGATCCATATGTCACCATCGATTTTGTATGTGTGGAATGTGACCTCTACCGTATCTTCAACATTAAAGAAATGTTAGTGGTCCAACTCTTAGAGTTCCCCAGATTGCTCACTTGAAACAATGGAAAACAAGCTTCCGGGTTTAGCCTCCTGAGAGACACCTTCACTGGTGGCTTCACTGGGTCTCCACCTGAAATTCCCCATACTAACGTCCACATCATGACATTGCATTTAGCGTGGACTTTTATGTTAAACAAAAAAGAATTGTCTTCTGGTAAGATCCTGATTCCAAGGGTAAGTCCCTCTTTGAGGCCATGGAGGTTGATGTTATTCCTTAGTCTAAACAGCACTAAGAAAAGAAATATGATGTCAATAATGACTTTCAAGTTCCTTAGTGTTACAAAACACAACTATCCTGAATAAGAATACTATTAAATTTCTCACTCTCTTTCATTTCCTAAAATTGGTGGTGTTTGAATTTCATTCATATTCCCTAGGAAACACTGCTAATGGAAGGTCATCCCAGACTAAGTGAATCAACCAGAAGAGACAAAGTGTAAAAGGATAATTCTAGATGAGTCACAGATTTTACAAAGCATATAAAAAAGAAAGAAAACATAAATTTTCACTGGTCACTAATTTAAAGACCTCGACACTTTTGATATATATTTCAAAGCTTGTCACTGGTGTATTCTCTAGTGTACACAATTCAAGATTCAGGGGGGGTTGTCCTTTGTGTGAAAGTTCACACATGCCACTGTCTTCTCATGCACTCTGGCCCAGTTGCTCTGTGTGTTGTGCCACTCTGGGACACTATATCAGTATTGGACAGGATAGGTCTGTTCGTTTCATTGTTCATTGCAAGTTCACTCCATATTCCTGCATATGATACACACTAATTGAACTTATTTATAGTAACTATTAGTGTCAGTTAGGGTAAAACTGACAGTTGGTTTTCCCTAATTTCTTTACTATTTTTAAATTATCTTCAACCTACCAAACATGCATCTGAACAAAACTTCTACTTTTCAATATGTAATTCATGAACCATGAGAAGTTAGCTAATTTATCTAAGTCTCTATGGCTACCGAATTTTCTGTTTGGTTTATATTCTCCTAAATGTGAACCTATCTCATTAATTTTTCTCTAAACTACAGGTTTCTCCTTATTTCTCCTTCTCAAATATTGCTGATTATAAAGTTATAAATCTTAGGTATTTATATAGATGGTCATTCTAACTCTATTACTGGCAAATTAGAAATTCTAGAAAATTCATAAAACTTCATTTCTAAATATTCTTGAAATATCAAGAATAGCCCTTGTACCTAGAGGTTAGGCTATGAGTTTATGCATCAAAAGATAGATGGATACATAGAAGAGATAAATAGAGATAGAAAATTGGATCATCGATACAGACAGACAGATAGATTAGATAGATATTAATAGATGATAGATAGTGAGAGACGATAGATAACTAATGAAAGTTAGAGATAGACAGACAGACAGATAGATAAATCACACAAAGATAGATTTAGATAGATGATAGATGACAGGTTATAAAAAGATAGGTTATAGAGTTACAGATATTTTATTGATAGATAAATGGTAGATGATAGATATAGACAGATCGATAAATAAATGGCTCAAACAATGCCTCTAGGCATCACAGTCATGGATTCGTAAGATTTTAATTAACCAAATTCAGATTAAGATTTCCCAGTTTGTGTGAAACTAATAGAATATACTCGATAGAATTTGTGAGAAATCTCAATGACAGGCATTGTATAGACTGAGCAGATGATATTCAGGAACATATACATATACAAATATGCATGCAACAGCTAATGAAAATAAGAGGACATAAATTTTAAAGGGAGTAAGGACAGTTTTGTTACAGGGTTTGGAGGAAGAAAAAGAAATAGGAGAAATCAGAGAATTATACAATCATTTCGAAAATAAAAAAAACAATTAAATGCCAGCTTGTACATCTCTAGAATGTCGTAGCACTTAAAACTGTGTTTACCTTGTGTGTGTGTGTGTGTGTGTGTGTGTGTGTGTGTGTGTGTGTATGTGTATGACTTTGTGTGGATTTAATGTTTATATATGTGTGTGCATATATGTGTGGATGTGTGGATGTGTTTTGTGTGCTTCTGCAATGGAGAGTTGCTGGAATTTTCCACAACAGAGCCCTAGAGGCAAGGAATCAAATCCTGTACTCCAGGTGTGCAGTCTCACCCCTGTACCTGTGCCCCTTCCAATGAAGCACTAGTGACTGAGGGATGCTGGAGGAGGAAAGCACATACCATAAAACATAATTAAAAATTGTGGAGGTTGCGTATGACAAGAATAACCATAAAAAAACAGATACAAACCAGCTGGCTGGTAACAACTTCTGAGTTATAAAAATCTTAAAGCTGCTGTAAAGCACTCACTTCGATTTACATAAGCACACAGCTGACATTCCTTTTAGGTCCTCTATTGGGGATTTTTTAATTATTTTTACATGTTTTAAGGCAACATAAAAAAAAAACTGTAAAAAGAAGAAATGAGTCATCTTACAAAGGATTCATTCCTGCCCTAAGACTGGACTGTAGAACTTTAATCTCAGCATTTTCCATGAATTGAATTTAGCAGACATTGGCTGTCTGATTTTATGAAGTTACTCTTCAGCTCCCCTTGTTTCTCATAACACTGATTCTCTCTCTCTCTCTCTCGTGATTGTCCTGCATGCATTGGAGTCATTGGTATTACACAAGGCGTCTTGCTAGTTGTCACCCAAGAAACAGTAACTATGGTCTACAAGGAAAAAAATAATATTTTGGTCAACCATGTCTGAACTAACTCTAATTTCCTGAAAACCTAATGATGCAGCCAGCATAGAGCAAAGCAAACATAGCGTGCTGTAGGGAATTAAAAATAAACAAAATAAAATAAAATCAATCGTACGTTGAGTGAAGTTTTGATGTATAAATGCTGGCAGCCAAAACTGCCCAGGGCACAAAATGAGCCTCGCTGTTTGATAATTTACTTGATTCACTATGTTGCTACATGCAGGGCATTTTATGCCTGACTTATATTTAATCCAGTCACCTGCTTAATATTTTAAAGCCCATAATTATATACAAGGATTTAAACGTACAACATGTTGACCTTTCAGATCTGACATACAAAATGAATTTGTGCATTTTGAGTTTTAGCCATTTAATAGTTTGTGAGGAAGAATGTGAGTAGACATTATAACAAACTATAAAAGCATTCCACTTTCATTAGGAATAATGTAAGCAAATGATTTGGGCTTATGGGACAGGAAATGACTCTTTAAATGCATCCAGAAATGTGTAGCAACAGATTCCAGGCATCACTCTGCCACTTTCCAGTTAATTTTGAACTGCTATTTTGAGACCTAGTTTCCGAGTGTGTGACATAAGATTTCATAGGACACCATATTGAGCTGGTAAAGAATAATGGGATGTAATGCATAGGTGTTCAAATAATAGTTAAGAAATTTAAAAATGAATGCATAAGTCATATTCTTATACATTACATTGTTTTTATCAAGTATTGTTATTAACACCTTTTGGTTCTTTAACTCATGAATATTTTAAAAACAAATCATGATATTGAAAATATTAAAATCATTCTACCTGATATGATAGAAACAGTAATAAATTAGATTTTAGTCCTGGGTACATTTTCAATGACACGAAAAAGTCAAGTGCCAGGGTCAATACAGAAGGACGAATTTGAAACAATTCAGAGTGAATTATGGATAAAACAGTAGGAAAATGTGTATTAGACAAAATATAAACAGTGAAAACCCAAAAAGAAATGTTAAATGTGTTTGTAAGTTTCCTAGTTATTTATTATAAAACTTAATAGTTCTTAAAAGAGTTATTAAAGAACGAACAAGTATACATATATGTATATATGTTAGTTAGATCTGTTAAATCCCTAAATGTGACCCAAAATATTATAGCATTTTCCACAAAATGAAAATAATGGCCTCAATACAAGATCATGTATAATTAGACAAATTAACACATCTTAAGATACAATTAACTGCATAAATTCAGTTTCAAACAACCAGTTTGTCAATATTCTACCAAAATAAACATAAATTTACTAGATTGGTTATTCAAAGTAAACTATGACATGAACAAGTTCTGTGGGGAACATTTCTCCTTGTGATTAGATGTGTTTCTTATTTCACAGACACTAGTGAATCTTTTGTGTTTTTCTGGGTTTTGTGATTGTTGTTGTTGATTTGTTTTCCCCTCTTTTGCTTTGTGTTTCATTGTTTGGCTGCCTATATAATTCACGTTTGCATTCCAATTAGTCCTCCTGCCTCTGTCCTTGAAGGTTTAGATTACAAGCTTGCAATATAAAATATCATGACTCCTAATGAATCCTAAGATCAGGATTTTTACAATAATTGCAGTGTGTTTCTTAAATATTGACGCCCCCCCCCCCTCGTGCCACACACCTCAGAGAATGCAGTCCAGGCACTTGGTTTGCATGAATTTACCCGAGTGCACAGCTGTGCGATGGGCTGGTATCTGGATCTCTCTCCATCCTCATGCCATTCCTGTAAGTGACGCTCATTTATCCCGCTCTGCCTTCCAGATGAACTGAGAATTAATCAGTACCTCTGCTCCACAAGCCGTAGATGTGGTCATGGTCTCCACCAGAGCACCAGACTTCCCTCTCAAATTCCTCATTTCCTTAAACTAATCTTCATAAAAGGGCCTCCAATTTTCATTATCTGATCTGAAAAAAACTGTTTCCTCCCAAATTTTTCAAGACAGAGAACCATAAAAGGGCGTGATTCTGTGGGTGTGCTCTAATCTGGCGAGGCTGTTATCAAAACAAGAAGATGATAAGAGCTCCTTGCATCTGCATAGCTGGACCCAAAGGTGGACTTAAGTGAATTGCCGTATTGGCAAAGTACTCAGATGTAGAAGTCTTATTTAGGTGGAACACAACATATACACTTAAAGCTCTCCAGGAACTGGTTCATACTTTGATTTTAACTGAGGATATAGTGCTTCTGTGAAGCATACACATTTGCTGCATAGTGGTTTAGGAAATAGGCTTGAAAGAGAGTTTAAATGAGGTGATATGTGTAAAACAGTATAATAGATTTAGTAACTTAACTCCAATGAATATCTAATAAATAGAATCAACTATTATTGCTCTAATGATCCAAATACTACATTAATCAGCCAGTGAGGCCCTTAACACTTCTCTCCAAACACATTCTCTTCAATATGTTTTCCAATATTTTTCACAGACATGATTACATATACTTTGTTTATGCTTCTGGCATACAGAAGAATTTCTGGATAAATCATACTGATACAAGCCATTTTCTACCACAATGGCTACGGTAATTCCCTTAAATTTAGCTGTCTTTAAGAAGACATCTGTGCTCTTGCACAGGTCTCTTGTCATGCCAAACTGTACGTTTAATTATGGGTTTTTGAGTGGCAATGTCATTCATCCTTGTAACTCATGATAAATATTTATAAAAATACTTAATCATGATTTCTAAAGTATATGCTTCACAGAGGACTTGAAGTAATTATGAGTATATTTTCTTATTTATAACACATATTTGTTTGAGATTAGCTAATGATAAATTTTTAACTTATTTAGAAATTATGGAAGGTTGAATTTGTGGGCATATATATTTACATGTACATATTTAATGAGGGAAACATCAAAATTATATCTCGAAATTTTGATAATGAAGCATATAGGCAATAATTCAAGGAGATTGCTCAGTTATTTTATTACTTTGTTAATCTAAGTAGACCAGAGTGTTCATGGAACTTAGTTTTCATTAGTATCCTTAACATTTTAAGTGTAGTAGAAAGACACACAGATACAAGTAGGAGAAAACAGAAGATAGTAGATAGAGAGGGTAGATAGTTCTAGCTTAGGAAGTACCGTGTGGTTTCAAATGAATACAAGTAGAAGTCTTTAGTAGACTTTAAATTCTTGTCAAATCTGCACAAAGAATTCAAAGTTTGACTACTAAAACAATCAGTTACAGTTTTTTATTGCAAAATTCAGGCTCAGAAATTCAAGATAATTGCCAGTATTTACAAGTATTTGAAGTATTTGATGGTTGAAGTTAAACAAAGATATTCTCAAGAAAGAGATTAGTTCTACAGATTCCAGTTAGACCCTCTATAATTGTTATGCTTTCAGTAAATAAGTAATAGGTGTAAAGGGTTTGAATTGGGACTCAGTGATTATTGCCCTACACCAAAACTTTTACGTTTCTGGGCTGTATTTACAACACCAATACCAGAATTAGGAAGGGAAGGGGGCATAAGGAGAAGGAAGAGAAAGGAATGAAAGGAAAGAAAGAAAGGAAGGCAGGAGAGAGGGACAAGGAAAGAAAAGAGGAAAAAATATAGAAACTATTTTTCAATACTAAGAGAAAATTATTGATAATTTATTTGGTTATTTGGTATTGATTTATGCAGCTTAAACAGTAATCTCTCAAACACATCTTTCTAGAACATTTTACTAAGGCACATATGGTTCACAATTACCAATATATTGTTTTAAATTGATAGATTTAGGCGATACGCCAATTGTCAGTGTGTTGAGATTTTATTCCTAGTTATAAAGTCATAGCGGCAAATACCATGTACTATTGTAAAATATTCTCCTGTGTAAAGTAGATTGGTGAATTCATGTCAAAAAAAATCATGATCAAACCTGGCATTTTTGTTGACAGACTTTGTAGTGAGGCCAAAGGTGTAATTAGGCCAGAAAATTACTTTCTCACCACTAGAATTGTTCCCTTCAGGTTTCGAGTTATCAGTCCAGAAAATTTCATTAAACACTAAATTCACTTTAAGACAACTGTCAAAATTAAACAGAGGTGAGTCAAGTCAAGGTCCTAATATTCAAATCTCTCATTTGGACTTTGACATACAATATAAAATAAAAGACTATCATTCTTCTATCAAGACTAAACTTTTTAAACTAAATGTTTCAAAAACAACCTGTTTCTTTAGAGAACTGGATATAGCTCATACATCATTTTCTATTTAAGTGCTGCTCCAAAATATGAATGTTAGCAGAAATGCATGGTTTTCTTCAAAGCAGCATGGGTAATAAAGAGAAGGAAGGAGTAGCTCTCAATTGAAGACTTGCTGTGCTTCAATATGAATGGATTACGTAACTTTAGAGTGCCTTATTTCATTCTTTAAATTGGTTAAAAAATACCTCATAAAGAGGAGCCACATAATACAAATGATGTATGAGCTATGTGCAGAGTTTGTACAATGTACTAGTCATTTCATTAATCTTTTTCTTCCAGTTATTTTGACTAATTTATTAATTTGATTAATTAAATTATGTTTATTTAACAATATTATAACTGGGACGGTGTTACTCACTGATGATATATAGTGAACAGTTTGTATAGGAATGTATAAATGCAGATAGCCATTTTAAAGATATTCTTCCTTTTTATGAATATTCAATGATTTAGCAAATGTACATGAGGAGTTCTATAACATGTAAGTGAAGAACATATGGGTATTAAAATGCATTTAGATTAAAAAACAGTTTTCAGGAAATAGTAAGTGTTTTCATTAATAAAAAAAGTTGTTTTGTTTTGTGAAACTACGGTGTGACCGTGGCTCTTTGAAATGGCAGGATCCGTAATGTCTGTATGTATAAACAATTGGTTCAAAATTGTCCTTTACAAGTTGCACTTCTTATAAATATATTATTGGGCTTTCAAATGGGGAAGCCTATCCCTCTAAGAGGAACAGGTAGGCGAGTGGGGTGGGGAGAAGGTAGAGGGATTGTGAAGAGAATAGAAAAGGGGGAACTGGGATTGATAAGTAAAAAAAAATTTAATTGTAAATTATGTTTCTTATGATGTAGTTAATACACCAGTAAAAGACAATGAGTATTAATGAAAAAATTAGAATTATGCAACTAGCAGAGAATTTTTATAAAACTAAATAAGTTTAAATAAAAGTTTATTTAATTGTTGAAAGAAAATCCTATTGTTTTTTATATATAAAAATACCAACAATTTTGCTCATATCTAATAAAAATTGTTGTAATTAAAAGTCCCCCACTATTGGTTGCCTCTAATAGAAAAAAATGAAGAAAAAAAATCAACACAGCACAATGTTTATTCACTTAAGGGCCTATTGTATTTCTGATTATTATAGATAAAATACATGTGGGCAAATTTCTTATTCCTAAGTTTCATTTTATTTCTAAAATTTAGGAGATTAATTTTTAGAATCCCAGGAAAAAGTATACTTCTTTGAATTTGACCCAATAACAACAATGGCCAAGGCATGTTGAGGTGTTTGGCTGGTATGCCAATAGGAATTTTGAACATTTCTGTTAATAATTTTAAGAATATCAAAGGAAACAACATACAACATTCTTTAAAATAACAGTTTTTACATTTTGGAGAAATACATATTTCTAAGATGTCTGATTTCAAGTAAGCATTGTCCCTAATCCAGAGACTAGTTACCTATGGGTGATTGATGTAGAGCTCAGTATAATTTCAAAAATTCATAGAATATTATTATGTCATGAGATCCATGCTGAGAAAGCAATTGCTATTATAAATCAAGAAGGCAACTCACATGGACAGGTCATATGGTAGTAGTTCTTCTTGGAACGATATCTTTAAATTTAATTTTTTCAATATGTAACATAAAGAGTAGGTATGATGAGATGAATTTCATGCTTAAAGAAATCAAAAACACCATTATATTGTGATAGTAAGAGATTAATATATTGGAATCCAGAGTTACTTAGATATATGTTCATCTTATAAGCACAATTCCATGCAAATCTTCTTAAAATGATTACTTCTTGATAAAATTCCTAGGTATTTTGTTTAGGAACAAAATAAAGTAGTAGAAATTGCAAAAGATGTTTACGTCTTTAGTAAAAGAATGAAACACTGAAGTAAACAGATCAGTTTTGAAAATCTTACTCTGTTTCACATTTGTCAAATAGAAATTTCAATAGCAAAAATAATCTCTCCAAAAACTGACAATAATATGAATATTTCACATGTTGAAATAACAGGCTACATTTATATAGACTTCTAGAATCAACCGTGTGGTACCTTTTTTAATCCCTTCACTAAATACTGTGCTTGCTAAATTCTTATCCTCATATTGTCAGGAACAAGCTTAGGAAATTAGGAAAAGTATATGGAGAAAACCATTTTTTTTTCAAAAATTATTGCATTTCTTATAAAATAGTAACCTCATGGAAATGTGTTTTAATTCAATATAATGTTACGTTATCAGTGCTTTTAAACTGGGGTATATAACTGTGAAATGAATAGAGATTGTAAACATGAATCTTAAACCTCTATATTAATTATACAAAAGTAACAGCTGGCATGAACAGAGTTATATCAGGAGAAAATATATTAGTTTAGATAACTGCAAGATGCCAAACAAACTTACAAAGAGATAAAATGCAACTGACTAAGAGATGATACCATAAACATAGGAAGAGTCCATTGTCCCAGACCTAATGTGGCCACAGAAAAGCAGATTCTGTTCATCTGGAAAACAGCAAATGACCTGTTCTGAAGCTTATCGTTATAAAATCCAAGATTTCCCTGTGTAATGCTAAGCAAAATGTATTAAAATACATCAGCTGGTTTTGTTCTGCAAAGTTCAATTAAGTAGAAGTTATGTCAGATTGTATGATGGATTATTATTAAAAGAAGTGGGTTTGGAGAAGGCAGATTGATGTAGGAGTTTAAGGTTTAAATACCTGTTTTGACTAGTACAAAAGAAATTTGTACTAATGAAATTTGTACGATGATGCTCATTCTGCTACTAAAATGTTATGTTGCATTACTGTTCTTGCCTGTGAGGTCTAAGCAAAGCCAATGTTATTCAAGGTCACTTAGCTGCAAAGTGACAAGGAAGAGATAACCAGCCAGCTTTTTGGTTCCAAGTTAGGAGCTACATACATTACATTCATAAAGGTAAGAGAAAATGACTTGAAAATTTGAAAAAAAATACTGGCGAAAGAAATACAATTCTAAAAATATCAATGGTTCAGTCAATGTACATTTAGTCAGTGAGAAGCTGAAAGGTTCCTTGAATCTTCAAACATTGATTCCTCTTGAAAGTCGGCATTTCCAGTTGAAAGTCAGGTCAGAATAATTTTTAATGAAGTTCAGATTATTACATTTAAATTTGGTTATGTGTTTGCTTCTTCGTGTCATGTCAATAGTTAACTCTTCCTCCTAGTAGAAACTCACAAGTGTGGGCTACTTCAAGGCCAGAAGTGAAGGCCAGAGTGGTCAGAAGAAAAGCCGTTAAATATAAAAAGAAGTTTATGGTAAATTCAATATTCTCAATTTTACAAATAAGCTAAATATATCATCTATAAAGATATCAGCAAAAAGAAATATGATTACTTTAAAAACATAAAGTATTCATAGGAAACAGTATAAACTTTACTTCAGTTTTTATATTTGTATTTAATATTGATTAGTATAATATAATTTAAAGTTTTGAAAATATATACTGTGTAGCGAGAAAGATAGAATATGAGTTAGGGAATAAAAATTCAAGAAAAACTTAGTCCAGGTTGACTTTAAACTTGGTTTATATTGATGTTTACTTTACTTCCTCCTCCTACCTCAATCTATTAATTACTGAGTTTATAGGCCCATGTCATGCCTGATTTACTCAGCACTGACCATTGAACTCAGAGTTTTCTGATTGTTTTGCAAGAACACTGCAAATTCACCATAACCTAACCTCCTTCTTAATAAAGTAGGGACTTGACATTTCCCTAAGAAAAATGATGGGAGCTGAATTTAATGCCTGATGATCAGGAAAGAAGACCTTTGTTTTTGTTTTAATGCCTTTAGTAGTGTATAAGACAGCTTAAACGATAAATAAGAAACCTTTGATAAATGACTTTCTACCCTCATGTTGATTATCAAATGTTTCGTTCAAAATAAACAACTACATTTTTTATAGTAATACACTCTATTGATAGAAAAGTTCTTTGTTTGACCTTTAATTGTGCTGCAGACTGACCCTAGACTTTGAGCACAATAGTGGTAAGCTCTTTCTTGTGGAAACCAATAAAACTCTTGGTATCTTGACAGGCTGAACTTCAATCTATTGATCAAACATTTGTCCTCTGAATACTACAGTTCTACTCTATCATGCAGGATGAGCTTTCTTAACACTAAACATCACCATTTCTGAATTCATTGAATCTAGATGATCCCTTAATATTCAACAGTTGATCAGTACATGTCTTAATACATGTCTGAGTTCCATGTCAACATCTAATATTCCA
This sequence comes from Microtus pennsylvanicus, assembly GCF_037038515.1. Classification (NCBI taxonomy): domain Eukaryota; kingdom Metazoa; phylum Chordata; class Mammalia; order Rodentia; family Cricetidae; genus Microtus; species Microtus pennsylvanicus. The sequence goes on from NC_134593.1 coordinate 51,742,811, forward strand.
ATTGTCACTAGAGGTGATAGAAAATATTATATTGCTACTTCCTTTTATGTAACTATCATATTCCTGTTTATAAAGTTGAGATTTAATGGCAAATTTTCAAAGTTCTATTGGGGTGATGATACCTATGATTACAGAGACAACAAAAGCATCTCGATGTTTTTAACATAGGATGTTTTCAAATTAACTCAAATTCATTCATTAATAAGGCAACAATCAGTTTGAGTACAAAACACAAATATTTATTAAGTCTCTGATCTCTTTGCTTTTCCACATCCTCTAAACTGTTTTGATAATATTGTTCTTGTCAGTTACCTCTCCTACCTCCTTTCAATGACAGGCTAAAACCTAGAAACATCCTTAGAAAGTTGAGGGGCAATAAAACAAAGCTCCTATTTGCTTTGGTTTAGTCCACAGACCCAGCCTACAGCAAGTTAATCAAGGGAGGGAGCTGAGGTTTTAAAGTTCATCTCAAAGGGGACAGGATATCAAAGAGACACTGAACAAATGAGACTGTCTACACTGTTTTACACAACTTTTGTCCTATCAGATCCAACCATAACTATATCAGACTTGGCTGGTTTTTCTAAATGAACAGGTAGCTGTGTTTATCTCTTCTCTAGTTTATATGGGGAGGGGGAATCAGAATTATGACATCACCAATAGTCAACAAGTTCTAGTGAGCAGTACATGAGAACATGCTACATACTGCATCAGGTATGGGTCAGCATACGAAAAATCCTAAACAAAAGATGGCTACTCTACAAACATCCAGTTACCTATATAAGAACCAGTCATAATCAAACTTAATTAAAAATTACATTTGCCTCCAAAGCTACAGAGAAACCCTGTCTAGAAAAACAAAAATAAAAAATATATTTGCTTTTTAGTATTTTTATATTTATATATTGTTTGGGCCTGTGTGCCGATGCAGAAGTATGGGTGTCAGATGATAGCTGTTGGAAGCTGATCCTTTCCATTTATCATGTAAGTTCCAGAGATGATCAGGTCCTCAGATTTGCCAGTAAAAGCCATAACCCACTGAGCATTCCATTCAGTCCCATTTTGTTTTCTTTCCATGCTGAGGACTGAACTCAGAGTTTTGGAATTCTAGGCAAAGATTCTAGTCTGAACTAAATCTGGAGTCTAATTTTCATGATGCAAATGCATTTTCTTTATCAAAAGAGGCATTGAGATACCAAAAAAGGAAGCAAACATGGCTAAGAATTAGCCAGATTAAAGACTAAAGCCTAGGAATGTATCAAGAAAGAAGCATAATCAGATTATCATTTTTAGTGTTGTCAAATGAGATATGAACTTAAGAGAAATTTAGAAGAGAAAATAAATTAGAGAAGAAAGGACTTTAATTACCTTCTAATTTAAGTGGACGAGCAGCCTGTCCAGAACTCTAGTAACATGGATTATATGTGGTAATTTAATTAAACCTAAAAATAACAGATCTCTGAAACTCAGAAAAATATATCATGAATATCTCTGCTAGGAGCAGAGTCAGAGTTTACTATGATTGGCTATAGTACTCAGTTATGAGGATTATATACTTTAAAAAAATTCAGAAATGGTGACATATGTAGTCAGTCAAGTGCTAGCTGTACAAACCTGAGGACCCAAGGTAGATCTCCTGAATCCATGTTAAAAATCTCTGTATAATGAACTCATATATCATCAAAACACCAGGCATAGAGAGACAAGCATTTTCCTGGGCTTGTCAGCCAGTCAACATCATATACTTTGACTAGTTCAAGTCAGTGAGATATCCTGACTTTGAAAAACCAAGTAGAAAATGCCTTGAAAAGCAACTATAGGTTGTCCACATGAATACACACACATCTTGTTGTGTATAGGCATGGGTCTCACACATGAACATGCACACAGAATATAATTAGCAAGCAGATGTATTTATATTATTCCTCATACCAAAACTGTATTTATATTTAACAAAATTCCAAGCTAGATTTTATTCAAATGTATGATAAGTTAGTTCTAAGTCAAAACACTAGGGGTACAATGAAATTTATAATCCATTAAGATCATTTAGCACGGTGAAAATATAGTTATACTCAAAATAAACAGTAATTATGAAGTCTAATATGTTATTTCTGTAACTAACACACAAAGTTTTTCAGTTTTTCATGCTTGTATGTAGTCATCATAAGCTATGAATAAAAAGAAATATTTTCTTTTATGTACTTGGTATACCTCTGTTTGTACTCTAAACTCTAAATATTTAATATAGAGACTATGTGTGTTTAGTGGAACTTAAAAAGCTATATTAACACACTACAGCTTCAGTTTGTAACTGTGAGGCATAATAATTCCTCTCAGAAATCCTTCACTAAACATTTATTAGCAATATTCACTGAACAAATATTTATTTTGAGTCTCTGCCCTATGCCAGGCAATATTCTCCAATCATTGAGCAAAAATGGCCAGAATCTTTTTGTATACATTTAGTGTGTCCATCTGAGACACATAATTGACGTCTCACCATTTCCCTGCAGAAAGACTTACTGGGTATGAGGAACTGACAGCAGCCCCTTAAATTATATTCCTAGGACCCTGAAATATCCTACTTTAAATGAAAAAAAAGTACATGTTGATGTTTACGATGCTAACATAGAGAAATTCTCATAAGTACCTTACAAGACAGGGGCAATAGGGATAGTTCAGGTACATACAGGGTCACAGGGTACTGTGTGTGTCTGTGTCTGTGTGTGTCTCTGTGTGTTTCTCTGTATTGTGAAGAGAGACAGAGGAGAGAGAGAGAGAGAGAGAGAGAGAGAGAGAGAGAGAGAGAGAGAGAGAGAAAGACAGAGAGAGAAAGACAGAGAGAGAAAGACAGAGAGAGAAAGACAGAGAGAGAAAGACAGAGAGAGAAAGACAGAGAGAAAGACAGAGAAAGACAGAGAGAGAAAGACAGAGAGAGAAAGACAGAGAGAGAAAGACAGAGAGAGAAAGACAGAGACAAGGACACAAAGTGGTGTAAAGCAACTCTACCCCAAGTAGTACCAGTCATTAAGGAACATTTCTCCTCTGAAACCTCAGGAGGGTTCTGGCCCTGCAGGCAACATAATTTGGGCTGAATGATACTGAACCTGAACTCTTGGTCTCCAAACCTTGAAAAAAAGTTCAGTTCTTTACCACCAAACTTGTAGTAATTAGTTCGAGCAGTCTCAGAAAAGGAATGGAGTTTTCTTCTCCAGTTTTAAAACTTCCATAAGATACAAGGTGGTCCAGTGTTCAGACCAGTCCACCATAAATGAAGCAAAGAAGACAAATTGATCATTTTTCCTCCCATGAACCTAAAGGAGGTCCTCTATCATGGGACATTTGATACCCTTGAGAGATCCACTCAGTTTTTCTACACATGAACACAGAAGTCACATTTATGCTATGCTGTGCCAAAGTGAGCATTCCGAGAAGTTCATATCACGGTCACTTTTTAAGCAAGGCACTCAAAGGGAGGAGTCAGACTAAACATGGTTATAATATTTTTCAGCATAGAGAGAAGATTCAGTTGTTTCAGAAGGCCAAATGAGGATGTTAAATGTCTTTAAAATGCTACAGGTGCTAACATTCGGAAAAGAGTAGTTTGGGTGTTTCTGCTCATCATTAATATCATCTAGAAAAAATAATATCACCTCAAAAGTAAGTTTTAGTGTCATCTCTTCATACAAAAAACGTTTGCCTTTAAAACTGTTATTGTGGGTTTGTTTGGTTTGTTTTGATTTTAAGATATGAATGTTTCAATTTTATTAACCATTGGATAATACTGTCCATGGTCTAGAAATTTATAAAAATTTAATAATTTACAAGGTAGAAATTCTTACCTTCAGGCATAGTGTATTGTACTCTGTGTGTTATAATCTTTTTCTTTCTGAATATGTGTTACCTATGAATCTGCGAAGTCATAATTAGAGTAAAGCAATGTCCAAGTAGTAAATTATGAATCAATCATTTAATTTGAGTATATTTGCAAAGAGCAGATATTGAATAGCATTTCTTTTAATATCAAATACAAGTGTTGGGTATTCTTATGTTATTACTAAATACAGATATAGAAGTTATATTTCAAAAGGAGTTTGGATTTTGACCTAAATAAGAAATCAGGAAGTTGGCTAAATATGCTCTCCAAATTGCACTTCTGGCACAAAGAAAGGAATATTCTAAATTCCTAAACATCCTTTCCTTAATTGCATAATAGACATGATTCTCTAAAAAGTCTGAATGCTATTAGAGCTCCGTTGCTAGGATGAATTTATTCCAAACTGGTGCATAATTCAAAAATGATTTATGGCAAGCGCTCAACAGGATAAATGCTGTGACCACTGCAGGAGGTGTGTTGCCTTGTGAGATTCTACAAAAAGGCTTCTTCTTTCGTGAGCTGCAACTTCAAGTTACATTTTGTCACAGCGATAATTTCTGGAAATCAGGACCACCTACCCATGTCCTCTCCTAAACTTACACAAAACTTACTCCACCAAAGATAATTATAAACAAGTAAAAATAGCACAGATAATGTCATGGAGTTTCTAATTTCAAAAATGGTATCTATTTTATTATAAATATCTAAGTTATTAATGTTTTAAACTATATAATCATTTCTTCTGAAAAAAAACAGCTTCTTTTATATTCTGACATCAGTCATTAAAATTAAAAGTAATTGGGTGACCAGTAATAAATTTATAACTATTTATAAAACTATCAAACCTAATAGATCTTATTTTCACAGTACCAGGCTAGATGAAATTTCAGTGTTTTAAAAAGTTAGAAGTGAATTCTATGGACACAACAACAGAAGAGTGCTCAAGAATAATCTAAGGACTTGAATCTCAGGAAGTGAAAATCAGCAGATTTTCTATTGCAATCTTTCTGTTTATTTTGAAGTTGGTACATTTGTACTTTGGAAGGTGTATTCATGTCTAAGACATGCTATCCTTATCTATCAATAAAGAAATTTTAAAACTCCAGTTAATTGGATAGAAAATAATATGCTTCCATATGAGTAGATATGATCCTATATTTGATAAAAACTTAAATTCCTTCTAGGGGAAAAAATGTGTGTAAACAGGTAATTAAATCATCTACAATAAGGTAACTCCATTGGAGAACAACATTCATAGCCTGGTGAGCTTAAATCTTAAGAGATGGAAACAGGTGAGATTATAGCAAGCAAATCAAACTATTCACAGCCCTTACAGAAGCTGCTTAACTCTATTAGATTCCCAACCTCCTCCTATTTACCCTCCTCATGAAACATCACCCCACCTTTTCAGTGCAATGTTTAGTAAACTTGACGAAAATCCAGGTTTATGGCTTCATAATACATTGCGAAGAACAAAGAGGCAAAAGGCATGACTCAAGAGAATGGCACCACAACTGAAATGCATAAAATGATCTGACTTGAAAGATGAATGTCTAATGATGAGCCAAGTTGGAACTACCTTCCATGTCTCTTTTCCATCAATATTTTGTAATGTGTATGATGGGAAGACTTCTCAAGGGCAGCATGATGTTTTTTGATATCTGGGTCGAAGTATACAGACGTGTTTTATTCACTTCAGTTACTACAAAGTTATTTTATGATGTCATGTGAGTGTTGCTCCATTGAGATTTTGAAGGCATCATCTATTTTAAATGTTACTTTCATCGATAAGTGTGTATTACTTTTGCCTTTACAATTAAGGCAAAATTAGAACCAGATCTTGAATATTTTTAAATGAGTAAAATGTGCAATTGTATTCTTTGATTGGGCAACTTTTTAAAAGCAATAGAAGCCTATCAAATATAGAAAAATATTCATGTGGTTAATTAGAAAAATCCATATGAAATCATTGATATCACATGTGCTCAGATATTTTGCTCATCACCCTTGAATGTTTCAGCTATTAAATATACCAAAAGTTTAATTTTGCATATAAGGCAACAAAAATTTCAAAGAACAGTGAGGCAATTAATTTTATCAGCCTGACTAGATGGAAAGACATCTACAGCGGTGAAGCATAATTGTGCCTTAATCTGTGACGGTATCTCCAGGTCTGACGGTGCAAACTACATTAATGGCAGAAGAAAAACTGCACCCCATCCAACATACTGGGGCCTGAATTTGGGACCAGGATTTAATAGAAGATTTCATCAAAAATGGTTATGCTCTGTCTTGTTTCTCTGCTTCCAAGCCACCACCAGGAAGTGAGCAACTCTTTCTACCAACCTCCCCCCATGATGCTCTAAATTCAGCTGCCCTAGAACCAGCAGGCCATATATCTGACTGAAACCTTAAGACAAAATAAATACTTTCTTCTAAGTAGCTTTTCTAGGGCATTTGTCCCAACAACAAGAGAAAAAAAAGTGATTGGCAAAAGAACATTTGATCAACTAGTTAAACCTGAATTGCTCAAGCTTCAATGGATGTTACCAATTCCTTTTTCAAATGTCAAATTTGAGTTTAGAATTTTGGGCAGTGGGATTCAGTAGGATGAGAAGCAAATAACCTAAACAAATGGCAAAGATAATACTTGGCTGACAACTAGGTCATTTTTTGCTAATAATATATGTCTTCTACATATAATTTCAATTATTTGGAGTCTAAATGATTTCTTAGTGGATTAGGAGTGTTTGCTGTACAAATAGTTGGATCTAAGTTTAAAGCCCAACACACACACAAAAGTTAGATGTGGTGAATGGGACATAAGGAAGAGTGGCCTTGCCGATTGTCTACTTAGCTCAAGGTTCAATGAAAGACTGTCAAAAGACTATGGCAGAAAATTATATAATTTGACACCAAATGTCATCATTTGGCCTACACACACACTCGCGCACACACACACACTCGCACACACACACTCGCGCACACACACACTCGCGCACACACACACACTCGTGCACACACACACTTGCGCACACACACACACTCGCACACACACACTCGCTCACACACACACTCGTGCACACACACACTCGCACACACACTCGCGCACACACACTCGCACACACACTCGCGCACACACACACACTCGCACACACTCGCACACACACACACTCGCGCACACACACACTCGCACACACACTCGCGCTCACACACACACTCGCACACACTCGCACACACACACACACTCGCACACACACACACTCGCGCACACACACACTCGCGCACACACACACACTCGAACACACACACACTCGCACACACACACTCGAACACACACACACTCGCACACACACATTCGCACACACACACACTCGAACACACACACACTCGCACACACACTCGCGCACACACACACATTCGCACACACTCGCACACACACACACACTCGCACACACTCGCACACACACACACACTCGCGCACACACACACTCGCACACACACTCGCGCTCACACACACACTCGCACACACTCGCACACACACACACACTCGCACACACACACACACGCGCACACACACACTCGCGCACACACACACTCGCACGCACACACACACACACACACACCTGCAACCACAAATGCACCTTTATTATTCACACAAACTTAACATCACATTTACATATATACATTTATTTATACAGACAGTAAAAAAATAGGAACTTTTTGGAACACTGATAAGAACAGTACTAAATATAGAAATAGGATAAAACCAAGCAGAAATGATACTTGATAAATATTCACAAAATTGAGTTTCAGGTATTGATATAAAAAATTAGTGTGAATTAAGTTCAAGGAATTTTAACCCAACATCTAAATGTGACCAGATGTCAATGAATACATTAAAACATAGAAAAGGAAAATGTTCAAAAGAAGAAGACAATGCTGATAGAAGTTCAGAAAAAAAAAAAAGAAACTATTTAGCTTCAGTTGGTGGCAAACACTTCTAACTCAACATTTCTGGAGGATGAGGCAGAAGGATTTTAAATTGGGGCCAGTTGTGCTATGTCTGAAAGGAAAAAGGAACTCTCTTTTGGTCAAGAGATATCTGGTGTTTTAGATGTGTTGCATAACATATGTATCTCCTCCTTAAGCAAGAGATATAAATGTTATATAATTTAATCATTATGTTCATCTGTACAAAGCTCTGGCTCTTTCCTGGTGAGTGCCAAAAGTGGGCACAGACATAGAAACGAACATGAAAGAATTAACAAGCATCTCCAAGTGACGTAAATCAAATGAGCTATGTTTTGGTGTGATCTATGATCACTTAGGATGCATCAATATGCACGTGCTCTCTCCAATACGCTTTCACCTACATGTCTTCAAAAGTCTTAAAAACCTTCCTTTAAATGATTCTAATTAAATGTATTTGTTTGAAAAATAAATGCAGGTTTTTTTTGCTTCTGTATCTGTATTCTTGAATTATTTTGGAATAAAAATTGTTCTAAATCTAAGCAAGAGGGTTTGATTAATTTACGTATACCTCTCAGCAATTGACCTTGGGAAGTTACTGGTACTTCCTGAGCTTCTAATTTTCAGTTTAAAAAACAAAAAACTCTAGGACCTGTAATTTTTGTTTTATGAGATTTGTTGGGGGGGTAATTCAAATGACTTTTAGCACTTTAATCAATTAATCTCATGTCATTTTATTCTTGCAAAGGAAATCATAGTAATCGTGATGCGATTTTCAAATAACCCCTTATCAGAATATTACCTCAGTGTTTGCAAAACGAAGCCAAAACATGTAAATGCCATTGCAATGATGGCGATGTGTAAAATCTGTAATATTGGTTGATATTTAATGTTTTGGAACATATAACCACACTCTTACCTGTTGGTGGAATTATTCCAGGAGACATGAGGCCAGGGACAGAATGCGGCATGATATGAGAGTTCTCTGGGGAGGTGACACTTTGAGTCCTCTTAGGAGGCCTTCCAGGTCTGGAACTGAGACAAACAAACAAAAAATTTTACAATTAAGCTGTTGTCTGACACATCATTTCAAAGTTGTTTCAAGTGGTAACACGGACTGTAAATAAATTTGTTTCAAGGACGGTTGCTTTTGCAGTTAGATGTAATAGACTTCCATCACTAATTAGATTACATGCTGAATTCATTTTCCTCATTGAAGATCAGCCACTCCTGATGCATAATTCATAGCCTGTACCTCGTTACCTGCTTCTTCATATTAATATCTATACACAGTTTGAATTGCCTCGTTTGCATATGCTGAAGTTCTGCATTCAGCCTTCAGCGCGAAAATTATGCACTAACTTGTAATAATTATTACAGTCAGCCTGCTATTGATTTATGAGACTTTTAAAAACCAAATATGTGTAGTACTTGTAATGAATGATATTTTAAGGTTCTTCAGGAAATTAAAAGGCAATGGCTGCCTAAGGAAATGTTCTGCTTGTTTGATTTAATACTACAGTTAGCTGGGAGGTGGAAGGAAAGAATGATTCAGACCTATAGCACATTTTTCGATGATATGTTTTATTACTTCGCACTGCTAGCCTGATATCTAGATGATAAATGACAATGCATCTCTAATGTGTGAAAAGGTCTTGCAATTTCTTTATTTTTTTGTCGTTTAAAAGATAAGTCAAGTTATCATTTAACCCTTATTCTATTTAACTGAGCAATCCCACAAAGTAGTCCTATTTTTAATATACAAGAGCAAATTGGAGAGGCTTGGGATTGTTTGTAGGGCATATTGAGAAACTGCTTATGTAGCATCTTAAATTTGCCCTTAGAAAAAAATAAAAATGTGCTTGTTGTTAGCACTTCCTGTCCTTCTCACTCACCTTAGAGAAGATTAATTTCTTAAGTTTCCAAAGCATATATATAGTTAAATATTTGCTATTTTTGTCAGAAAATACCACCAAAAATGGAGTATTTACAGTCCTTTGAGACAAATAAGAATAGTTTGCATTATGTTCTTATTTTGCCTCAGTGTTATGAATGTGCTTTTGATAGACCCTCCATTATTTATTTGACTAACATATGCCTAGATATATCCAAAGCATCAGATATATCTATCCTTTCTCCTCAAGCATTCCTATGTTTGGCTCTGCTGAACTTCCTTGCTTCATCAACAGATTTAAAAAAAAATTAAAAATGTTTTTCTTTTATTTTATGTAAGTAATGTATGTGGTCATTCAGTGAATAATTGCTAAGTCCCTGCTGTTTTCAAAGCAGTGTGCTATGGAGGCTAATTTGGAGGAGTGAGTCCTTCATCTTCAAGAGTTTATATTCTTGCCAAGAGGGAAGAACTTATCTTGTTCATAAATAACTGTGATGTAAATCATAATGTGCTAGGTCACATATGGAAGCTGTAATCTCTGTACTAATAGGAGCATAGGCTAGGTGATGAGACTTTCATTTTCGGGAAAGAAAGATGGCAGGGAAAACATTAGAAGAAAATTTGAATGTATGTTAGATGTGTAAAAGAACAGCACACTTCTCAAAGAAATAAAGCCACAGAAATCATCGATGTCCAGTGTTAATTCTGTTGAACTGACATAACTCAAAGAGCAAGAGGAACACAGTTTGAAACTGCAGGACTTAGAGCCTAGCAGTAGATCCTGGAGACCTATGGAATGAGAGCACGGAGCTTACTTGCAACTTTATCTGTTGTGCAAATCAATATGGATACCCTCCTGCTTATTGCTCTGGTATAGCTCTCCAGCCACTTACTCTTATTCTTCACTGTGATTCTCCTGACTTTTTAACTGATCATTTGCTGGGGATCAATCAACAGTGCTCTGTTGTAAACTCTTCCATTGTCATCACTTAGATGCTAGGACTAATGGCTAAACATACATCTACAGCCCAGATCTTCCTCTGGGATGCCAGACAGATTGATGCCTATCTAGTAGACATCCCTGATTAGATGTTCTATAATAATCTCAGACTCAGCTTATCCAAATCCGAACTCAGCATCTGCCCCATTAAAACCTATTTCTCTTTCCCTTGATCAGCAAAATGGCACCTGACTAAGCCAAATGTCCATACTTGGATATATCTTTTCCTCATTTGCATGCTTAAATATGATCTCTCTGAAGATATCTCCTTATGTTCTTGTCTCTGTCCCACTTCTCTTCCAGATCATTCTTTATTTTTTTTTTTTTTTGGTTCACTGTTACAGATTTTCTAAGACCTAGTTAGTTCTAGTCTAGAGCCTCATTTATAGATAGCACTCCAAAATAATTTCAGAGGAATATTTCTACTATATATGCAGATATACACATATATACATATATATACATACATATTTGTCAGTGTATCACATTTGATTAAAAATATATTTCTTATTGGATTCACTCTCTAATATTTGGCTCAATCTTCTTTTCTAGTTTTACTCTTTTATTTCACCATTTATATATTGTCTTTCGTTCTCTTTAAATTTTATCTTTATCTTTTGAAAGATTACAGTATGTGTCTGAAGCATGACTTTGAACTCACTTCACACTTCTTTAACCACCCTTTCCCCAACCCCCAAACACACATGCTAGGATTACAGATCCTGTACCACCACACTGATCTGAAAAATGGGTGGCTTGGGTTTTTTTAATAAGGGTTGCCTCTGTTACAATTTCTACAAAGAAAAAAAGAATCCTTCTCTCTGCATTACCTCGCTAAGTCCTACACATTGTTGTATGTCAGCACTTCAGGTTTCAGGCTGTACTTTTAAGAACAATGCAGTCATTGGGTATTACACTATTAACATTCTATCAGTCCATATTGCATACATCTGCAAATCTGTTGTACTCTCGGAACTTCACGGCAGACAAATAAGTCAGTATTTTACACTTTTTATTTTTCGAAAATATTTTGATTTTTTTTGTTAATCTTCTTTCCCCACCCACCAGACTTCACAAATACCCTGCCCTGTCAATTCCAATGATAAAAAAAAAAAAAGAAGTAGAAAAAAGGGTTCTGGAATATATAATAAAGAAAAAAAGAAGAAAGACACACTCAAAGGCTGTAATTTGGAGAAAGTATGGGCATATTCTACCGGTATACCTCAAGCATGAGTAAGAAGGTATGCAATTGGGGGTAGCCATGGAGAGAATTGGAAAGGAAAGGAGAGTTCAAAGATTTGAACTTTTTGCCCTTTGACTTGTTTTGCTTCTAAAGAAAATGAAACTGCTGAGGAATACTTCATTATTCAGGCCACAGGAGCTGTCCTCACACCTTTCACTTTGGAAGCAAAAGTCAGGCTACCACTAAGTAGGAACACTTTAATTCACGCTGTGATTAGAATAAACCCAGTGGGCTCCTTTCACCACAGACATCACCTGCCCAATCTATCACATCCCATGAAATTCCACCAATAGAGATTTATTGCTCTCGGACTGGATGCTTGAAGTTCTTTTAAAGCCTTCCATTAAAATGCAAATACCCTTGGTGGTGGTAACACCCTAAGGCCATCAACTAACACCCTACTGGGGATTACTTTACAATTACAGGAGTAGAAGCCTTGAGACACTGAGGCCAAAACAGAACAACTGTTTTATAAGAAAGGAGTTAAAGATGTCAGGTTTCCCTAGATACTAGGATACTGGTTGTCTTCTCTGAGAATCAGATAGAACTTCTTCTTCTTCTTCTTCTTCTTCTTCTTCTTCTTCTTCTTCTTCTTCTTCTTCTTCTTCTTCTTCTTCTTCTTCTTCTTCTTCTTCTTCTTCTTCCTCTTTCTCTTCTCCTTCTCCTTCTCCTTCTTCATTGAAGAAAAGTAGAAAAATGTATTTACAACAAAGATTATTGCTATCCCTTTATTATTTATAGTAGGGTCCTTTATTGAGAAGCTTATATTGTACTCAATGAAATTTGAACACTAACTTCTAGAGACCATTAATTTCTCTAATACTCTGAGGGAAAAATCCTTATTGAAAATACTTAATTTTTAAATGCTTTCACCAGAAATTTAAAGAACTTTCAAGAGATCATATGCTAGTGTGAAGGCCAGAAGTACACATGTTACGGTCTAAATACATATACCTGAATACAGGATTAATTAATTTACCATACAGCATAATCTTATTCAAATTACCTAACAGCCCAGAACAGCTAATTAAATTACCTTATTGTCATACACTGTCTAGATATGCTTTTGGAGATCAGTTATTCTTGAAAAGAGAAACAAAAACTCAACTGAACAGAGGAAGCAAAACAATTTGCAAAACTATGAGTATGTGCATTAATGACAGCTACATCCATCCTAGACTTTACCACAGTAGAAACAAGTGGTCCAAAGTCTACTGAGCTGTCCTGCATCTAATCGAAAGGAAGACATCATTCAAATCATTAGCCATCGTAGCTTGGCTGCAATCATAACCAAAGACTTCCTTCTTGTCTCTCTCAGTTCATCATCTTTTAGCCACAGTCCGGACTTTGATATTTTTAAAAGGAGGACAACAACTTCGAGATGTCCAGACCCCCACTTCAAACCTCTGATATTTAGAAACACACAATTTTATGCAGTTTTGAATAAGGAGGTTTTCTTTTCAGATGGATAACTTTGAACAATCTTCTTTCTTGTCTCTCTCTGACCGTACAAAGTATACAGACACTTCATTGTCCATTTGTTCCCAGGGCTCTAGGCCACAGGGTCTGACTTCAGGCACATTTATGATGTTTATTCAAGGAGAGTCAAAATTCAGCTTTAGAAGAAGAAGTCAAAGTGATATGCAGCTAAGTGCATTAAAGGAATTAGAGTCATTGGCAATGCTGGCAGGGGGCTCCTTCACAGATGTTTCAGTCAACAGACGTCCTAGGGCTAATGTCTTCAACAGCTTTTGAGAAAGCTTTTGAGAAATTTTGGTGACTGATTATCGATATGAAAATAGCTGCCCAGCCTTCACCCTCCAAAAGAAGGTAAGCCCAACCTGTTTATATAGGTTCCTATTATTCTGTCACTCTTTCGTTTACACAAGAGTCAAAGTATAACCATGTGCAAGCAATGAAATATACACGACATCAGCCCAATGCACAGGAGAGATTCACAATCTTATTTGAGGTAGAAATTAAAATTGCATCAGGTATGAAACGGTATAACAGAAAAACATATGGGAGAAAGTGAATATTGAGCGAGACCCTAGAACAAAATTATTTAGGAGTGAAAGTAACCCATAATACTAATCTATAAGACTTATTTGCCCTCTCCTATTTATGTACAGAAAAAAAAATGCTTATGTGCTATAGTCTTCAAGTTTTGAGTAAAATGAGTTGACAGTACAAAGATAAATGAGGATTTTGATATCTATTATGTATTTCTTGATTTATGATCTCCTTGTAAGATAATTATATATTACGATTTAGATCACTGTTAAATATTCACATTATAATAATGTAATGCATAATTTGTATGTTTTCTGTTTACATTAACAATGTATTTGAGATCAGAAATACATATTCTTCTTAATGATTTGCAATCTTGACTTGAACATTGAAAAGTCATAAACTTTGAGTGCATAATAATATGGAATAAGGATTTATATTAAGTAAATGAAAATAGCCACACTCATAGTTGCAGATGTGGACGTATTTGAGTGCAAAACAGAAAACACAGTAAAGAAAGATTGGCCTATGATTATAGACATAATGAAGGAAAGCACATTAAATTATTATCTCTGAATGAGAATTATATATTTGTCTTTGTCTGAAAATCATAAGATATTTGCATATAGCTTAAAAACAAAAGCAAATCTTTAAAAAGAAGTCACATTTCAAAAGCTCACAACGTATTTCTACAGAGAACTCATTGTGAATTATGATCATCCTTGGTCATATATAGAAGGGCCTGAGATCTACATGTATCTATATCACTTCTACTCAACATATTTCTTAAATTTCCCTCAAAGACAGAAAGTACACAAAAGTAAAGATAACTTCCAGATTCAATAAAATTCGGAAAACAGATTCACGAGTTTTGCACAAACTCTCGGAAGACTGATGTACTTTTCATAAAACGAAGCAAAAGAAGCATAGCTTTCTCCTAGATACTATTAACTTGTTTATAAAAATATATCTTTGTATTTACTGCGCAGTATGAACCACGATGTTTGCAAGGTTCATGTGACAGAATTGTCCCAGAGTATGAAATAGATGGTTCTCTACAGATAAGTATGCACAGATTCAGTGACCATGCATTACAGCTGTCTACAGGGGGAGTAAGCATGAGTCACCATCAGCTTCCATGACATGAGGCCAAAGTTCAGAACACTCAACAACTCACGAGGCATTTAATGGAGTTCCTAAACTTAACAAATGTACAAATATTGATTACAAGAACACACTGTAACAAAGTATGTGGTTAATAAAAAACTTTGTTGTTTAAGTAGGAAAATGATTAATTAAATTTAATAAATATGTGTTAGGGAAAGAAATGAAATGATCCTAAAAC
Organism: Microtus pennsylvanicus; assembly: GCF_037038515.1. NCBI lineage: Eukaryota > Metazoa > Chordata > Mammalia > Rodentia > Cricetidae > Microtus > Microtus pennsylvanicus. Next base: position 51,758,158 of record NC_134593.1, read on the forward strand.
TGTCAGTATTTTGTTCCATAGAGCATAAAGCACATTCTCCAGTATATATATATATATATATATATATATATATATATATATATATATATATATATGTTTATATAAGTCCTGATTTTTCATGAGCATGGTAAAATGAGCACACTAAACTCAACATAATACCTGTTATTTCCAGGGAAATCATTTTTAGTGAGATCTTCAAAAATGTAACAATAAACTTTCAAATTAAGAGTTGCAAAAGAATATATTCTACCCAATGAAATAATTTATGTTGAAATTATAACATTTATTTATGGCTTAACACTACCATTCCATGAGATTTGTCATGAAAGTCATGAAAGACTTCATCTCCAAAGAACAAAAGAAATACCAAGTTTCATATTACACCAGTTTCCAAAATAAGGCTTTGATTTGGAATGTCTTTAATCCTTACATTTGCCAACATAATTTGAGGAATTGGGTAAAATTTATCTGTTCATATCACTGCATGTATGGATGATCAATTTTTGAAAGTTATTCTTTAAAAAAAACTAGGTAAAAAATATTTTTAATTTAGGGTTGTTATCGCTTTCATTTCATAAAATAAACAAAATAAAGAATGATACTTAAACTCACAAGATTAGCATCATATACCAAACTATACATCTATATTTTTATATATAACTATATATAAATTATGTAGTTTATATGCATCAGCATATATGCATGACGTAAAAGTCATATATCATGTATTGATATATAATCATATATATGATATATATTTAGATCTGATTATATATATATCTATATCATATATAACAGATATCTATATCACATATACAGTTAAGCATGGCAGGGGTGCTTTAATCCCAGCACTGGCAAGGAAGAAGCAGGTGGGTCTCTGTGAGTTTGAGGCCAGCCTGGTCTACAAAACTATCTCCAGGAGAGGCTCCAAAAGCTACAGAAAAACCCTGTCTCAAAAACCACACCAAACCAAACAAACAAGAAAATCATATGTGTAACTATGTATAAATTAATTATACATAAATAACCTAAATTAACTATATATAAACTAGAAATACATAAATGAGTAAACACAATATAATTCAATGTATCTATACACACACACACACACACACACACACACACACACATATATGCTATAGCAAATCTGGTGAGGAAGAATGATTTCACTGTGCCCTCAAAACCCACATTGGTGGAGATTAAGCAGCACAGGGCATTAATTAGGAGGAAACCTTCTTCCAAGGTCAACAACAAATACCTGAAGTTCCTAGCTCAGATCGAGATACCAAATACTAAAGAAGAAATAAGCCCAGAAAAGAAGAATTTACTGTATGTATAAGCCATTCTCAAGAATTTACATCTTAAATATTAACTTTTTGTCTCTTCTTTGACTTTCCTATTTGTATTATTTATATCCTACTTCTGAGAAAAATGTACAAAAGTTATTTCCTAGAGAAATGTCGAGGAAAAGAAGAAAAGCAATGCCACCTCTGCTGTGCAGTACATGGAGAGTTGTCAAGGAATTCAGTTTTGAAACAGATTCCAGGATTAACTGCAGAATGCTTTAGCCTCTCAGCTTCCACTTGCACAAGGATTCTAGCATGCCCTCTTCCTGAAAAGATGACGCTAAAGCATGGAAAGCTATGTTGTTTCCAGAATGTACAGATTTAATAACATGCTTAATTCATTAGCTGGCAGAGAAGTTACAAAACCACCGAACATTACTGTTAATACGACTTATATTAATTTAAATCTATTAAATTCCCTCAGAAAGTGCATTCTCTAATGAAAGGCCTTTTATATTAATATTAGGTACTATAAGAAATTATGAAATCACCTTCCTGTATCAAAGACTTGGGGAAGACACCAGCAATTGCTTTTTTTAAAGCTTAAGTAGACTTTGTGTTAATGTGGGCATTTTCTTTCCCTGAAATAAAGAACAAGGGATGCTTTTAAAATTTTAATCATTATGTTAAATTCTGTGTTCTTTGTGCATGTGTATTTGTTACTTTTTCCTAAGTGTGTTATGCCCTAAAATAATTAGAAGTGATTTAGCTGGCTAGAGCATAGATACTTGACTGCAGTTACAACCCATTTTTAGATACCAGGAATTATTTTAAGGACTTACTTTTCAAGTAAGGTCTAAGTATTGTTTTCCTAGTTATAAATAATAATAACTGAGACAAATAGATATTACAATATTTTATGTAGAAAATTGTGGTTATATATTTATTATTTCTGCTAAATAAAATATTTCTTTTCTTGGCTTTTTGAGACAGGGTTTCTCTGTGTTAGAGTCTTGGCTCTCCTGGAATTTATTCTGTAGACAAGCCTGGCCTGGAATTGACAGAGATCACCTGCTGCTGTCCCCAGAGTCCTGGGCACTAAAGGTGGTGTCATGTGCCTCCACTGCCTGGTTCAAATGTTTCTTGATTAAACCTGGCATTCATTATTATATTAGAGAGAATTCTAGTGGAAACAAAATTATTGCATGTTGATTTCTTAAATTAAAAATAGAAATGTGCTTTACAGTCAGGTTTTCTGTCAGACTACTTGTCAATGGATTGTCGAATTTTAAAAATATGTTTCTATATTAGTGCAATAAATTAGATTCAAAGAACATAAATCTGAAGACTTGCTTCACATACATTCTCATTCAAACATCTGTGTGTAAGCAGCTGTTGGAAAGACACTGGACCAAGAGACAGATCCGATGGGGGAAAACAAAAATATACACCCCTGTTTCCAAAATGGCTTCATAATTGATGTTGAATTAAGCCACAAAGACTTAAATGGTTGTAAAAGAGAAGAAGGGTTAAATTTTAGGTAAAATTAAGACGCAAATGTATCTATAAGTTATGAAACATAAATATAGTTTTGAAAGATGAAGTGTAAGTGAGATGAAGACAATGAAGGTATCGAATGTCGCACTCAAGGTTTCTAACGCAAAAAATTTGCAACAAAAATAATGATTTCTTATTTGACAATGTTCCATGTACCCAGAATTACTAAGGCTACTTTCTAAGTCTTTGTATGTATGTATGCATTATGTGTGTAAGTATGTATATATATGTGTGTGTGTGTGTGTGTGTGTGTGTGTGTGCAAGCATGGGTATATATTGCACTCAGCTTTTTTGCAAAATTGAATTATTGGCATGGAATTTTTTCTTGTTAATACACCTGAATTTTCTAATATGAGGTCAGAAAACATTGTTTGACTGTCTCTACCAATAGGAAAAATTTTGGCAAATACTGAGAAGGAAAATATCATAAATGTAGAATAGGGACTCAGAGAGGAAAATGTAGTTTCTTGTAACACCAGGAATATGCGATCGTCTGATTTTTTTCAATTCTCACGAGCTTAGCATGAAACTCAACTACTGTTTTAAAGATAGAGTTTAAACATCATTCTATCTAATAATTTATCAAAAAGAATCATTATGCTAAATACCTTATCATATATCATATGATTTAATATTCATAGTAATTTATGTCCTATTTATTACCACTGGACCAATTTTACAAACAAATCTAATGGTCCTTAGTGAGAGAACAAGAAATATTAAAGTTTGTGTTGCATGCCTGTAACTTTGTATTTTTCAGCCAGGAAAATCAAAGTTAAAAATCATCTGGGTCTATACAAAAGAGAGAAAGGGATAAAAAGAAAATGAATAAACCAACAAAGGAAATCTTCAATAACCCAGATTTCTGATGTAAGAGAAGGGAATGAAACCCGGCCTTTGCAGTAGTTGTAGGACTATTTCAACCGTAAAGACGTTTGTACCATAGTCTGTAATATCTGGAACACTTCTGAATTTGCTTGTTATGGGAACATTTCCACAACACAGCTATGAAACTATATACTATTGAAAAACAAAATACCCTTTCTTCTCGCATTTTAAACTTACTACTTGTTACTTGAAATAGTTTCCAGGAAGACCTCCATGTGTCTTGCCTGCCCTGCTATCAGACAGTATGTCAATAGATCCACTGAGCAGGTCTCTTTAACCACCGTGCTGCATTTTCAAAAAATATTATGGTTTCATTTGTTTGTTGATAACTGTCCATCATTACAGTATTCATAAAGATAAGGCTTCAAAGGGTCTTGTTCGGTGTTAGGCCATACAGCATAGAAGCAAAAGGTCTTACACAACATAGGACATCATTGGTTCTTCAGTGAAAGATAAATTAAGAGTAAACACTTGCAGGGAGGAATGGACGCTTGTGATTATGACCCTCAGATCGAATGCGCTTTAGTACTAATTTACAAGCAGCAGATCTGGCTCTACAGCATGTCACAGGGTTTCATGTGTTGACCAGTTGATGAGGAGGAGGAGGAAGCCTGCTGAGTTCCTGCCTTCCATGCATTATCCTTTCTGCTAACTAGTTTTGCTCATCTGCCTTCACTTTTCAAAATTAGGTGGCTGGAAGGAGAAGCATCCATACAGCTTTAAACCGGTGGAAAGCTAGTGAGGTAAAAATCACCAATTAAGATGTCCTATATGCATTTTTTTAAAAACTTAGTTTGAAATTCTAGACTTTCATACTTGAAATTTTAGTTCATAGTTCCATAATAAAGCATGCTTTTTAACAATAACACGATTTAATGAAAAATTTTACAGCCTCAAACATAAACCAACATTGGGGTAAAATATATTTTAGACTCTGTTTGTTGTTGTTTTAAAACAGGATGTCACTATGTAGCTCTGGTTGTCCTGGAACTCACTACATAGACCAGGCTGCTCTTGATCTCATAGAGATCTGCCTCCCTTTGCCTCCTTGGTGCTGGGATTAAAGGCATGCACCACCATGCCTGGCTTACATTTTGTTTGTACATAATTGTTCTTGGACAAGGGCAGTAAATTTCCTTAAATAATGCAACCAAGGCTATCTTTCTTTGTGAAAATACACAGCCATGATACTTGTCCATACAAACTGGCTACTGTCCATAACCACCACTACCAGTAGCAGCATAATCGACTTAAATATGCGGATATGTGCGTGTATGTGTCCATGTGAGCACATGCCTTTGTACAGATTATCCTGTTTCTGATTTTCTCATCTCTTCTTATTATCAATAGGCTGTTTGCTGTTTGGAGTATTTACCAGGGAAAAGTATCTTGGAACCAAAGCCTGGGCTTCAGGCAGCATGAGCTTTACCAATATACTAAGAACTGGTCCAAAGAATGCTTTGCAATAAACAAGAACAAAACCTTGCAAAATCCATGTTAATCCCATTCTAGTCCTTGTGACAACATCCTACATTTTAAACATCAAGCAAGGCACAAAATGTAGATGCTAACATGAAATATTTGCATCTAAAATTTATGAAAAAAATATAAAGTAAGTTCTCTACTTTAAAAGGAATCTAAATTACACACCATTTTCATATAAACTTCCATTTTATGATAGTAAATTAAAATGAAAATCCTATACTATGCTTACATCAAAGTTTCCTACAAAATGATTTTCAAGTTTGGTAGCATGAATTAGTTTCTCGATTAGCTTAAAGTACTATAAAACTGGAAGAAAGAAAGTAATTCGGGGCGTCTATCAACATCTACTTCAGTAAGCTTAGCGAGCAAACATTAGTAAGTGCCTTTAATTCTATTTACTTACAAGAGTTTTTAAAAACAATAAACTTCTAAAGGCAATTACTTTAAATTTATTTTTCCCCTACATTACAGGAGAAAATATTGTCATGCAAAAGGGAACATTGAACTTGTATAATAATAGAGATTTATTGAGGCAAGGAACAGTGCTGATTAAAAAAAATAAAAAAGTATTGAAATACACACTAACATCTTCCCTGACACACATGATAATAATTATCTGAGGAAAAGGTGCTGCTGACAGCAGCAGAAATGATGCTGCCAAATGAAAAGTTAATTTTATTTTAAAGGATTAAACCATAAATTACTTCTTTAAAATTAGCAAGAAAAAAATAGAGCCCTTCTAAAGTCAATTTAATCAATTCTCAAGAATTTTGCACAAGAGAAAAAAATTATTAGACCATAACATTTCAAGAGGTTCTATCAGAATCATATTGAAGAGACACTCTTACTCAGGAACTAATTAGGAATCTGGGTGGCTGCCCTTTCAAATACATGCTTCACAACCTGTATTCTAGCTTATTTATTCTCATCTCAACCTACAGTTTAGGACACTTCTTTGGTAGACTTTCCACACTGCTAAAATGTTCTTTTGTTTTAAAAAATCCACTTAAAAAAGAAAACTCCTTAATTGTCTTGCCACAGTGCTGTAGTAGAGTTAAAGGAAAAGACATTTAATAAATTCACATTTGATAGTGTATGTTATTTTGCTTTCGGGACAGAACACCATAATTTTTCTAGGCTTTCTCTAACTTGGAAACTGAAGTAGTTCTGCCTTAGTCACCGAGAAGTTCAGAGTGTAGTTAATTGCCACACTGTCTGGACAACAAGAGCTTTTAACTACTTAGCTATTATTGCTTGACCCTACCAACCATTTCAATGGGTAGAATGAAAAAATTGTGATCATATATCGTTCCCTCCCCTTTTTTTACTTTGGGCTGGCTCTAGGCCTTCCTGTGTGTGAGAAAATGTGTGAGTTCAAATGACATGCGCCATTGTTAAGCAGAAGTTTGACATCCTCCAGAATGAACCTGTCGCCTCCTGATTTTCTACTTTTTTCCTGAGAATATGTGGACCAAATGACTATCACAAAACCAAGGAAATCAGCTGCCGTCAAGCAATATGAGACCAAAATCAAGACTGGTCACCACTGGCTATTGAAATTCAGATGTCATTCACTGTTCTGGCAAAGCTGAATGTGTAAGACACATCATAAAAAGCATGAGTATTTGCTAGAGCTATTTGGAATACATAACTATTTGTAGGCCAGAGCTTAGCTGCAAATAGAAATCACCAACAGTAAACAAACCGTATGATGAGAAAACCAAAGTCTTTAACTGTTATAGATAAATTGAATTGTCAAACATTAATAAGCATAAATTCAAAAGCAGAGTAGAGCTGCTTCTCTTTGCTAATTTGGTTTCTGGGAAGGCAAAAGGAAGAATAACTTTAGAAGGTAGTATGGGATCTGTGAAGCCCACGAGTTAAGAGTTGAGTGAAAGAATAAACACTCTTTGGACTGGAAAGGGAGGGGGAGAGGAGTGGGGGGAAGGGGAGAGGGGTGGGAGGAGGGGGAGAAGAGTGGGAGGAGGGGGAGAAGAGTGGGAGGAGGGGGAGGGAAATGGGAGGCTGGTGGGAGGAGGTGAAAATTTGTTTTTTTTTCTTTTCTTTATCCTCCTTTTATCAATAAAAAAAATCAAAAAAAAAGAAAAAAAAATAAACACATAAAAAAAAACAAAAAAAAAAAGAATAAACACTACCCAAAAATTGATTGTACTGTTGTTTAATGCCCTAAATAACAAGTTATGCATGAAATAGGAAATAGTAAACAGAGACCTAAAATTAAGCAAAAGAAATATTTTAAAGTACTGAATTTAAAACAATCATAAAAAAACTATTCACTTAATGGTGGCTTATTTCTAATATATATATGAGAGCCCTTAATGATAAAGGTAATTTTTTTCACTATAACTATGCTTATTTGTCCAAAACCAATCAGTAAATTTTTCTGATAAATTTTGATTAATGTAATTGAAGTACAATAATATTTTATGGCAGCAATGTTGCAAATTCCATATGTAAATATACATGCATTTGCAAAAATATATGTGTGTTCATACATATATATTTATGCGTGCAATAACTGTATTAGCCGGGCGGTGGTGGCGCACGCCTTTAATCCCAGCACTCGGGAGGCAGAGGCAGGCGGATCTCTGTGAGTTCGAGACCAGCCTGGTCTACAGAGCTAGTTCCAGGACAGGCTCCAAAGCCACAGAGAAACCCTGTCTCGAAAAACCAAAAAATAAAATAAAATTAAAAAAAATAAAATAAAAGATTTAAAAAAATAACTGTATTAAAGACAATTTGAGTAAGACATGTGGGAAGAACTATCTAGTGGCATTAGAAGTTCGCAACGCAGGCCTGGAGAGATGGTTAAGAAGTTCAGAGCACTGACTGCTTTTCTAGAGTTACTGAGTTCAATTCCCAGCAACCACATGGCAACTCTTGCTATCTTCTGGAATTCAGGCACACACACAGACAGGACCCTGTATGCATGATAAATAAATAGGTTTTTTTAGTTCCTAATATATACTGCAAAATTTTTTATAAGTTTCAAAGTGATATTATTTCAGTGATAACATTTTATGTTGAGATTTGTCACTTTATTCACTTCATTGGCACTAAAATTAAAGTTCAAGAGCAGAGATAAGAAAAGATGGTTGTTAGAATTTAAAACAGTGACCAAAACAGCATTGTTTATAATTCCTGACAGTCCTGAATTCATCCGAAGAAACAACTTTATTTTAATATAAAAATCTGCTTGTAATAAGTAGAGAAGGACTGTGGAAAAATATGGAAGACAGTGGTTTGAACATCATTAAAAATCATTAAACATCATTAAAAATGAATTACCACAAATGTTTTATGCATTTGAATTCTACATAGAAACCAAACAGTCCTGTGCTGTGCACAACTGCATTGACAGTTAAGCAATTCACTATGCTGGATCTATTTTCCATCTATAAATCAAATTACTACCTTTTCTTTAAAAATAAACTATATCCAATGTAATCTCTTTCCAGCTCGCTATAAATAATTCTCCATTAGATACCAAATAGCCAGATTATTGCCATAGCTTCTTTTCATTTTTTCCATCATGACAGTCTCATGAGCAGAGATTGTCTTTGCGCTCACTACGCCCGCCCCTGAGTACTATCTCGAACTTTCCGACTCCCCTGCCCAGTGCTGAGATTATAGCAGTTTACCACCCCATCCAGTTGTCAATGGCCAATAAGGAATTTGTTCAGTGTGTCACAGTTCCTATGCCCTCATCTCCGCTCACGATGGTCATCCTTCTCAATGCTAATCTCTCTTACTTGAAAGAGCTTGCTATGTTGCCCAGGCTAGCTTCAAAATCTTGCCATCCTCCTGCCTCAGTCTCCCGAGTACAGAGATTCCAAGGGCTTAACCATTGTTTGGAATTCTTTTGGATCATCATATACTATTTATTTTGTTCTTTTTTGCCAATCAATAAATCTATGTGTAACAATAAACTTCCTACCATAAATATTTTTTTAGCATTACCAACTGGTTGCAACTCATAAAAATGCAATTAGAAAACAGCATTTTCTTATTAGGGTTTTCTTATATTTTAATTTCTATTTCCTGTGTGTTTTTGTATTTGTGCATATTCTTTGGCCATGACATCCATGTTGAGGTCAGAGGACATTTTACAGCCATTAGTTTTCTCCTTCTGTCATGTGTGCTGAGGATAGGATTCAGGTCGACAGGTTGGCAATAGACAGCTTTCCTCATTGAGACATGGAATAAAGTTACTTTCCAAGCCTGGCATTAGTGGTACACAACTTTAATCCCAGTACCTGGGAGGCAGAGGCAGGCGGATCTCTGTGAGTTCGAGGCCAACCTGGTCTATAAGAGCTAGTTCCAGGACAGGCACCAAAACTACAGAGAAATTTTGTCTCAAAATATAAAACAAGAAAAACAAAAAAGTTACTTTCTAAATTGATTATTTCCTCAGAACAGCATTCTATTATCACTGAAGAATTTTTGAGTGGCATTTGCAGGGAATGTTTTCCTACCTGATAAAAATAAAAAGAGCAAAAATTAATATCACATATTTCTAACCCTTCTCAAACTTGCTGAATTAGAATTGATTGAAATTAATTGAGTAAACATTTTATACCTTTTTGCAGTCATAAAAATACAATTTAGTTAACCTCTGTAATAAAAAGTATAATAGAGCCATTATTTGTTGCGGGAGGTCCTCCCACTCCTCCAGCCTATAGCCGCTGAGAGGACGTGGTATCTCAGCGGCTATAGGCTGGAGGAGTGGGAGGACCTCCCGCAACAATTATTTGCAAATATTCATATTTGAATCAATCAAAACAGTGATAGATAATTTCCACATTCGTCTACTATCGTATTTTAGTATCTGAATTTTTGAAAACATGTGTTGTGATTGTTTAGAGCTCTTCCATCCTTATATTCTGGCAAGACACAAAACTAAAAATAATTTCCTCACTGTTAGAAACTGTTGGGTTTTTGTTATGGCTTCATCTGCTAACCACTTTTCTGGGACCACTTTTACTCAGCTACAGTAATTTTCAACAACTACATCATTTCATTCTAAGGAAAACATGAATTTTTAAAGTTCTTTTTCATTGTTGAATCACATTTAAAAACATCCATTCTGGGGCCGATGATATGGTTCAGAGGATGCAAGCTGTGCAAGTTTGAGGATCAGCGTTCAGAAGCCCAGCACACATGTGAAGACCCAGGCATCCATGCCGTTTACTGAAACCCCATTGCTCAGCAAGACAGATACAGGAGAATATGGCAGCGGGGAGGGACAGGTATGGCAGCTAGCCCAGCACCAGATTCAGCCACTCTGTCTCAAGAGATTAAAGCAGAAAATGACACAGCAGGGCTTATGGTTTCTTACTCTAGGCTCTTCATGTATGCACTTGGGCATGTGTATCCTTGCACCCATACACCCGGTGCCTACACACACACACACTCCCACACCCCCCCCCACACACATATATCTCCAAACACAATCAGCTCTTTCACTAAATATGGAATGCGAATGCCCTCTAGTACTTCATGGACCTCTATTTCCAACCCGAATTCTCCTCATATTTATGTTCTGTCTGCTCCAGTAGTAAGAATTTATATTCGTTACCTAAATTGTTTCAAATACCATTTTGATAAATGATAGTTTTAATTGAAATGTTCTTAAAATCTTTCTCTGTAAGATGTTTCAGACCTGAGCCTTGGTCAACTGCTCATCTGAATGCCTTAATTTTCGCAAACATTCTTGTAGTGCAATTCACACCCAGTTCAATACAGTGGTATTTGACTTAATATAATCTAGTGACCATCTCTTCCTTTTAGGAAGTTTACTGGGTTAAAGAACATCAAAGAAATGTTAAGACATGGTGCTTGCTGTTGGGAAACTCATAGCTTTGGGGTAACAAACACACATATATGTAGATATTCATTGTGTGGAGGAAGTACACAACAATGGTATGAACTCCCCAATGCAGGCTTGCTCCTTGAAAAAGTGTCTGCAAAGAATGCAATCTGTACATTAATACAGGACAAAATTGGTGCAGAGACCCATCTACTAAATCGAATTATTGTTTGCCACCATCTGGAATTCTTACATTTTTTCAAAATGAGGGATTTTATCTGGGGTATGTTTCAGTAGTACAGTAGTTATGTAGCATCCAAGAGATATCTTCGAGATATCTTTATATAAAAATAAAATATATTAAATTTAAATTTAAAAAATAAAATAAGGAACCCTTTGTTTTTATGTTGTGTCTCCTTAATTCTGAAAATACTTTTTTTTTTTACAACCAACAGCTGATACGATTCTAGGAAAATAGAATCATTAACTTTAAGCCTATCTCTATACTTGAGATTTTATTCCAGTCTTGAAGGAAATTAATTTCTTGGAATTAAGAAAGTGAAAGGTGACTTAGTTTATTCCCTAAGAAAAAAGAATGCGTAATGAAAACATGAAATCAAATGTGCAGAAAAATAATAATTAGGTCCTACCATCTAGGAAAAATAAAGGAATTCTTCATAATAATATTTTCCTAATGAAAGATTTTATTTGTAGTAAAAAAGAGAGATAACTTTCAGGAAGAAAGGGAAATAAAATGAAATTCCTATAAATGTGAAGGTACTGAGAATAATCAGAAGATGGAATTTCTTCCCAAATATAATGGCAGAAATCTAGATTTTTTTTTAATGAATACAAGCTGGCAGACTCTTATATTCTTGGCATGTGGAAGGTAAGGACAGGGACTGTAGAACTTTAAGTCATCCTTAACTATATAGCAAATCCCAGGCCACGTCTTCATGGATTCAAATTACAGCTGAGTGAAAATGTTTGGAGTACAAACGTCCTATGTATTTACTAAATGAGGACAGACTTTTTCTTTCTTTCTACTATTCAATGAACAATTTAGCTAAACAATTATTTATATAAAGCTGATTCTATATTCGGCAATATAGGTAAAGGAGTGATGGGTAGTGAAAAGAAGCTATGAATAAGTCATGTGATTTTCTGTATGGAACTTGAATATTTCCAGACTTTGTAGGGGATCTTGGAATGAAGAATCTCCCCAACAAATGGATGGTGTTTATATATGAGCAAACACATTTATTGATTATCTATTTGAAAATATACCTTCATGATCTTTCTTATATATCCTTAAAACTTAAAACTTCCTTAAAACTGCTATTGAATATCATTGTCTTTAGAAGAATTCATGTAGTGAAGAAACTTTAAAAAAAATTCTTTTGGATTATATTTGTGGAAAGCTCAATGTTTTGTGCTTAGTTCATGCTAGAGTTTTTCAACAAATTAGAACATGAGAAAGAAATCAAATATAGCCTTGTGAGTTACTCTACAGCAAAGTAAGAATGTGAATCCTTTGAGAAAGGGCTAAGGGTTCTAAGGAGATAAAGAAAAAATGGCTTCCAGGTGAGTGAATTTAAGCAATTTATATATATTTAGTCATACTCTTTGTTGGGTTTTTGAAAACACATTAAGACTTATTCCTAAATCTTCAAGCACTGGAAAAATCAGACCGATAAAAAAATTCAGAATACACAGCAATAAAGAACAGAAAAATAACATTAAAAATAAGTATGTTGATATACTTAAACTACAACAGGGGATGTAGATGGGATATGGAAAAACTCATTCTCCCTCTCATTAAAGCAGTTAGACATTAGAACAGGCTACCAGGGAATGTCTTTGCAAACTCTCTTTGAGAGACTTTGAACATCTGAGAAGGGATGCAGCCACTTATCTTGAAGGGTTGAGGTAAGTCCTTTCTGCTGGAAGGGGAGGAGCTACGTGACCTCTGAAGTTGTAAGTCATACCTGCTTGTTATCAGCTGCCTGATGTAGTTGCCTAAGCAGATGTCATTAATTCAAGAGGATCATTAGCAATACTAAGCTTTCTACAAGTTAGTTATCTCCCAATTTAATGAGCATCGTGTGAGTGTAACCAGAGCAGTTTTCCAAAAAAGGAAGAAGAAACATCTTTCAGATACAGAAAGAATAAACAGTATAGTCAAAGTTTAAGGTTTGTCATTTCAGAACAATATTTGAAAGAGCAGGTTTTTATACAAAGTGAGATACAAGAGCCATCATTTTTTGATAAATATTAAAGATATGATCAAATTTACAAGCAATGTTTTTTATATTTCCTCTTCTATATTGGTCACATAAACAATGTAAACATTTGGCCTCCTCCTTTTCCCTTCACTACATTCTATCTAACTCATGAGAAATTACAGTTTGATGCTTGACATGTGTGAAGTCTCAAGGCAAATACATTATGCCAATCAAAAGAGTAAAGGTCAATAAACAATTACATAATATAGATCACACACTGTTTTGATGCTAAGAGACCCATCCCTTCATTATTGATGTTAAATACTAGGATACATGACAAGTACATAGGAATTTTCGGTTATGGCAGCAGTTTTTAAGGGACCTATAAAGCCTTTAACTTCTTAAATATATACCTAATGTCATATTTAAAACTTCATCTTAAAGTACACTGTTTATAAACAGTATTTCCCAGCAAAATGATAGTTAAGCACATCTACTTGAAAAAATTTTACTTTGAATAATTATTCAAATTTAAAAGTAAAATACACACTAAGAGTAAAAATAAAATGCCATCATGCAGTGATTGTGTTTGAGCTATCCCAACAGTATACCCCATTGGGCATATCATAAATAATTAAAAAATAAGAATAGCACTGTTCTGTGACTATGGGCATAAGATTTTGTAATCTTAGCAGAGCAAGTGTAAAATAAACTAGATTGCACCAATGTCCTTCAGAATTAATAATGGACTGCTATTTCATTTAAAAGATTTCCACAGATTTAGTAGCCCAACATCAAGACTTTGAAATTGAATTGAATTTTTATATATTTCAAAGGATTCCCGGCTATTTCTCTAAGTAAGGCCAAATGGTTCATTATACATCTCAAACTCTTAAAATTTACATATATGAAAAATTTTAAATCAAATCATAAGTGGGAATTCTTGAGAGAAAATATTTTGGCTTCAATCTCTCCCTTTCATTAGAGCAATTGTTTTAGCATATTTGGTCCAAGTTAAATTATTTTAAAGAAATAACTACATTTATGTTCCATACCAATAAACAATCCTTACACAACACACCAACCTTACAAATTTTAGTTTTTAATGGGGAGGGAATTAAATAATACTTTAATTGAAATTAAACTAAATAAATTCTTGCTGCAACGGTTTTAACATCATTCATTATGGCTAAGGATTACCTACAAGTGATAATAGGGCATATTTCGGTATTGTTGATTGAGAAGCTATTGTAAGTTTTAATTTTCTCTGTTGCAATGCTTAATTGGCAAAATCAGAAAGAACCCAGTAGAGAGAGAGAGAGAGCTTATGGCAGGAAGGGGTCACAAACCCACCCCACCCACCCCCCTTTTTTTCTTTCTGTTTTGTAGCCATGGTAAAACAATAGAAGTGAACTTTGTGTGAACTTTTCTCTTTAAGGGACTGGGTCCATGTTGACCTAGCAGGGCATGCTGGAACCTGATACTATCAACCTCAGGGCTGCTAAAGCAATCAGGTTCAACAACTAGATAGGTTTCTTAATGTCAGTCCGCCACAAAGCCAAGGCAAAGTTAGCTATTTCTAGCAAAGAATTTCTTTCTATTGTTTCAGAGATTAATTCAATGGACTAAACGTGCATAAAAAACATGGAATGAATGGGGAACGGCAGAAATATATTATTGTTCTCTTTTAATTATGTCGTACCAAAGCGCATTGATAGATAATGTCTAATCCAACAAAAGTACTATATAAAGCCCCTCGATATATAAATAAAGAACAGATGGTTTAAATCATTATAGATCTAAGTGATCTTACATTTAAACCCAGTCATTTTATTAAATTCTCATGGTAATCTGTCTTTGAAAGGTAACATTTGTTTTAAAAAAAAAAGGTTTATGCTTTTCTAAAGTCAGTAAAGCTAGGAAGACACAATTTATTAAATCCAGTAATTAAAATGTGGGTTATTTCTGAAACCAAAGAACGTTAGAGAGGCTGAATGGATAGTATAGCATTAATCACACTTCTTTTCTTCAAAGACAGTCCTGATAAAGCCAGTCTTCCAGCATGTTACACTCTAACCAGGCAGTAGTCTTAAAAGTGTGACTGTATCCAGAAACAATTATGGGGAGAACTATAATCTTTAACAATCATAAATGAGCATAATGGCTTTCTATTACGTTCAACCTGTTGATATCACCATTTAAACAGTTATACTATCAAAAATAATAGTGATGTAATAACTAGAAATTCTTTTTCTACAATTACTGATACTCATACAATAATGTATTTAGATATTTAAAATAAATATATCATAGTGCTTATCAGCCCATAATGAGTTGAAAAATTAAGGTGAAGCTCATGAATATTATTTAATATGAGTTAGTTTCAACTGGGTATTATTTCTCAAAGACTCCACGGATAGATCTGAATCAAGCAAATGAAATCTGTGTCACAGCACATGTAAGAAAAGCATATAGTTTGGTTTGACATAATAAAGAGTTTGAAATAGTAATTGAAAAAATATAATTGCATACAACAAACAATCCAGCATGAAGGCTGCTTTATCAATATTTCACTTAGCTACTTTTCTAGAAGGAAATAACAAAAGAAGCCCCTTTCAGAGAATGAAATATGGATAACAGCATTCTTTCCATAGGGTAACTTGGGAAAGTTGGCCTTTCATTGAGCTTCAGTACTGTCGGTGGACAACACATGCAAGAGTGTTTCTGAAGTAGCACACTAAGGTCTAGTGCTGGCTACATTTTAGAGATGACCCAGCCACCAATGATAAGATCCTAGTTCAACACTACTAAATACAATAAAAATTCATTAAGAAACTAATAAATAAAATTTACCTAATTCTTAAACTAACCTTCCAAGAAGACATAGAAAGTGTTAAGTTTGTGCTAAAGCTATTGCTTGAAAATACTTAGGAAAAACATAAATGGGAGTTCCTTAATGCATTTTAAATTTCAATGATATGAACTACATTAGACTAAGAAAGAAACAGGCTCAGGCTCAGAGAATTGGCCTAACTGGTGTTTGCATACAGGGTCCAGTGATTATCTTTTCCCAAGTTTAGAAACATTAGGAGTTATGGTAGTGGTGACTTTACTACCAAAAAAAAAAAAAATGGAAAGGAAAACATAATCAGGAAACTAACTTTGTACTAAGTATCTATCTCATTTAAATACCAGTACACTGCACTGTGGTTGGATCTTGCACTTCTCAGATGAGAAAATGAGCGCAGACTGGCCCAAGGGAGCATGGCTCATAAATTTCAGATCTCAGTGTCAGATGCATGGATCTGTGACTTCAAAGCCTATGCTTATTCCATTATATCCTGGCACCTCTGAATAATAGGGACAAAGGTCACTTTGCCAAGGATCAAAAGACAGAAGGCATCATTTATTAGATGTCTTTGCTTGGCAAGTCACTTAGCCTTTTGGAATCCAGAGCCTTCCTTCCTTCTGAGGAATCTATAAACAGATGAAATGGTAAAGTCTGAAATAAATACTCGTGAGAGCTTATGTGATCAAAGAATTGTCAAGTAGAGGTGTGAACCAAGAGAATGAAGAAAAGATACTAGTCTGTCTTACATAATATTCACGAATAAAATCTTCCCATTTGTGTCTTTTTCCCAGTCTGTGTCTGTGCTACCTTTTTTCCCATCCTGCTAGATTATTCTTTGTGAACATATTAAAGGAAAATCAGTATCCATCAGTATTCTTTAAGTTGGTCAATTTTAGTGGATTGTTCTGGAAGGTGTTGAGTGATTTGAACCTACATTTCCATTCTTCTAGCAATAAACCACCTCTTCTACAACTGGCCAAGGCAGAAGAGAGGACTTCCTTCCAGCTTTCACTTCTCAACTTAATTATCATCTGAGTCTAGCAATCTGTTTCTGACATAATTCCTGTAATAGAAGGATAGCAGTTACCCTTGAAATCATACATAGAAGTAGCATTATACAGATTGAGCAGGTTGTATTTAGAAATGTGTATGTATATACTTATACATGCACAATAAGAATTAATCAAAAAGGACCATTGAATTTGAAAGACAGAAAGGACCAGCATATGGGCAGGGGTGGGTTGAAGGAGAAAAAGGAAGGGGGAAATGTAATTACATTACAATCTCCCCCAAAATAAAAATATAATAAAACTTATGCCTTTTCTCTCTACTGTGGTACTTGGTGAGTTCTAAAAAATATGATATGATATCTTTAAAAAGTAAAAACACACTATATCTTGAGTCCAATACTTTGTACTCTTTATAGAGATGAAAGTGATTTCAAAAATCATAGATGATTAAATATATTTCTGAAAATATGGAAGTGATGTTTGCCTTTTTCAGGTAAGTCCCCAAACTATTTTCTGGTTTGTGTGACAGATATCTGGACTTTTAACACACACACACACACACACACACACACACACACACACACACACACACTTCCAGGTGCCTACTTTAAACCTGCATCTCAGCATCTATTGTACCCCATATCTCTACTGATGAAGGCCTGACTTAGGCAGTCTCCCCGGCCCCTCCATTTCTCTCAGTTTTCTTTACACTCTCTTTTCCCAGCTTTTCTTCAATCCCCCTTGCAGATTTCCCAATCCACGCTCCTCTTCCTTCCTGTTCCTCTGCCTTATCGACTGTTCTTGGAGTTCTGCAGCTGTTGATAATGGCATAACCGATCATTAGAGAGTGAACATCACAACACCTCCAACGTTTTCTGAAAAGCATCCAAGTTTCTTATCACACAATTCAAAGCCCTCTAAATTGAACACTTCAACTCTTTTCGGGCAAAATTTTCCTATCATTCTGACCTGGACCCAGAGTTGCTGATTAACTGCTTCCATATGTCCATGTGGCACAGATATTAATCCTTCAGTGTAGAATGCCCTTTCCTTCGATTGTCCACCTTAAGCCTACCCCAGTTCTCCTCAACTTCCCCCTAATCTTTCCAATTTCACATTTCTTATCAATTTCCCTTCACTACCACAGATGCACCGAGTATTCTACAAGTTATCACACCAAAATAACAACTTACATATACTTTCTATTCAAGAACACAAAACCTTTATCTGTAGAATGCATATTCTACACATTCCTCTTCCCCAGAGCTCAGTGTTCTCATAAAAGGACGGAAAGTAATCTTGTGCCAGATTAACGAATGGGAGAAATACACAATTATCCTAAACTACACTCCATTCTGATAACAAATAGAGCACTAACACATAGGAACTGCTGTTCTAAAGAATGATCATCTCGATTTCGTTTAAGACATACCTAATAAAAAAGTATAATTCATTCGAAAAGGTTTGCTTTATTTCCATTAAATAATAAACTTTAATATGTATTTAAAAATACTAAACTGAAACAAAATGATGTCGAATTTTAGGAGCGCTGAAATTATACTTGAAAGGTGTTTTTCCACGTCAAATATTGCAAAATATGAAGTCATCACTGCCCTTTAAAACCCTTTCGGCAAGAATTCCCTAATTGTGCTTCCCCTTTATCTCACTGTGCCAGTAAGTAAATAAATTAACAAAATAGCTTTTATCACACAGAATAACCTTTTAACTGAGGGATTATCTGTGGTTTATTTTTCATTTCTTTCACTGCTGATAGCAGTTCATGCCTCATTGATTAGTTTGCTAAGGTGGTGACCAGAAATGAAAACACAGTCTCTCAGAGAGTTTGCAAGGAACACACACACACACTCACACACACACATACTGCACACACCACTACACAAAACGCACATTCATTCTGTGCTTCCATGTCTGCAATTTAGTTTCCAAGAGGCAAAGAATCAGGAATTATAAATATGCATTGACATTAGCGAATGTGGAGTTATGACTGCATCTTTTAGCTTTGTTCCTCTTGCACATTTTATGCATTTATTATTCTGTCACAATTTTAATTAACTTGTCCATTTTGTAAATCTCAGGGAGAAAGGGAATGCAAAGTTAAAGAGGAAAAACTATACCTGATGATCAATAAAGAGTTCAGTAGCAACTTTTATATAAGTATTTCCCACAAATTTTCCACCTACATTTCAGACCTGAAAGACAAATCTTTAAGCTTCACAGTCAGATTTTTGCGCCTAGCAGTCTCTTTCTTTCAGGACACAAAGCTAAAGCTTGAATATATCATACAGAGCATTTTCTTCACCTGACGGAAATGAAGCAGTACACCATGTACTAATAAAAAGAAAACCATGGACTATGTCATTCCTAGTTTACCTGTTACTATCTAAAGCCTCTGACGAATACTGAGTCTTAATGTTTAAAAGATTGTTGGTCACTTTCTATACCTCCTCAAAAAGCAACTGCCAGTTTAAAGACTTCAAAAAAACCAGAACAAATAAAGAAGCAGAGACAACAAAGTCCTACGTGGAAAGTAATAGCTTTACAGGACATTAAGTACAGAAAAGGATCTGAACTGTTTGGTAAAGGATCCCCACATCAAAGGAAGCTAGAATTTATCTCCTTCACTTTGAGTTCACAGATAATGGAAAGAGTATTTGGCCAAACACAGGGCAGGGCTTATAAACGGAAGAAAAGAAGTTTGTTCCTTGAGATATTTGTCCCTTCAGTGGTCAGAAAAGAAGCTGTACAAATTATTTAGTTTATCAGCAAGGAGGTACAAAGGACATTGAACCTTCATGTAGATGCTGGCTTACTTCCTGTCATGTCCTCTAAGGCTACATTGTGTTAGTCTTTTTTCTGTGATCCCCACCACCAAGTCTAGCTGATGATTTATTCCAAAATATGGCTTCTACTTCAGTATGCTTTCTCATCATTAATAATAATTACAATACAATAATTAATAAGTACTTATGCCTTCTGGATTTTAAGTGGTTACGAGTATGGAATGTTCTATCAATCCCCAGCCCTATTCACCATATTCATTCCTTTATAGTAAATGTCACCAGGAAAGAAAACTAAGAGTGATGGCCCCA
Organism: Microtus pennsylvanicus; assembly: GCF_037038515.1. Classification (NCBI taxonomy): domain Eukaryota; kingdom Metazoa; phylum Chordata; class Mammalia; order Rodentia; family Cricetidae; genus Microtus; species Microtus pennsylvanicus. The sequence goes on from NC_134593.1 coordinate 51,778,400, forward strand.
AGAAGCTTTAGGAAAAGGAAGGAGCTGACAGGTGTCCTATCTCACTACCCATGTTGCTTTGCTTCTTGATACTTGTATTTCTCACAACTGAAGCAATTGCCTAATTCTTTGTTTTACAACAGTGCACAAGATATTATGAAATAATAATAATCAAGGTTGCAAGCTTAAATTATGAGTATTGCACTTAAAAGAGGTTGCTGCTTTTGTGTGGATGCAACCTCTGGTATGATTTCTTAAGAACAGAAATAAAGGAAGCCTTTGTAGGTCACCTTTGAAATATTGCCTTTGCCTCACCACCAGAATGGCTCATTTCATCATGGGATTTACTATTCAAGGAAAACCACAAGACACATGCCTTTCTGCGGCATCTCCAAGCCTCGTTGTTGGGCATTTCAGTTTTTCTTTCCCCCAACTGAACCAACATATTCTTACAAATCTAACTATGTAAGATTTTGCATTGACACTTCATCCACAAGTAAGAGAGACATAGGAAATTGGTTTCGGGAGTCCGAGTATTTAAAATGTCCTGGTGACTTCTGTGAACCGTAACATCAAATATTTTGAAAGTGATCTTCCAGAAAAGTCTTATTAAATTTCATTAAATATTTCCACTGGCCGCTCTACATTTGTCTTTGTTGTTTACTTTCATCAGCGATTGTGAGCTTATTTTGCAGTTTAGGAAAATGGGGTTTAGACAGACAAAATTAGAGACGAGAGCATGAGAATGCTGCTTTTACTGTAGTAAGACAGACACATCATCTATACAAAGATGAAGCTTGAATATTGGCAAGCACCAGCTATGGAGATTAACAGAAAATGTCCTAACACATGGGCCAATTAATGCCAATGGCCTAATGTAAAATGGAGCATTGTATCATCAGGAAATACAATATAGTTGTATTGAATACAAATGATCAGGCTTAGAGTAAATGATTCCCATTGGGACAATGCCAAGATAAAATGTTTGTATTTTTCGGGCTCTATCAATAGTACTGTATTTTGTATTCTTTTAATGGATCATCCATCTTTTTCTATGCATACCATGTACTTGCATCCTCCAGCTACAATGAGCTCTTCTCTCAGGCAGGGGACACCTTGCGGCCTCACTCTCAGTCATACCGACCAGTTCAAGGCTCAGCCCGTAATCATGTTCAACAAATGTGTTTGACTAACTAAATTAAAACGTTATATAAATGGAATTCATTCCTTAAAAATTCCAAAGCACTCCACGGTGTTTAAGTTTTCAAATTCTATGAAGCAACTGGGGCTTTAATGAAATTCGGATCCTTTGGCTTGCTAAGTAGCTCATGATATAAAGACAAAAATTGCAGACCTGGGTGCTTTGTACAAATAAAGGTTTCCCTTTGACAATGTATTGCTATCAAAATAAATGATCATGATCAATATAAAAGTAATAGAATGATACATAGTAGTAGCACACAATATGGTCTCTGAAATTTTCTTATCAGGACTATGATGACTTTATCAGAAAGCTGCTTCTTTAGAGCAGTGACTTTATATCAAGCAGTTATCCCTCACACCTGTCAGAATGTTCCCACATCCTGATAAATACAGCTGGGACCTTATATGTAAAAGAAAATAGAAATCCGTATTATAGAAAAAGCATTATTGCCTTATTTATTACCTTAAATATTTGCTGTAGAAGAAGCAAGGATGATAACAGTAGTGGAGGGAAAAGGAAAGTTAATTGCTTATGTTAAAGAAACAATTCCAACGTCGATCTACACAAGGGAAGTGCAAATTGATTTCCGAACATGACATCATAAAAGTACCAATGTTCAAATATTAGGCCGGGGGCTTTGATCCTACATTTGACTTATCTCACAGACAATTTTTCCTCTGTTTTTTTTCTACCAGGATGACGACTGCCTAACTGCCATAATATTAAGCAGACATTTAGTTCCACTGATGTGAACCTCCGAGAGATTAATGCTGACAGAGTCAAATTACACAAGAGTCGAGAAATGTGATCCAACAATGCAATGATAATTATCACTAGAGGAGGTAAGAGAGGAACACATTTCCATCTACTCAGGGCTCAGAATCAAAGGGCCAACCATTTAAATGCCACTTTTATTCATTTGGTAGCTGTGGGTATTCCAAATTCCACAATTATATGATAGTGCATACATTAAAAACAGCGTGATTTTAGACACTTTTTGGTAGCTATGTGCCATGTAAGGGGCAGTGTGTTTCTCATTCCTTCCACTGTTATGGAAGAACTATTAGTAATACAGTGACTTATCGTCATGTGAAGACTGACAGCTAGCTGACATTTTCCTCTTTTGCTTCACTACAGCACGCTCAGTTATTTTTAGCTTTGTTAAAAGTTAAGAAAAGTTTGTTTGAAGTTTAGCATAAGATAATTCAAGCATTCCAACATTATCCATCCCTAAACTATTTGAAAAGAAATAAAATATATCAAAAAAAACAATGTTTTAGATATAAATCCTTAACATTTTATTAAATCAATTTATGCCTTAAGAGGTATAATATAGGCACATAAAGTTGTGAATATATTCTCTAATGATGTAGTAATTCTTCTGAATACTATATATATATGGTAATGTTATTTATTAAATTGATAATATTCGGGAATGTGTTGTTAGGCAATTACATATTTTATCTATGTGCTTTTATTTCAGTATATTTACCAAAAAGTCTTAATATTTCTACTTTAGAAAGAAGTATTTCTTGACAGATGTAACTGGCATGTGACAGGTTCCGTAAATTAGTCTTTCTTTTGTAAACAGATAATAAATGTGGAATAAAACAAGAACTCTGCCTTCTGTCTGGCTTTTCTCCATGATATTCTACTAGGTGACTTTAGGGAGTTTAAAACATATTGTTTTTATCTGTACCATCCTAAATCCATCTTTCATGAAACTTGTTGAGTTGATGAGAGTACAGATTTTCTACTTGATATGTTTGGATAGAAGATATAAAATTGTCATTTTTTTTCTTTAAGAAATTTATAGAACAGCCATCCCTTTTAAAGCTGGTCAGGGTTACTCATTCCTATAATGCGAATGTTAGGGAGACTGAAGCAGGGGGATTGCCTGGACCACACACTGAGTTAGCAGACAGTTTAGACTACAGAATGAGACCATGTCACAAAACATAACAACAAAACAAAACATCTGAAAATAGACACAAGTTACTCAGTAAGAAACTCCTATAGTTTTTCAAATCAGGCACTCCAGACGAAATCATTTTCAACACCAAAACGCTTTGCTTAACAGTTTTCTTGATTGAACTTGAAAGTTGGTAGGGGGTACTCCAAGATTCAAAAATGATTTGAAAAATGTCAATTGCAGTGAAGAGGGGCTGGGAAATTTAGTGCACTTTAAATGGCCCCAAGGTAACCAATATATCATTTCTTCACTTATTATTTCAGGTTTCTTGGAACAAGTTTGAAATGTGTTGACGAAGAGCTGGAAGTGTAGTCATGCTACAGCCGTGGGCTTACGCAGTTGAGAAATAAACCTTGAATTTTGAGTCACAACCTTTACTTGTTCATTGTAAGTATGACGTTAGAACTCCTGGGCTTGATATTCGAATCCATGGGGCTCAAATATATTATCCTAGGCCTTCTTCATCAGAGCCTTAGGTCTGAGAAGAGCAGGAGAATGATGAACCTACCTTCCCTATGTGCTTCGAAGCAAGGACTAGTGGAATTCCCTTTGTTGGTTTGTATACTGCCACTGAGAAATATCCAAGTGACATAGATATGCTTAATTGTGTTTAAATGTTTGCTTTCTCTACAACTATATTGTCATTATGTCAAGTGAATAATTTTAAGATATTTTCTTACCATGTCACCCAGGTTGTTTTCAAAGTTCTGCTGCTCTCCGGCCTCAATTACCCAAGGCGTGGGATTATAGGCACGCATCATCATGCCACACTGATAACTTGTCTTTTACTATTGTTAGGAAGCATTCTGCACCTAACTCATTGAAGAATGTTATATTTGTGAAAGAAAAAGCTCCTAAATTCATCACAATAGAGATACCAATTGTGATTGAAAACAATTCAAAGTGCAGGATATTCCGCTGAGATATTGCTCTCAAAATAAACAATGTGGTGTTCACACCGTTGCTCACATAAAGCTTAAACTAAGTATGCTAAAACAGTACCGGTCCTAACACAACCTATTTGATTAATAGACATTATTACATAATTTTCTCTGATTTCACAAAAATACAGTTGGTTTAAGGAGCCACACGTTAGTAACTAGCTTTTCCATGATAGTGATTCATCATTTTTGAAAAGGAATCCCTTGGAGGAAGCTGCTGAAACACAGTCACTTCTTCATAAGAATGCTTGTAATTTCAAGGTCTTCAAAGATAGTCCTATATTAGAACCTAAGTTGTGCATCATGGCTCTCACTGGGAAGCTGGAATTTTTTATTCTCTGTAACTTTCCAGTGAGTTTAGGTGAGTAAACTACATTCAAGCCTTTGCTCCTTTTTTTTTTCTTACGAGGGGAATTTTTCTTTATTTTTTTTTTCCCATTTTCTCATTTACGCAGGCACTTGTCACATGGACACCCTGGACTTTTCACTGACTTAGCTGGAACTGATGAGTCTTCTGAAAATAAACTTAGTAAGGTTTCACAAAGAAACATTTCAAGTGGGAAAAATAAATGCTTGGTTTTGGGAACAACATATCAAATGTACATTTTTATCATACAATAAAAAAGTAGGTTCTCAACAGAAGAGCAAAATATCATGTAATACACAGCCAATTTAAAAATAACATACTCTTGTTCATGTTCAAAGTGTTGATAAGAATTAAATAAGCAGATATTTTATGGGAACATAGATTATTTTCATCTAAGTTTAGAAAACAATTCTCCTGATTAAATATCATGTATTAAACTCTGTTACATATCTTCTTTTTGCATTAAATACTTTGTGGCCATTTCTATAAAAAAAATCAAACTGCTTAGGAAAATCTTATCATATTCAAATTACATTTGATACTTACAATGTTTACCTGCCTTCCATAATCTTTTATTAAACAGTATTTTGGTAATAGTCTATTTTTGGTAAAGTTTTAATAAGTTTCTTGCAATTAGGAATAGCATGGAATAAGAGAGACCACTGGTAATGAAAAGGAATCAAATTTAGTGAAATGTGTAGAAATAAGGACACTCACATACATTTGGTTGAAGAGTTATTACTTTATCTGCTGTTGTAAAGTAAAACAAAGCAATTGCTTCTTATTAAAATGTAGGCTAAATTCCTTGCCTGGTTTCTGCTTTTGTAAAATGCATTGCTTGAGAAACAAGTCTTCAAAAACAGGGCCTAAAAAACCTACTACTCAGGGTGCCTTTGAGGATATTTAATTAAAATCTAATCCTGCATTCATTAAAGCTCACATAAATTAAGCTGTCATTCATAAGATTTATGGATTCTCATTTGCATATTGCATACAATTCATCAATTACTCAAGTATGAAAGGAGCACATTTCCCTTGGAGCTGCCTGCTACCCTGCCAACATTTGAAATGAGGGAAAGAGCAAGACTGTCAGGCATTCACACAAACTTTCTTCCAAATGTCTGCTCCTTGATTAATCTAATTTTCTAGATATTCCCTACAAGATATACCAGCAGCTCTGGGCACATTTCTATTATTTCTCCTGTCTTCATCGCCACAATCTCTAGTCCTTGACTACCTCTTCATGTCTGAGTGATTATTATTTATTTGCTAATGATATGGCATTGATGAGTTCTTGATGCTAAAACGGCTTTTATGTCTACAAATAGGAAAGCTGTGCATCCGTTGATTTTCAATGTTAATTTTTCGCTATCCATGATCTGCCTATCTTTATGCTATAATAAATTGCAAATAAGGAAATGGAAAGGCAGGAAGATAATGCTTTGGAATGCATACAGCCCTTGTTTTTATAGAATCGTAGCATCTCAGAAGAGCCTAAAACAAAATTAAGCAAGTCACTGATTTTACTTTTTCAAAAATAGAATTTATCCAGCCTTCTGCAACTATATGCAAAGCCACATTTTGCAGTCCTAAACAAAGCAATAAGCCAGATTAGTTTGTTTTCACTGTGCATGGAGCATACTGTGTTAATTCAGTTGTCCTCTCTGGGGAGTAGATCTTCATTTCAGTGGCACACGTTGGAAGTAACAGTACCTTCTAGACCACACTCTGGAACTCTTCCAACAGGCATGCGATCAGGTGTACAGCCTAATGTAAAACACACCTCATACCCTGTAGATTTCTAGGATAAAATGTAGCCATGGACCAGGACCCTCAAAAACTCCCTGCTCCTCAGATGCAATTTTTATCGTTTCTGATAAATGAAAAAAATAGAAAGAATTATCTTTCAGAAAACATTATTTTTTGTAGAAAGAGAAAGTATTTTGTTCAATTTAAATATTTTGAAAACTTATTTTGTTAACTGAAGGTGTATTGTTTTGAATAATATTTGGTAAAGCTATGATTATATCTTCTTGAAAACACATATTTAGGATTCAAAACTAAAACTCACTAAGCCAAAGTGAAATACCTCAGTTTAAATGTAAAATGAGAAAAAGGGATCCATTTAGGTTGGCATCACCAACAGACACTAAAAATACACCAATATAATAACAAATATTTTTACTTTTTAAAAACTATACTTCAATTGGGGAAGTAGTCTGTGTTTAAAAATAATTGTTACTGGCTCCTTTATACAAATACATTGAGCAAAAGGGAAATAAAGGACTTTATAAACTTAATCTCAACAATGAGGTCATTTGCAATCTCACTTTACAAAATAACTTTCCAAACTGAAAGCAAACACCAGCTAAGTTCATGGTTTTATTCATTCAAGGGGGATGGCTCACCAAAGTGCTCAGGGCATATTGTCTGCCTTTTAGCTCCTGCATTCCCTACATCTCAGTTTTCTCAGCATGAGCTGTCTACTTTATTCTACCCAAAGTAATGTGCAATGGAAAGAGAATTGTCCTGCTTTATAATAATAAAATGTATTTTATTGATCTACTGAAAACCACTGTTTGGGTTTTGTTTTACTCTAGAATTTTTAAAAATACAAATCAGCCACCTTGAAAAATTTAGTAGAAAATGAATAAAAAGTATTTGGAAGATTTCATCTTTTCATTTGTTTTGCTTCACAGATTGATGAAGAAACCTTAAGGAAGAGAGAGAAAAAATCTAAGAGTAATGGCAATAGGTACAGGAAATTTATAGGACCATCAAAGACACTTCACCTAAGCCAAAAACTTTCCATTAAACTTTAATACAGATTAAGTGTTGCTGTTTTATATTGTGAAATTACTCAAAATTGCTTAAAATACATTTCTCTCAGGTGAGTGTGGATTTTTTTACATTATACTTATGCTTTGATTAATAATCAAAATTTAACTGGTATTTCTGACTCCAAGCTCACATTTTAGAAATACATGAAACCTTTTCCGGAGACTGCAGTATCAAAAGACATCGAAGAAATGTGGGCTGTGTAAAGTTATATGCTAAGTATGCTATTCTAACAATTAGAGAGAACCATACACAAGAATGAGTTTTTAATGGTGCCTCTCTCCTTTAGGAAAAGCAAATATACCAACGCGGAATGACCTTGGCAAGAATCTAGCTGCTTAGTACTCCAGATCAAAACCCAAGAAACAAAAAGCTCACAGAGTGCTTCTCATGAGGGCGCACTATTTCTGTGACATTACTTAATACTAGCTGTCTTACGAATCTACGAAACAATAACCATAAAGAACAATGAGACAGGGAATGAAAGTTGCCTAGCAGCTCTTAACAACAAAACAAACAGGTCCAGATTCAATTGTTGAGTTTCTGTAAGGTGGGGAAGCTTCCTATCCCTCCAGAAGTAGAACATCAGGTTTATAACTTTACGCAGTAGAAAGCAAAATAAGAACCTTCTCATAATTACTTATAAAGCCATAAAGCAGATTAAACCTGATATATGTACCTGGTTAATATGTAGTACTAATTTTACCTCCATTTAAAAATCCTTCAGTTTAGAGGTGTCTCCTAAATACAAATATATGAAATGCGTGTTTTGTCTTTCCTCTTGAAGGAGTCTTCCCGGATGATATTTAATATGTGCATAACTATAATAAAGGACCAGATGATATGCAAGTAATTTCCATATGCTTGAATTAAGGTGGTTCAGCTTTATTAGCATAACGGTAAATGAACAAATAAATAAACAGGTGACCATATCAAAGAGCTGAGAAAAGCAACTGAAAGGCAGGAAACTTTTAAGAACATGCAAAAGTTATTGCCAGGTGATACCAACCTTTTGTCTTCCTAAAACCTTTTCTCCAAGGATTAAGTATTTAAATTATTTGCATATTATTATTTTCTAAGTTTAAAGGTCTATATATAGAGAGAGAGTTAAGCATATCTCTGTGAATTTCTGAAATTGAGTCTAGCCTGGTCTACAGAGAAAGTTCTAGGACAGTCAGAGCTGTTATACAGAGAAGACTTGTTTCTTATGTATAACAATAGGCGCTATGCATTCAATATAAAAATTGTTTATATTTTGCCTGTCATTTATATTTTATTTCATAGGTCATGTATATAAAAGTAAAAATATATGTAGATGCCCATATACATACAAATATGCATATTTCACATATTACTAGTTCATAATTCTATTATGCAAATCATAAAAATGCATTTTACATATCTGAAAGTAAATTTAGAAAAGAACAAATATAAAACTTGTATCAATGCATAAAATTTTTCTCACTCTCTAATAACTATTTAATATATCAGTTAATAATTGTTGTATAAACTAACTAGAATTAAACATGTCAATAGCTTGTTTTCCAAAATGCAACGGTTTGATTTAAGGAATGTTACGGACTACATTCTTAACTTTAAAATTGTGACCTTTTGAAAATGTAGGGTAACCAAATCATATTGGGAAGCTAACACTGAATACTTTAACTAAATTGTAATAAACTTGTTTGTTATTTTAAATAATACAGCAACAATGATAGGTTACATACTATATTATAGTTTATAATGCGCTTTTATGAGGATGAAACTTTTTAAGTAGTCTGACATTTTTAGATAGTTTCAAGTTTATGAAGTTAAGCTCTCTCTGTGTTAGGAGTCATCAGTAGGTAGCCACGGCAGAATGCAGACAAGTCTGGACTAAAACAGAGAACGCTCTTCTGGCATTGAATTTATCATTGTAATAAGATGCGATTTTAAGCAAACCACAAAATTGTTCATTTACTAGTTTCTGGTCTGTTTAGAAAAAGTAAAAAAGAGTATTCATTTTCCTAGTCCCATTACGGTACCATTACCATTCAAACAAAGCAGTAGACTATGCCACAAGAATCGCTTGGAGTCATAGTGGAACATTTCATTGTTAGATGCTCAATTCATTTAGAAGTCCTTTTTAAAAGAAACTTAGACATGAATATCCTAAACCTTGTTTTCTAACAAGAATAAGAGAGTCACACTTTAACAGTTTTTACAAGTGAAGACAAACATAAACTGAATAATTAATTTTAGGCATTATTATTCCAGTTTCTTCTGAGCTCATTTCATTACCCGTTTCAAGCTGGAGACATGCTCAGTTGTTTAAGTACTTGTAATACAAGCCTGAAGACATGAGTTTTAACACCTAGAATCCATGAGAAAGTAGACCAGACAGCAAGGATGCCACATCTACAACTTTGTATCTGCCAAAGCAAGACATACAGCAGAGGCAGGAAACACTCCATAAGCTCATGGGCCACTTTTTTCGGTGTGCACAGCAACTATTGACAAAGAAATTCTGTCTCTCAAATAAGGTGGAAGGTGAGGATGGACACGCAAGGTTGTTCATTCATGAGCACAATACGCTGTGGTTTATAGGACTACACTTGCATTTATACGCATGAATATGCACACATATACACACATGTAGAAGTGTGCACACACAACACACGACATTTAACTTTATACACTTTCTCCCAGAAAAATTTGTAGTCACCGAAGTTACCCAAGTAGTGCATAATATTCCTAAGGGCTTATTTTGAGCTCTTCCAGTGATTTCTTGGATTTACTTTTATGAAATACATAACAGATACTATCTATCACTCCAAATGCCAAAGATTGAGAGATTTTGCTTGTATCACTATCTACAATCCATTTATGTTCAGAAATCTGAAAGAACACTTCTTCCTGGACTTTGAATGTTTTGCAAATGAATGAACAGTCTTCCAAATGAGTTGTTCACCCCTTTCTCCCTTTGCTAACTTTTTTTTTAGAGTCTTAATTCCAGCTTTAACTTAATCACCTTTCATCTTTTGCTTTAAAACCATCCATTGGCTCCTAATTCCCTAGGGTAGAGGTCAGCAAATTGCATTATGCAGGCCAAATCTTGCCTACCTGCTTTTCTAAATTTCTGCTTATTGGAACTCAGCCGCATTCCTTGGTTTGTGTACTATCCATTGATGCTTTCATACGAAGAGAGCAAAGCTAACTAGTTGCAAATGAGGCCAAACACTTGCAAGCCTGTGGTATTTATGAACTTGTCCTTTTAACAAACATGCTGCTAACTATCTCTTTCATGGTATGTTTAAACCTTTCACGTGACGATTAACTGTGTGTGCTGGAGACTCTCGTTCCCACTGTGGTATCTCTTTTTCACAGTTTGTTCTGCTTTATCGCCACAATTTCTCCAACATATCTGTTCTTACTCCAATTATTTCTTTAATTAGACCTATTTTTTCTGTTTTATAACCAGAGTATACCCTAACTACCTGAAAGGATCTTTGAAAAATGGATCTCAATCAGCCAGACAGTGGTGGCACATGTCTTTAATCCCAGCACTGGGAAGCAGAGAGAGCTGGATCTCTGTGAGTTCGAGTTCAGCATGGTCTACAGAATGAGTTCCAGGATAGTCAGAGCTGTTACACAGAGAAACCTTGCCTCAAAAAAAAAAAAAAATAACCAACCAAACATAAGATCTATTCATAAATAGTAAAGGACAACATATGTATTATAAATACTCGTTAATTTCAAGTTTGCTGTTTGACCTCTCTATTTTGTGGAACCACTTTGAAAAATCAAGCACAATACTAATACATAATAAAAGTTATTAAAGTATTTTCCCTCCAAAAATAATTTTGGTAAAAATAAAAGTGAATTCTTTTTAAGTATATAAGGAGACCACTTAATAGTATCTCAGTGTACTGGTTGTTCCCTAAAACTAGGCTAATCATAAGCAGTTGCATGTCATAGGGCAGAATTTAGTGAAGAATGACAACTTTTATAAAATGACTCATCGATCACTACATGAACGGATTTCTTCACTTAAAATATCTTAAATCTAAAATCAATCCATAAAATTATTATTACTCGTCAAAGCAAAAGGCATGTTTTAAGACTAATATACACTCAACTGAACAGCACTTCCAATCTCGCAAAGGCATTTTACATTTTGGTTAAGGCTCCTCACTTAGCAAGACAAACGATTAGGGCTCGGTGAGTAACTTAGGCTCTTTATTTTCACTTTCCAAGAAAAAATCCATTTCCAAAAAGTTAATTTTAGATAGAAGACAAGCCAAACATGTCAATACAACCAAGTAAGGAGTTAGTTTCGATAGTGACAAAAATGCGAGGCAGATTGCGGCTGCCAGTGAATTCATAGGTTCATAGAAACGGCACCCTCGGCTGAGGGCTGGCTAGCTTACCTCTCATTTTGTATTAATGGGTCATATAAAAGAGGCTTCTAAAATCTATCTTTGTGGTACTAGCCACACTAAAAAGCACCAATTTGCATCTACAGAGTTCAGAAAGTATTAATAGGTATAGGCAAATTTTCTAAATATGGACTACAACAGGTTTTGTAGAAATAAATTCTGGAATAGTTGTAGTTATTTCCAATGATACAAGAATGATCATTGTTGATAATGAAGTTTTAAAGGAAGTAAAAACGTTAACTAAGCTATGTTCTATAGGAAATGCAAACTAGAGTCAACAGTGGTGACATATGGAGAATAAGAAATAATAATCAACAATATTCAAGAGCTGATGAAGTGAGGAAGTCAAGGAACAGTAGACTTTTTATTGATCTACCTGGTCTAGTTGGTATTTCATCATGATGAAATAGCATGATGCTGAAGGTAAATACATTCCTATTTTGATAGGTTTTTATATGCAGCATTGCATAGGTAATAGGACAAATGCCTGTAGTGCCAAGGAAAGAAAGACTCTTGACAGCTTACAAGTCATATGCATCCTAATACTCATTCTTAACATGTTTTGTATGATATGTGCAGAAAAAAATGGCTGTTGCTACTTTCAAGGTTTGAAATTTTTTCCTCAGTAAGAGACATTCACCATGGAAGTGTCATACCAACGAGTTTCCCACCATGATGAGCAGGAAGTAGCAGAACTCAGTATTAAAATTTATAGGAACACTGCATTGCTGGTTCCAACAGGCTGAGTAGGAAGGAAAGTTTGGTAGCATCCTGTCTCCAAAAAAATTATTACAAAATGTAAAAGCTATATATACATGATTAGTGGACAAATTTAGAATTAAGGAAAGAAATGTATGGCAATAGTATTGACTCAAGTAAATAGAAAAATTAGAAAAAGATAGAAAAATTTGTCAAATTCTGGAGGCAAAACAATAAGAGAAAGAAGATAAAATCCAGAGAACTTGAAAGCCAACAGGCTGCAATATAAATTTTGAAAGAAGTCAAGAAACAAGTTTAAACAATAAAAAGAGGATGGAAAAAAGCTAATATGCCACTGTTATATTTTTAAAAAATTACCAAAAGAAAGAAAAGAATCATGACTTCACATAGCAACAGTATTGAAGGAGGATGTATTTATAACTAGAATAGCATTGTTAAAAATAAATTTGACAAAATCCCTAGAAAATTTGAAATAGTTAGAAGAACTAACGTAAAATTTTGAAATTAAAGAGTTTAAAAACTCACTTAACTCGATATTTCAAATAGTATTACTCAATATGCAATTAATTTAAAAATTAAAAATTATTGAGACATACTTTGTTGTAGGCACTATGTTTTATATTTAAATTTTACTAATCCTGTGCACATTTCAGGTAGGCAGGAGATGTTCTGCCATGGTACACATGTTTAAGTTAGAGGAGAGCTTACATATCAGTTTTGGTTTTTGTTCATGTGAGTTTGGGGTTCGAACATGGGTCCTAGTTTTGATAGCCAGTGTCCTTATAAGCTGAATATGCTGTTATTCGCATAGGATATGCATTCAAATGCTCAAAAGATACAAGTGGGTGGTAACTTTCTTCCTGCACAGGATATACTAGACAAATGCAGATATGAGCCTAGGATGGGTTTTGAAGTTGTCAAAAAGAGGTTTGGTTAGTTAGCCAGTAAGAACTACTTTACCTGCGTTTCTCTTTAGTATTTTCTGACACTAAACACAAATATAAAGGAAAAGAATGTTTAACTTGAAAAAAAAAAATCACAGGATACTGTCAGAAATCCTCTTCATAAGTAAGCAAGAATAATTATTTGAAATTAGATCTTGAAGTAAAACTCTCTGAAGCTAATCACTTGAGCTTTAAAAGATGTAGTAAAAAAAAAAAGTTAAAAGTAGGAAACACTTCCATGAAGTCAGACACAATATAAACACTGAGCTAAAATTGGCTTAAAAATTTCAAAACTATTCCTCATGAAATCATAATTATATCAACTTGTACAAATAAAGGTCAAGAACTTTCCAAATAATTGCATCCAGACATTGTCTCATTACTTCAATCCCACACGCAGAAATAATTCAACATCCATTGGGTTTATCTGTTGCTCACTCTCTTTGCTCATGACTGATGGAGACAGCCAAATCACACATCTGGTATACCTTCTTTAAACCATTTTTTTCTGACTAACTACATCAAATAGAATGAGTTCTAAATACTTCATTCTTTATCAGTCAACCATAGTATAATTCACCATAAAAGCAGAACAAAAATATTATAATAGCTCAAGAAAGGCTTCATTTAACAAATAGTTTTCCATATAAGTATGTCTTCTATTTGGTTGGCATTTCAAAATTAGTTAGTAACATAGCATATCGAAGAACAAGTTATGTTCCTTAAAAATGCAGGTATTGATTTAAAATTTAAAACCATATAGAGACCAAACTTCAAACAACTTTCTTTAAAATTTCTAAATATTATGATGATTTCATTATGTTTCAGATGACAACACATTAGACAAATGTTTTCTTCATGATGATCCAACTCACAGTTAGGATCAACTATTAAGCAGTTGGATAAGGAGGCATAAGAATTGTCATTTTTAAAGCTGGATGAAATAGAATGTCTTATGTGTATGCATGTGGACATATTTACCATCTTATAGCAATCACTTAAGACAAAATGCCTTATTTTGAAATGAAAAGTTACTGGAATTCATTCTCATTTATTATATTTTCACATGGCAATATCATACATTTAAAAAGGGTTGTCATTTTCATTGAGAATGCATTTTGAAATAATATATTTGAACACTGTACTCAATAACTTTATCATTATATTAATATTAAAGCTAGATATGTACCATTTTGACTTGACACTTAAGAAGTGTCTAACTTTCTCTCCTGCAGGATCTGCAATAACTATGTACGACCAACATTACCATAGCGCTGCTACATTTCCTAGATAAAGCAACAGTGGGTACTGTTGGTCTTCTCAACAAAAGTCAGTGACAACTGTTATCATGCAGAGAAGATATGGAATCGTTCACTCTCTTAATTCTCTAATAATTCTTTCATTCTTTACATCTTTTCATTGAACTGAACTGCTATGCATGTATTTTTATCCAACCAAGTACAATTAAGTTCTGTGAAACTATGCTTATGGTACATTTGGCATGAACTTTTATTTCAGAGTAGTAAACAGTTGAAAGACATACAATAATTGATTTTTAAACTTTGATTATTGGAAGGAGAGTATAAAGGGAAACTATCAACAACTAAGCTCTTCATCAGATAAGAGTAAGTAAAGAAAAATGTCATATAAATAATGGCCATGCAAAACTTGTTATCTGCATTGGTTACTAAGGAGGAGAACTCAACCAAAACCATCTCTCCCATTGTTAGACAAAAGCAATAAAATGGAAGAGAAATTGAGAGATTTGTTTATGGAGAAGTCCCATAATTTAGTTATTTAACTTATTCTGTATTATATTTTCATTTTTGAATTGAATAGAAAACCTAACAAAATATGTTCTTAAACTGTCTAATAAAATTAATTGTGACCATGAAGACATGTCTGAAACAGTTTACTTTATATGCTAGATTTAAAAGATGAATTAATTCTTACTAAGGCATCTAAATGTATACAATAGCACTACTGTAAAAATACAAAAGATAAAGTTATAAAACAAACAATCAAGTACCCCACATCTTATATAAGATATTAATATTCCCATTATTTTCCAAGCTCTGTGAAACATGAGGAGAGATACATTTAACTATAAGCTAACTAACATGTACAGTTTAAAATTCTATGGGCAAAGAAATGTCAAGCTAAAGGAAAAAAGTGTCTGGCATTGAGGAAATAACGGTGTGTTAGGTAGCTTTTCCTGAGAGAGTAGAAAACGTTAAACCTGTTTTCACTTAAAAGAGTTTTCCAGAAGTCAATAGGTAGTGTGATCTAGGCATACTACACCTTTAATCGAAATTGACATCTGCTTCTTTTCCACTCTTAATGTAGCATCTCCTCTGCCTACGCTTTTTCAAATACCTTTGTCTCAATATACTTCTGTATATCCTAAGTGGCACTAACAACTTCTGAGCTAAAGATTGCTGTAAAAAATCAAATTAAGCCACATGTCTAAACATAGGTTATGGGTGGTACGACACTAGGTGCTATATGAGATTGTTTTGACTAATCTACTTCTCAAATTTTTCCCTCTAAGCTTTATCACGACTAAGGGAGTCATCTGGCTCTGTTTTTCCTTTATGTTTCCCTCTTCAAGTTCTAGTGTTCTCTCGTCATCATGAGAACATATTATGGACACAAGTGACTATGAAAACTGTTCCATAATAATGCTCCCTCAGATATATCTTTGTCATACAAACTTCAATATGCCTGTCAGAATATTTGACCTCATAGCTTAAAGGGGAAGAAAAACAATAATTGCCTATTATAATATAATTGCCATATCATAATAATTGCAAGGACATCTTGAGGAATGTTGAAGAAAACAAAACTACTTAGACTTCAGATTTCTATAGACTTATCTGTTTTATCTAAATGTGAATTTAAATCAAGAAATGATATAGGGTGAGTCTTACTGGAGAACCAACGATGAGACTAGTGTAAGAACATATTGCTGAGAGTTCTCTGTTTAGGTCTGTACTCCATTTTTATTGGATTATTTGTTCTTTTGATGACCAATTTCTTGTGTTCTTTCTATATTTTGGATGGAGCAAGAAAGCATCATTTTGAGTGAGATAGCCAAGACCCAGAAAGACAATTATCACATATATTCACTAGTAAGTGGTTTTTAAACATAAATCAAAAAAATAAAAAAAACAGCCTACAAACCACAATCCCAGAGAACCTAGACAACAATGAGGACACTAAGAGAGACATACATGGATCTAATCTACATGGGAAGTAGAAAAAGACAAGATCTCTTGAGTAAATTGGGAACATGAGGAGTTTGGGAGATGGTTAAATGGGAGGAAATGGGCAGAGAGGGAAGCAGAGAAAAAATGTAGAGCTCAAAAAAATCAATAAAAGATGAAAAAACCATATTGCTGCCTCCTTTGTTGTGTGGTGCTTTTCTAAGTGATATGTTCTGAAGTCCTTCTTCACCTTTCAAAACCTAATGTGAGACCATAATGAAACCAGATACTGTCCATAAAACCCGTTCTTAAAGAAATGGACGGCTGTCTACTGCAGGTTCCCAGTTCTTAATGTTACCAAAAAATGCCTTCATCATCTAAGCTTGGGAGCAACTAGAATGCTATTTCAAAAAGTAACTCTTACATGACAATAAATGTCATGAGACACAAGTCTTATGTAAATTGTACAGGAATAAAAATGACATTTTTGTCCTTGAATTAGGACCCCAGCACCCTACTTAATGATTACATGGTCAGTGTATCACTTCCTGTGCCTCTTTCAGTCCCTCTCTACAGGTAGGGAGGTTTAACACATGTGATTAATTCTATCTGCCTATGTTAATTGGAATGGAATTAAACTAAAAATCAAAATCTTCACTTTTATAATTGAAGGAACCCAGTTTAGAAAACATAATAGCATTCTCAAATTCAAAGTTGGTTGCACTGATAAGCAGTTTTTTAAATCGTTATTTAAAACTATCAATGACAATTGGTTATTCATTAACAAATGACCATACTGTAAATATATATGTACAAGTAACATTATATGGAGTTATGGTTTATTGAGAGTATCCCATGGTTTTTCCCAGAACTGTGCAGTTAAGGAATAACCCAGATTTTAAAAGGATACACTGGGTAATGTCTTCTTGTAAAGAGCAATGAGTAGAAGACATGTAGACATTATGCCATTTTATAAACCTGAATAAGAAACAAAATTTTGTAAATGGTAACTCCTTTCCTCCTAAAAACTCAACACCCTGGACTGTGTTACAGTATTGCCATCATTAACACACACACACACACACACACAAACACACACACACACACACAACAACAACAACAACAAACAAACAGCATAAGAGGGCAAAGCTATATATAAACAAAGCTGAGTGTCTGATGAGGGGTGACTAAGGAAATAGGGTCAGAGGTTGTGAAAATAGGCAACTGAAAATAAAACAGACACCTTTCATTTTCCTGACGTTTTATGGCAACCACCTTTCCTTATTGAAAAGTTTGATGCTTTTGAGAACCTATATTTGGAAACACTTTATGCCGGGCACAATGCTAAGCAAAGAGACTTACAGAGCTTGTAATTTCTGACATCTTTTATACTTACTTTATGGTCTCTTATGCTCCACTTCCTTCACCATCCTTATACTTCCTCCCCACTCCACACCAAGCTTGGAGTCTATGCATAAGCATCATCATTTTTGGGAGCATCCTGGCCATTGATAATCATTTCTTTGAATGTTGATTTATCTACTGCTTCCATGCAATCAATCTGAATCGTGCTTGTCTTCCTAAACTTTGACTGAGGAAGTGTAGTATTACCTACCTGAAATGCCATATCTGTATTATCTAATTAATGTATGCACACAAAATGAATGAATGACAAGGGACCTATTGATCTTACAGAGAGTAATAAGAAAAGTTAGCATTTCAAATAAATGAGCTTTGTAATGGCAAAATAGTATGTGATAATATTTCATTTTACATGCTTTAATTGCTTAACTTTATAAAAAGATAATTGGAGATGCTCATGAAGGTGCACAGCTTACTGCCAGCACCTGAGATGCAGAAGAAGGTAGATCTCTTAGTTTGAGGCCAGTATTGTCTACAGAAAGATTTTAGGACAGCCAAGGCTACACAGAGAAACTCTGTCTTTAAACAAACAAATAAATAGTTTGCTGATTAATTTTAAAGGCTATCTGGTTATTTTCAGTCCAGTAATGAAATAGTAACATGGAACCTAAAAGCACTGATCCATGGCCCCACTACAATTTGTATGGCAAATTCATATTTTTAGTAATGAGAAAAATGTAAATTGATCTTAAATCTAAGAATAAAAGACATATCCTGAATAAATGCCATCCAATAATTTGTGCACTATATTTTAATAATGTTATTATTATGATATGAATGCACCAATATATAGCTCTAATAAAATGGGAGAAGGGTGGGAACCATCAATGAAGCTCATGCATTGCTATCCAAGTTAAAACACAATCTTGATAACAAACATTAATTGAGAAGAGACAGCTTAAAAAATTCTTAAGTGAAACATTAAACACAGTTATCTAATGTTTATGTTTTTCTCCTTTAATAATTAATGGAATGTAAATAGTCAGGGGAGGCTTGGGTTTTGCATCGTAACTAACCACCATTATAAATGGCAGTCAGATGTTTACACAATACCCAGAACCTTTTTGTATAAAAGGAGGTTACAAATCTGCCCCCTTTTCCCTGTTCAAAGTCAAAAATAATGGTGCCTGATCCCCGGAGCATTCGCCGCAGGAACTGTTTGCATATTCAGTTATTGTTTCTGCTGTGTCAGTCATCTGTGGAAGTTCACTCTAATGTGGCCCTGATCAATTCTGCCAGCTGTGCTTAAGTGCTGTTTACTATAATAACATCACACTGCATTCTTATTTGGCAACAACAGCCATGACAGCACCTAAATGCATGGAGAAGCCAAGATTTTTATCGTGTACACAGATCAAATTGAAACTGTTTACAGAATACAGTGATGTTCTATTTCTGTCCTTTCTAGTGAACACGGACAGCTCAATAATGGCTTTGCTGAAGATTGCCACTCCGCACTTTCTAATGATTGAAGATCTTGTTGACCTAAATCCTCCATAGGATATAGAAATTATTTTGTAATTATACCTTATAATCTTGACCAAATGGTTAACTCTCTAAACATGTTCATTTACTTGGAATAAACTTTCTCTTCCAGCATCCCCTGGTGTAAGACACAATGTGTGCAAATTAGAAGCAATAAAAAGTGTGTCTTTAAATATATTTAGCTGCTACAAGTCTAATATAAAAGTAAGAAAACAAGGATGAACATAATTTCCTAACAATGCCAAGTATATAGGTCAAGAAAATAGGAAAGTATCTGGTTGCTCACATTAGAATTCATTTCATTTGACACAAAGCAATGAGGAAAGCAAGCCAGATATGCCACAATAAAACAATATTTCCCATAAAACCTCGTGGACACATCGCCATCAACATTTGTTACTAGTGCGCTACATATGAAAAACCTTTCCATGTGTGTTCTGTGGTCACATAGCAGCAAATTTACAGTAATATCATTGGGCTTTTGAAAAATGTCCATTCATGCTGCTGTGATTCATTTAACATATCCTTCATAATAAGTGCGTTGTAAATACCAGCGCTGACTGAGGAGAAACAGATTAGTCACCAAAAATGTCATCTCTGAGGCTTTAATGCCCTGAAAGCAACAGCAAATAAGTGGTATGTTTTCAAAATACTATTTTTAAAAGTATGGATTTTAACCTGAGTGTAGGCCATAGCTCATACAGCATTGTGAGCTGCGTCTGACCCCTGTGCTTTATCTCCAATGCAAAACCATGTGCTAAATACTCAGAGGCTTCCATCTTTACTGTTTTTGTAGTTGCCAGTTAAAAGCTGCACCCTTGAGTTCCAGTAGCCACAGTTTTTGCATTAGCGTCTATCTGACTAGTCACTTACTTTGACAGCATTGTGCTTTCGCAAAGAAGTTAAAACTCCTAGGAACCAGGGACTTGTCTCTGTGTTCTTTCTCAGTTCCTGAGCCACGGCAGATGTGTCTGTAACTGAGAATGTTCCTGAAGAGCAACTACTCATACACTTTATATTAATGCTCTCCCACAGACAGCATTTAATTCTTCTGGTGGAATCCTTGTTCTTAAATTACTTTTAAAATGACATGACAGTCTAGTAAAATCATCAGGTTGTTGGCAGGAATACCAAACAAAAATAATTCATTCAAACAGTGTAATCCACTCACTGAGGATTGACAGTATCTTTTCATACTTTTGAAAGATCTTTTAACATTAACTGATACGCTCAAGTGGGAAAAAAAATAACAAGCTTTCTACATATAAAAGTTCATCTTTTGCCTTATTATTATCGTCAGATAAAGCAAAGGAGCTTGAAGCCAGAGCTCAGATATGTCTCCCAGGCATCAGCTCAACACATCAGCATCAGGACCTGCGCCAGGTGTGACAGAGACTAGAAAAGAGTAAGGCTGCCCAGTGAGGGGAGATGCTGAGAGAGTTAGCTCCACCTGTTTATACCACTATGCATGGAGTTAGAGAAAGGCCATCTTATTACTAAAGGTGAAGCCATCTAAGCTAGAAAGATAAGTGAACCACTGCAGATATTGTAGTGACTGTCCTGTGAATGAATTGCCACAGCAAATGACAGAACTCTCTCAATTCCACTTTCCAATAACTCCAAGGCACCAGGGATGTGACAGTATGATGAATACCACAACAGACAGCTCCAATATGGTACCATTTTACCAGATCAATATCTCGCTGCAATATAAGAAAAGAAGGAGCTGATATTAGTCTACACAGTGTATTACAGATGAGGTACATTTCTTCTCATTGCACTCATGCTGAACCGAGGCAATAATTCACAGATCCCTTAAAAGGTTCATGCACCACCACCACATGCAAAAAACGGCTAATCTTTATTTCAACATCCGATTCAGACGTACTAGTTTAAAGGGGAATGAATTGAAGCTTTGTAACATCCGTTTTTATTGATCATTTTTAGGCAAATAAATAGTAATGTTAGTATGTTCAAAGTACAGAATTATACAAATATTCATAGATTACTGGCATCGCTCTTCTAACAGCATGAAGGAAAATGGGACTCAGTATTTCCCCGCCAGTATTCTTACTCTTCTATCAACTGGAAGAGAGCTTGGGAACCAGGCCCATTCTGAGAGTTTGAAATATAATCAATCTTCAATTATGAGCAATGGTCTGACTATTCCATATTTCCGTTTTAAAAGGAAAGTCACTATGGTCAGCTACTTCTACATCTGCCAGGAGAACGAACCTTCAAAACAAGAAATAGCGGTGCCGGTATGTACCGTTCACTGCAAAGGAATATAAAGCAAGCTTCATTTCATATTTAAAATATAAATGACTAAATGCCTCATTGTTTTCAAACTTTCTTCATTGATTCCGACTTTAGGAGATGTCATTGTTATAACTAGCCCAGAAGCCAACTAGTATGGAGTTCTTTGCCTCAACATTACACCTTTACACCCTCCATTCAAGTATTTCTGCAATTTTTCTCTTTTTTTCTCTTTTTCATATGCTACCTCAGCAAAATATTTTCTGAAACAAAGTTCAAAACTGGTCTAGCAACACTTTAGAACCGAAGACTTCACACCTAACTCGCTGATAAGAGCTTCCTATCTGATCTTACCTGTTTTTCTTCTGACCCTAGCCATGATTCTCGATGTGGGAACACTCAACTAATATCCTGAAAATCTGACTGACTTTGTGACTCCTGTCCAACTACAAATAACATACTTCATTTCCCCCTTCTTACGCTGTGTACTAAAATATCTGATCAGCAGTATGTAAGATTCTTGAGAGACAAGGGAGTTAATTCTTTGTTGGAGGATGTTCACTCCTAATATTTTCCTAGCTGCTGCCAACCTGAACTGTGAATTAGGTCAACACTAAGAGTTTTGTTTTACAGATGAGGAGAATGAGGTTTATTGAGGTTAAATGGCTTAGCCCATTGACCCAACAGCTGTCAGAATTTAGTAACCATTCTCTGGGCCAGTGCTTCCCAGCGCAGATTTTGCAATGCCCTAGGGTGTCTCACATTTCCTAAAGTATTTCATGAAATACTCAAACAATTAAAAACAAATATAGTCCAAATTATATCTTGTAGACATAACTAGAAAAAGAAGACACAGATGTGTAGCCCATTTAAACACTGAAAGCATGAATGATCCCATTATCTGTCCAGTGACTGTATTTCAGGTGGCACAGTGAGACACGTTGTCGGTCATTAGTGCTTTTTTGGTTTGTCTGTATATGTGGTATGGTTCAGACAGGCTCTCTCTATGTCCTAGGGAAATCTGAATACTACTGCCTCAGCCTCCCAAGAACTGTAATTACAGCTATGAACAATGATACATGGCATTGACATCATATTTAATAACATTTTATCTTCATGCAGTGAAGAGCAAAGAGCCTGATAAAAAGCTTGTATCCTTCACACTCCCCTTTAAAAGTTTACGAGAAAATTGATTAATTTTGTCTATGAGTTATGAGTTTTGTTTTATTATCTGTAAGGAAACTGTGCACATTACGATGCTTCCCAGAAGCACCACTTGGCTAATTAAGTTAAAGATTTATTATTAACAACCAAGCTTTAGAAACTTTGTTATTCTTTCGACCATCTCTTTTTTTCATTTGCTTCTTTGTTTAGTTGGTTGGACGAGTGCTTGGTTTGTCTGTATGCACATGCATTCATGCATACGTTGGTACCCATGTGGAGACCAAAGTACAGCTAGCCTCAACTGGTTCTCTCTTACTACCGTGTAAGTTCCTGGAATTGAACTGAGATCATCAGGCTTGGAGGCAAGGACCTTTGCCTTCTGAACCAACTCATGCACCGTATTTGTTTTGTGCTGTTTTAAGAATCTCATAATAAAATTTGATCTTATTATCTATCTCACATGAGTTGATGGAACAGATATTTTAACCCTGAAGCTGCTATAGAGGTAGATATATCGATAGAGAGCAGAAAAGAATAGCTGTGAGAATGGTAGGTTTTATTGCTACATCAGGAAGTGGACTAAATCATCGTTACTTTATTTCTCTATCTGCAGATAGAGAGTGGAGACTGATAGAAATGAAATAATTTTAATAGAAAACACTAATTTTAGCATAGAACCTTACAATGAACTTGAGAAGCATGTATAACTGGTATGAAGAATTAAATACTTGCTCATTTGTCTAAGATGCCAGGACTCAATGCTCTCAGTCCATGTTTAGGATGTGTGTGCTAAACCATGAAAGAGGGAATTCTTAATAATCATAGATGTGCCTAGTTATGACCTATGCCTACCTTTCTCTTTTGAAGGTGACCTAGTGAATTTAAAGGGTCATAAAAAACAATGGCTCACATAACAAATTTGTAACAATGAGAGAAAGCTTTCATATACTGCCCCTGCTTGATTACTAGTTAAGTAAAATGTAATGCATAAAACATGAGAAATAGGTATTGAAAGTTTGAGTAACAAACACGTTTGAAGATTTTTGAAAGGGCTTGTTATTGACATAAAGCAACAGTAGTTTATTTAGCTTGAATAATTAATAGTATGCCTCAGTAACTCATAATAAACGTGCATTTAATTAAATGTTGAAATATCACTTAAATCAATACATAGCAATTCGAAACTCAAGATCAAAAGCAAAATTAGGAAAAACTGTTTTTAATGCCCTAAATGCCATAAACATTAGATCAAGAGCAATATAAAGAAATGATTTTCACTTTTAATGTATTTTCTTTGAGGCTGTAGTAAAATAAATGGAGCAGTGGCTAAGCCCTGGCTCTGTAGAGTTCTCACTGTCTATTCCAAGTAAATCACACTCTCTCTAGGGACCATTTTTCCTAATCACTGAAATGGGTTTGTAATAAGGCAAACCCCACAAGCCTATTTCTGAGAAGCCTAAAAGATTGTTAAAGGTACTTGGAAAGTAGCACATTGCAAGAGAGTAGTGCTTTTCAGTACTGACTTCCCAACCTGCATTTAAGGAGATCCTGTATGGGGTTTCCTAAATCAAGGCCTTAACGTGCAGACACAACAAACACATAAACCTTCTGCTTCACAGAAGGTCTATAATGGATTTAGAATCTGTAAGCCATGTGACCATTCAGGAAATGTTTAAGTTAGCTACTACAGGCAGATGCTTTGGGGACCGGATGAGAGATTTAAAGCTGTCTCTTCATGGATAAACTTTGGTAAACACTGTTTAAAGGAGTGGATGACATTAGGCCAGAGCATTGGCCAGTGTTTAGAGAGTCACAAACACAAAGTGTATGTGGTTTTGATGTGTTCCTTTCAAGCCAACAGGAAGAAGGAGAAGTAGATTTTCATGTAGAGAACTGACAGCATTAATATTTTAAGCCAACGTTAGTATAGAGAAGAGGAAAACTATCTCTGTTGGAACCCACCCAGGGGAGTGAGAGTCAGCATAGGAACACAGCACATGCAATGCAATGCAAATATATATTCTATATGTATCAGCTGCTTCCAGGGCCTTCAAGAAGTCTAAATTCAGGTGATCAGGGTGTGCTAACAAATGCCATCCTATCAGGAGAAGAGCATTCAGCCTGTTTAATTACTTAAGCAATAACCAGTAATACCTTGACTAGAAACTTTATCAAAATATAAACTTGCTTCTGCCTCTCCATCATCCATCAGAACATCTGAATATAAACCCGTGACTCAGTTCTTTCTGGGCCCCTGATGTAAAGAAGCTCTCTAAACATAGCGGACAATGAGGACTACTGAGAACTCAAGATCAATGGCAATGGGTTTTTGATCCTGCTGCACGTACTGGCTTTGTGGGAGCCTAGGCAGTTTGGATGCTCACCTTACTAGACCTGGATGGAGGTGGGTGGTCCTTGGACTTCCCACAGGGCAGGGAACCCTGATTGCTCTTTGGGCTGATGAGGGAGGGGGACTTGATTGGGGGAGGGGGAAGGAAATGGGAGGCGGTGGCGGGAAAGAGACAGAAATCTTTAATAAATAAATAAATAAAAAGAAGCTAATGAAAAGAGATGAGTATAAATATCTGCTTTATTGCAGGATGTCTGAGTGACGTACAATTTCTACCTCTAATACCGTCCCCATGTTGAACTTTAAATTAGTGCCCTGTTAATGCCTGCCTTGGAGGAAGTCATTTTATACCATGGATGCGGCAGAAGGAGTAAACTCCCCTCCCCAGTACCCTGCTGCTGCTAGGGCTTTGTCTTCTTTTTCCTGTGGTCCTGTTTAAATTCTCACCTTGCTCTGCCCTTGTCATCAAGTCGCTCAGGCACAAAGCAGGGAGCATGGGGAGTGTTTACTCATTTCCCAAGTCCATTATCTTACACATTAATCACTGGTCTGGAACTTTCGGACAATGCTGAATCTGTTGCCTTCACACACACTCACATCTCCCACCCCAGTCCCCACCCCCACCCCCGGCTGCTTTGCTGACAGTTCCCCACTTCCAAGCTGCACAAAACTTAACGACCTTTACATCTAACTATTTTTGTTTCTTATTTAAAAAAAAAATGGTTTGTATTAGTAGCCCAACAGAAGCATCAGGAAGCTAAAGTGGAAGAGGAACTCTTAATTCTTAAAGCAATGATTTTGTTGTTATTTTGTTGTTGTTTCTATTTTCTAAGGTCACTCTTCCAGTTATTGGTTCATGAAAGACTTCCTTTCCTGAGACCTTGTTCATATCTCCCCACCGCCTCCAATACTATTAAATATCATTTCCAAAACATTCCTCAGCAGTTCAAGATAACTCTGAAAAGCAGGCATTTTTAAATATTTGAAAGCAAACTTTGTGGGTTTTTTTTTTTTACTGTGTAAAATGACTGTGCTTCTTTCATGACATAAAGGGCTGTTCTGTGAATCCGAAGCTTAGCTTCTGTAATGATTACAAAAGCAAGAGAAGTAGATGTAAGAAAACAGGACAGCTGGAGGCTCTTGAACTGCAGTTGTCAAAAGATTTGTTTGTGAAACATGCATTTTATTGCCTTGTATGCATGTAATAATGAGGCATGGACAACTGCAACATCACACTTAATGACTGCATTGCTTGTTTCAGCCAGTTTCCTTGTCCTCTTGCAATTAACGTTTTCCCAGATCACCCAAGGCTACTTTGTCAGGGGAGAGAAAAAAAATCTGAAATTCACATAAATGAGCAATGTCAATAGTTTAGAAAGAGTTTACTTAGAGAACAAAGAGCCCTTATGAGGCACTAGTGAGAAGAAATGGGGAAAAAATGAGTCCTCACAATGGATGCCTTTTCTTAAAGCGACTTGTTATCAAGCAGTTCGGATAGTCCTTCGAATCTGCATTAAAATGCATTTCATTCCATTGACTCATTTGCATTAATTTCTCCCATTATATCTGAAAATGGCTGAATGTCTACCCAACACAATGCCACAGCCTATCACCGGCTACCACGGAGGCCCCAGGTGCCAATTTACTCTTCTTAGTTCTTTTCATTCTGTTTGCTGATTCTGACAACCGGAGTTCGCTTCTCAGTCCAAGGGACTTTTCAATTGGATTTGCTCGTGGTGACAAAATTGTTGCTTTGCTGAGAGGAGGGGGTTCTTTGATTGAGCGTCTATCACGCTGCCATGGGAAAGCGAGAGGAGAATGATTCTCAGTGCCTTCTGATTTCCAGTATTTGTTCAGCATTAGGCCCACTTATCTCCAGAAGAAAAAGCAACATGTAGAAAGAAAGTGACAGGCAGAAACACACTCACTTGCTCCTTCTTTCTCTGTGCACTCTGTATTCAAACAAGGGGGACCTATTACACCCAACGCTCCAGATCAGCCTCCCTCAATTATCACACTTAATCCTTATAGCTCTATAAAGTAAATATTTCATTACAATTTCAAATAAACAGTCACCCAATCTAATGAAGCAAGAACTCAAAGTGGCAATGTCATAGAACTCGTTACCGTCATCAAAGCAAAGGACACAGCCCTTCCTACTAACAGTGAAAAAAAATGAATAGTGGAATATTTATGAACTAAGGGGTGTTGCAGTTCTAAGGGTTTTTTTTTATTCCCTTGTGCCACTCACCAATTTATTTTTGCAAATACAATTCAATTAAAGGCATTCTGCTTGTCTTCCCCACCCCTAGTTCTTTCTTAATTTCTCTTGGATTTTCACTCCACTCTTTCTTCTGAAGTCATTGTCTTAAACAGCCAGTACACCCATACAGAGAAAACCTGACATTACACCCTCAGTTCTGTTCATAAACAGAAAAATTGAATATGGTGCTTCAGATAGAAGAAAGCTATAGAGTACAATATGCTAATCTTCATAATCCATTGTCCCTACATCAATGTTATTAAACCCTTCAATTTGTAGGACTTTTATCCTTTATGCTCTATTCTGAGGTAAGAACATCTAAATATAAGTCTTGCTTCACCAAATCTTAAGAATTTGAAAAAGGCTTGAATTGAATAAAGATAAGTAGATTAAGCCCTTAATCAAATGTTGAATTACCTCTATGCTATTCTTACTCTCATTTTAATCCTAATCTTTGCTCCTTTGAGAAATCGGTTTTCTCAAATTATTATTTTATCCTTCTTATTGAATATTCTGGTAATAATCATATTTTCACACTTTCGTAATATATACTCCAAGGCACAGTACAATGTGTGTACAGAACCTAAAAAGGCTCATTCGAAGGGCATCCCGTGCTGTGCAATAAGCTGCAGATCTCTTGTAGTTAACTGGGACTACAAACCCTTCTCATTTTCTCTCAATTAAAAAAAAAGTGCTCTATTGACCTACCCTGTAATTAATTACTGTTTCTTGGGAAGTTAGACAAAGTGTCCTCTATTGGGAAATACTTGCATTTTTTTTTTATTTCCTTTGGGATTATCAAACCTTTTTTCCATTTAAAATATCACCTGAACCTCAGATATTTCAAACATCAAACATAGGATGGAGTGGGGGTAAGAATTTGCTGAAATACTGCTTATTCCTTGGCAGCCATGGAGAAGATCTACAGTTTTGATTCTGTACTAAAGTCACTCATGATGCACCTGTAGCTGTGGGAGTCATTTTTGAGAAATAAGAAGCTTAAAGCTTAAAAGTATCCATAATTTACAGAGTGAAGATAAAAGGGGGAACCCTAAGAACATTACTAGGATACAGCCACAGCAAAAGTTTTAATACTCTTTTTTAACTTAATGAGAAATAGCTACAAAAGAAATAATATATGCATCTATATAATCTTAAATTAAGTATATAATCTTATATATGTGTGGTGTAAAAAAGGTACTGTCAGTATTTATACTAACATTTATAATTAAATATCTGTTTCAAATAATTAAGTATTGACTAACTATATATTCAATGACCTCAAATGACTATAAAATTTCATTTATTATGTTAAAGATACAACACAGAAAAGTGAAATTAAGTAAAGCAAACTTTCTGGTCTAAGAGAAAGGCTGGAACTTGTATCAAATGCTGTCTAGAGATCTACGTTCTCTTCACTATCTCAAACAAGCTAAATTCCCCAAGTGAATCACATCATCATAGCACATTAGAGTCTGGAACAACATACCCACACAGACTCTTTTGGGGGCCCTACTACGTCTTGAGCCCTCTCCTGGGCCTCTGGATTCCTGTGGGAGAAAAGTGAAGTGCATAACATTCTAGATTTAAACCTACCTGCCAAGTGAACGACTGAGTAAACTAAAGAGCAATAATAATATCCGGATTGGGTAAGCCCTATGAAGGAAAGGGCCAATAGTCTTCAAGACATCCAATTAACCCATGATTAAGGAAAGATACTTAAAGATGAAAACCTAAGATATAAATTTTACTTAAAGTATTTGGCAAAATAAATAGCATGGTTTTCTGAGTTATTGAAATTTATGTAATAAAAGTTGAAAAATGTTTGTAGTTCATCACTAATTGTGAAAACCCATGCTCACAGTAGAGACGTGATAAGACAGGTTAAACCTTGCCATATATTGGCACGATGCCTCCAGTGAGCTGCTGTGGCATGTCCCAGTGCTGCAAGCTCAAGGAGTCCATCATCAGACTCACTAGTAATTAGCCCATTTTATTTCATTTCAGCCTGAAGCACCTTCCATATAGTAACTCGTCAATAGTTATCTATGTTACTTAGTTAATATCATAGCATTCCATGCATTTTCTTTATTCTACGCCCGGTGAAGAGCCGTTGGTAAGAAATTGAGATGTTTGCGACTGCGTTAGAGTGACGTTATCTAATTCCAAATACAGGAATTAGAATGGAAGAGTTGATGTGATAAATTGTTTCTCATTCTTACCTGGAAAACGTGAAGTGTTATGTGCTATTTCTAAGACACCCTTCTTTTCTCAAATGTAGAGTGGTATTCTTTAGAATAAAAGCTGTGACTGTGTTTCAGTCGGGTTGGTTAGAAAAGGTTAAGAGCTTGATGTTGTTATGATAATGTCTCATCAGTGTTGTTCGAACATGGAGACTGAAACCCTTCCTATGGAATAATGCAATACTAGACTTACAATTAGTAAACCTTTAAACTCATTTTTTTTTAAATGAAAGAGGCAAGAACACCCTTGATATATCATATGCTCAACAGGAAGAAAAAGTTATCAAATGAATTGACATATAGTTCCAAATGTAAACTACATGGGAAGTGCAAATCACTTTTCAAAATCTGTAGAAACAAAATGCACTTCATTCACTACTTCACAAATTATTTCATCCATACTCTGTAACCAAAAGTTAACCAAAAGTTCAGTGACTTTAACAAACACTCCCTGAACACCCAGTTTGTACTTCCTCTCTAGCCACCAATGTAGAAAAATCTGGCTGTTTAGAAAATACTAATACCTGGATAATCAAATAACTGATTTAATTAATAACTTGATGACAATAGTCAATAATTTTATTAGTAATTATTTCCCTTTAGAGATATTTCATTTTAATTTTATTCTGGCAACATCATTTAAGATCTCTGGCACTACATTATCTAACTATAAAATTTAAGACTTTACTCTTTCCAACAACAAGCACTGGCGACCAAATTGGATGGGGCACCCCATAAAAGACTGCCACAACCATCTTTTGTGACATCAGTCTTAGCATAGCCCCTTACTATTTTCCATAAATAGTCCCATGATAACTTTCTGAACATCTCTACTCTTTCTCAACATTTTCTGTTGTCCAACCTCATGTAATGCACTGCTATAAAACATCCCCTGCACCGGGCAGAGGTGGCTCACGTCTTTAATGGCAGCACTTGTGAGGCAGAGGCAGGGGGATCTCTGTGAGTTCAAGGCCAGTCTAGTCTACAGAACTAGTTCCAGGACAGGCTCCAAAGCTACCGAGAAACCCTGTCTAAAAAAAAGAAAATTCACTGCATCTTCACTGTTTTCAAATACAATCTAAACTCAAGAACATAGTATATGTAGTCTAGTGGCAACCTGTTTCCTCAGCTACTGTTGTGTGGTGTGTGTGTGCGTGTGTGCGCATGTGTGTGTGTGCACGTGTGTGTGTGTGCGTGTGTGCGTGTGTGTGTGTGTGCGTGTGTGTGTGTGTGCACGTGTGTGTGTGCGTGTGTGTGTGCACGTGTGTGTGCACGTGTGTGTGCACGTGTGTGTGTGCACGTGTGTGTGTGTGCACGTGTGTGTGTGTGCACGTGTGTGTGTGCGTGTGTGTGTGTGTGTGTGTACAGTGATGGCAGGTAGAGTGCAGGGGCAAGGGTGGGCCCATGCAGAGACCAAATAATCTTGGGTGTTTTCCTCTATTGCTCCTCACATTATTTTTTTGAAACAAGGCCATTTACTGAACTGTAAGTTTACCATGCTGGCTAGGCTGGGGACCCAGGAACTTGTAGGAGCCACTTGTCTCTTCTCTGCCCCACAATGCTGGTTCCCAGGCACAGGCAGCCAGCCATGCCTCGCTTCTATGAGAGTTCTTTGAATTAATGCTCAGGACACAGCAAATGCTCTTACTTATTGAGCCATCTTCCCAGACCCTGCACAAGCAACCATGGTGATTATCCTGGTGCCTGCCAGGTACTTCAAACGTGCTTCATGTCTACACTGCTCTGCTGTCAAAGGATGAGGCTCCTGGAATGCAGTTCCTACAACAAAGTTCTGCAAATATGGGACCATCGTGTCCGATCCAGATTCTGACACAACATCTTCATAAATATAGGGCTTTTGCTCCAAACCATGCTCTGCTCTCTCCCACATTCCTCTCTTCACAGGTTCATCTTTTCCTATCTAGCCTCTTCTCTTTAGGTTCTGACCACTCACCTAGATAGTGTCAACTTCGAACATTACACTCTATAATCACTTGAGGAAGTTTTAAAACTCCAAATGGCCAGTTTATTTACCACTTCAAGTTCTCGTTTCGCTCATCGATGGTAGGACTTAGGCAGCAGTATTTTTTTTTAAGCAGTTCAGTTTTTTAAAGCTATAGCTCTGTTTGAGATAAAACATGGCAAAGCTAGAGCATAAAAAGTAACAGGGTCATGTGACTTCTCTTCTTCCTGATTCCAAAGATTATTATTATCATGTATAGTTGTCTGTACCAGGTATGTGATTTCCTTGCACATGGAAACCATGGCTCCTTAAGTTTATAACTTACATGTGTATGACATCTTAACAATTTGTTAAGTAAACACATGAATAAGTCTTGTTCATTATGCTGACAAATATTTTACAGAAAATATGAATCTACTTAATAAAATTTCACCTTTCAAGTTTTCTAATGTTTCTCAGACTACAGAGGAGAATAAATAGTACATGAAATTGTGGATACATGCACAGTTTCAAGGCTCTGGAGGGAGGGAGCTGGAACATTGGCCTAGCAGGAGTGAGGTTTAGGATTCAATCATGAACAAACAAAGTTTAAATTTCTCAGCAAAAGGAAAAAGGAGAGCCTCAATTTATAATTTATACAGTTTCTATTCTACATAGTTTTCTGATGCGAGTATTTTTCAATATGTATGAAAAAGTATCATGGAGATTAAAATAACAGAAAGCTTCTGTTTTTTTTATTTTCCTATTTTTTGTTATTTTCTACCTTTATATAAAGCAGATCTTGAAAAATACACCTTTAAACAACTTCCATCTTTACCAAGTAAGAGACTGTATTTCTCAATGATTAATGAGTTAATCACTGGTAAATCAAAATGTCACATTACTCTGCAATTAAAATATCCTAATATTTAAAACTGTATTGGAAAACTAATCTAATGTTATATCAATAAAAAGACGTAAACACTTCCTATAATGTTTATCCTTATAATAATTGAGAAAAAGTAGGAGATTTTCCCATAAGCATTTTTTTAATTTTCAAGAATCCAAATGTCTATGTCTGGACTTTAATGTGAAAAATCTAAGTTACAGTATTGTGAGGAGATAGTCAGTAGGGGAATAAAATACATAAGAATATAAAGAGAATCTGAATGCTCACATAATAAAAATTAATCATAGAGAATTGCTTTGGGGAGAATCATACACTTGACCCACATTGAAGACTGAAATATTAAACCATTTCTGTGACAGAGATCAAGCTTCATAGTTGCTTTTTATCCTCCTCATAATAGAAGCAACAGTTGTAAACCATAATGTTATAGTTCAAACAATGCCCCCCCTAAGACTTCAAATTTATTATAGCATTCATCTCTAAGACAAAAGACCTGGTGTAGGAAAAAGCCCTTTTTAGCAAAAAGCATGGTTGTTATTTATGGCTCAGATGCAAAAAATGAGTTTGGGGAATTTATCAGAGATGAAGGTATGAAATGTTTTAGCTTGTTCTTCTCTCTCTAATCCATAAACCATTTTCCCAGCCACCCAAGTGAATTCT
The DNA here is from genome assembly GCF_037038515.1 of Microtus pennsylvanicus. NCBI lineage: Eukaryota > Metazoa > Chordata > Mammalia > Rodentia > Cricetidae > Microtus > Microtus pennsylvanicus. Next base: position 51,811,684 of record NC_134593.1, read on the forward strand.
AATGGAACAAGAATGATGAAATAATATTTTCCTAGCCCCTTAACACTTTTTCTTCTGCATAACTTTCAGTGAGATAGCAAGAATATAGCTTTTGAAAAGATAATATAAGAAGTATATAAACACTACTTTGCAATAAAATATGATTTGACCTCACAGGCAAAATTTAGCATTTTAATCAACTTAAACTTTTATATATTTAATTCTCGGTATTCCTGTTATTGCTGCTATTAGTATTATTATGGCTATCATAATTAGCATTTCAGAGTGTTAAGTATATTCTCATCAAAGTAATTCCAAAAACGTAAGCCTCATTACTGCTTCTAAAAGCCTGATGATTCTACCATGGTGCTCAATCACTTTAAATACTTTTAACCAGGGGCTATATATTCATTGCCACTCTTTTTGAAATAATACTTGCCATAATCAAAACAAAGATGACTTATAACCTACTTACTTTTCCCCCTCTCTGTCTGGAATGAGCACAAAGGTAAATAACGGGGTCCAGGAGCTGGAGTGTAGCTTAGTGAGAGATCAGATCATTTGCTTATGTTGACCAGGCCCTGAATTTGATGCGCGAGAGGAGTGAGGTTGTGGGTAATGTGGGAGGAGGAAAGAGAAACCGGGGTATTTACTTAATGTCCAGCCAGGGAGAGACTCCATGAAAGTAACAAGAGTTGAAGTGAAAGAAACCTCAATAACGTGAATAATTCATTTTTTATTCTTACATATCGATTTCCTAAAATTAAAAGAAAATAGTCAATACATGTGATTGGAAAACACAAAATACATTATTTTATCCTTCAAGAAAGTAAGATGCTTATACAGTTTATTTTCTTATAAAAGTTCTGTGCTCAGTGTGCTGAGCATCTGGGCTCAATTGGCGAGCTATACAGGTGCTATTTTTTTCTTTTCTAATTCAAAAAGGACAGGCTATTTCAGAAGAAAAGAAGGCAGTTAGGATATAAGATAGAATAATTCTTAATCCATAATCCTTTCCTGATCATTGTTTGGCTTGCATTATATTCTTTCTATTGTTGGCCAAATTTCTTTTAAAATGTTCAAACAGTTCAAGAAAAAAAAAATGTGAACTGTATTGAGTGTGGTTTTAACATCATAATTTATGGAATTGAGAATGGACCACTGTGTTATTTGATGCCTCCCATTTTTACTGCATCTTGCTGAATGTTGGCGAACTAACTGCCTTCTAGCCTTGCTGCTGTAAAGCCTTTGCTCTAATTTCTAACTGCATCGTGATACTTTATCTTGACCTAGTAACACGAGTCAATTCATTTCTATGAAGACATGCTGCAGTTATTATGGTTTTATAAATACATGTCAACTTATTATTCAGAAAGAAATGTGCAAAGCAGTCAGTGAAAACACAGGAATTTGTTTCAAGTTAAGGCAGACAAGAAACTTGAGTCAGGGGACAAGATTCATTTGAGAATACAGTGTCATTGAAGGGTGCACTAACTTTGACATGTGCATATAAACATCGTACCTAAAGCCCCAAATGTCTTCCTGAAAGCCCTCAACATCTGATAGACTCTAAACAAAATATTTAACCTAAGGTTCATTTCAGTAGACACATGGATAACAGTGACCCTTTCCCCCTTAGTTATCAGAGCTGTGCTCTCGAAAATACTAGTTCTCAAATCTTTGCGGAATCAAAACACCTGTGGAACATCTTTAAAGCTACATGTTTTCGGGCTCCATCAAGTGTGAAACCCAATACTTCTAAAATTAGACCAAAGAAGTACATTGTTGGTTCTTAACAGGCTCTTTGTTGGATAATTCTGAACATTGGGCAGGGTCATTTTTTCTGAAAACAGGAGGTATTAGCACATACTTTTTAGTTTTGTCAATATATTTAAATTGTCAAGATACCATGATTTTAGTGTTTCTATGAAAGTTTATTCTTTGTATTTCAGGTGTAATGCCACAGTTCTTACAGGTTACTCCGACTTTAGTGTTTTTAAGCAATAAATGATATTCCTCAGGAAGTCTTCCAGGTGACCAACGCCAGCTACTGGTTGAAATTTATATAGGTGACAGGATCTTGTGCATAAAAGCCTCTTACAAAAGAGCAAATGATTCACATGAAAAAAAAAACCCTAAATTTTACTATCTACTCTTACAGACAATATGCTTTCTCACTCCAGCAAAAGACAAGCTTTAATACATTACGCTTTGGGATTCTAATCAGAAACCTATAAACAATGAATAACTTACAAATGTCCTTCAGTGTATTAGAATATTTTAAGTACAGCTTTACAATTTTAAATCAATTCTGCCATTTGGTTCATATTATTTATCTGCAATTTCTCCATATATTAAATGTCACCAGGTTGAATTAAGCAATAAAAAGTTTAAGAGTATAACCTGAACTTCTCAGAAATTCATTTGCATTGCTAAGCCTGAAAGCATTGCCTTCTTGCGTTTTTAGTTTGAGAATGTCTTGTTGGAGGCTTTTGTTATCTTCCTCAGTTGGTACAATGAACTTCAGATCTTCACACTGTGCAACAGCTTAACCAACTTCAGAGTTCACTAAAGCTCATTCTAATCATAAAGCAATGGAAAGTTCAACATTTGCCATCTTAATATTCTGTCATCTCTTTATAAAGGGTGCTCTGCTGTGTATTATAGCTGAATTATTTGCTATTATTCCTCAAACTTTAATATCTTAAAACCATGTTTTAATTCTATTAGATATATTTTTAACCTTTCATAACCTGGGATTACTTTTCCCCAGTCTAAGGCTAAAGTAAATAAAAAAAAAGAAAGGTCCTCAAAGATGAATTGACTTCTTGGGATGGGATTCAGGAACTTGAACATCAAAAGTATTTATTTTACTACTAAGATATATAGCCAGATCTCACTGATTTCTACATATACTATGGTACAAAATTTAGCTAAATTACATATCAGTTATTATTGTAAGAAAACTATATCAAAATGTGCTTAGGTGATAAATGTGATTTATCTTTTAAAATGTTCCCCAAAGAATATTATCATTGACATTTTATTTAAGAGATGATATAAATCTGTATTAAATAAAGCTACTGAATTTCATGTACTAGTAACTCAGGATTCAGACTTTTTCAAAATAGCCAGTACCCGTATCATATGAATTTTTTTCTTGAGTACATTATTTTTGCTGTAAGACTGTTCTCATTAGAATGGAATTTGTGTTAACTTCCCTGTTAGGACTTACTAATAGGATTGCTAGCAATTATTATACTGAAATGAAATCAGCACAAACTATTAGATCTGTTTAAACAAGTTAAAAATAAACCTTGATTAAATGTTCTTTTATAAGAAGCTGCTCATTAGGACTACATGGCCTTCAGAAAAATTGCTGTTTCATTAACATCAAAGAATGGACTGAGTTTAAACTTGCTCAACTAAAAAGTATGGTAGAAAATAAAGCTTAAAATATTTCGGATAATGGAATCATAGAAATAATCTTTCATTTAGATCTTCATTTAGTCAGTACAAAGAAATATACCCTTAAGAATGAGAAGAATTAATAATAAAGATTGCAAAGAACATTATCAAAAAAGTTTTTAAAAAAGCAACAAAAAATATCTATCCTAAACTGATGTTTCATATAAGTTAAAATATAAGTCCGACTTAAACAGTCACTAGACCATTTAAATGCAAAGGAATTTATCAGCTTACATATTATCCCATTTACTTTTGACAAAACAAAAGAGCAAAAGCAGACAAACAAACAACAACAAAAACCTTAATCGGTAACTATGAAAGCAGGAGAGAAGAGACAGTATCTTACTGGGAACGCTAGAAGGTGAGAATCCAGAAATGGAAGTAAACTGCCATTTGTTACAATGGGTAAGTAAGCACGTACAGCCTGACTATGGAAAAGCTATAATATTTATAATGGATACAATTAAACTAAGCCAAAATGTTGGACACTGTGAAATAATATGGATAAAATATTTTTTTTACTTTGCTAATACTACAGACACACACACACAGGAATATATGAACACCCACCCCCACTCACCTCCCCCCACACACTTCTTTCCTATAAGAAGGAAAGGTAAACAAAGACAAGAAGAGTAAGTGTTAGTTGCACATTGTCTTCACAGATGAGGATGGTACATGATAAAATTTGCCAGGCTTGACTTTAAAATCCCAAGAAAGTCAGTCATTATTAAAAGTAGAGATAGTATGTCATTTAAAGGTTATAGTATACTGAACTACCTAAAAATCAGAAATACTACATCTGAATGGCTTTCCATAAATAAAATGATACTCTTTTGAATACAACCTGCATTATTCTGAAAAATTAAGACTACTTCAATTTAATCTCTTTATTAGATTCATATCTTCTGCAATATTCCAGCACTCAGCCTTTGCAGCAACATGACTATGTTTTGCTTTAATTTTTCTTAAGTCTATTGGTTTAAGTAATTAATATTTCATAATTAAGAATTCCAAGATGTAGACAATGGGTCCCTTGCAAGTCTGTAAGCATGCCTACAAGCAACAAAATCACACTTTGGCTGAAGCGTTTGTGTGTGTGTGTTTTGCACAATTTTTAAAAGTTTAACCTCTGTAGATCAATGTGCTTCCTTAAAAGACTTTAATAAATTAAAGTGCAGAGAGCTTTTTTTCACCAGGCAGAAAAAGCTGATGAGACAGGTTTAGTTTAATCTCAGGCAATAGAAGTCATTAACCATTCTCTCAGGGATTAAAATATAGCTTGCCCTTTTCTTCTCTCACTTATCATTAGCATCACTTTAATCTCCCAGCGTTTCGCACTGCTATTTTAATCATTACTTACTGCCTTTTGACAAGTGCAGAACATGCTTTTGCTCATTGAGGCAATATCCTGGTTTTAGCTGACAAATGTAGGGCATAATGTAAAAATATCAAAGTGACATCTCTTAAACACACCTTCATCATAAAAATCTCCAAAGTTACAACCTCCCTTTGTCTAGTCTTTCCACGGAAATTGTCATTTGAAAGGTTTATATCTCAAATAAAGAGCAAAAAAACATTTTCTTCTAAATACAAAAAAAAAGTACGAAAAAGTAAATAGCTTAAAGAAACAAGTACTAGAATAGGCACAGATCTGCAGCTCATTCTCTCAAGAGCATATGGCCACAAACCCCGATGTATTTACAAAATCGGTTTGCTGCTTCAGTACAACTTTAAATTAAAACGTTATCCTCAGGTAGCTGACTGCTTATCATCTGATGCGCATGGTCGGGGACACAGTGCATCCACCCTAGACTGAATCAACATGAAGTACTGTGGCGATCATGCCCCGTTCTATTATTTTTAGAATCTATATCACATTCTGCAGAACACCCCGTCCGCAGTCATTCTCGCAGAAGACGTGGGTGCAAATAACAAAAGTTACCCACGATATCAGAGTGGAGCATCTTGAGAATGCATTAAGAATGCTACAGCTGAACTGTGTTGCATTTTCTACATTGTTATTTTAAGGAAGAGGAAGGCCATATGATATTTGTTACTCCTTTTAAAGAACCTATTGGCATCTGCTTTGAGGTAGAGCAACTCTTTAATCTAATCTGCCTAAACCTGGGAACGATGACAAATTTCAAACAAGTCTCTTGGGATATAGGAAGTTAAATTTTGTATTCTTTTAACACAAGGTTTATAATTGAGAAAATACATGTGTATATATAGGCTAACCTCTCCAAAATATTCAATTGTAACTTAAAGATAATCCAAAATGAAATGGTTGATAAATATAAAACCTGACGTTCTAAACTGAAGCACCGATTTTTTTTGGCGCTGATCACTCACACTTGGCCCCAAGCCCTTTAATCTAGTCCATCTGTAATGATCTCACAGTACTTTCAACCATTATTTAACTGTAAGAAGAAAAAACTATCTTGCTCTATATGTTTCGACAATAAAATCCCTTCCTAAGCTTCACAAAGCAGAACAATTCATTATTTGATCTCTTTCCAGGTTCAAAGTCTGTCTTATTACAGTACTTCAAAGAAATATGTAATCAAAGACAAACAGCTGTGAAAACAATCTTTTATTACTTTATTATCATTGAGAATATATCTTTAGAAGAAACCAATGGCAGTGGAATACAAATAATCTTCATAAAGGTTGTTGTTTTGAGTGTGTTCACAAACTGTGCTCATTTATCTTAAAGCCTTTAATTTTATTTCCCATAAATAGTGCAGAGTCCAGTGGTTTTGTTGTCTGCTCCCCTAAAAGCCACCCGAATGAACAATGGTGGCTACAAGTAAAGAGTGTTCCATTCTAATATCAAACAAATGATTTTTAATAAACACATTTTCAAAATGATAATCAGTGAGGTGACCCTTCTGGGTTGACATATGCCTGGAGTGAAATCACATTTTCTGGTGTTCGGACTAATCATTGAGACTCGCAACTTCCATGGAATGAGATGGCAGTCCCATTGTGAATTCTAGACTCCAATGGAGCACTCTCTAAAAGCAGATGCTAAAATCAAGCGATTCCTTTCCTTCGTGGTAGCTACACTGCCCACATCAATCCCATATTCTACACAGCACACAAAATTCTGGTCCCATTTCTACTTAGTAGCATGAATCACTACTATTATCATCATAGGAGAAAGACAATGTATTGCCATATGTTGTTTGCATAGGTATGACTCCCTTGAATAAGACAGCGTAAGTGTCAGAATAAAGGTGATGATGTCCTACCATCCCTACAATACAGAGTGTGCAGGTAGAAGAAATAAGTATCTCTCAAGTACATATTATGTGGTAGAAGCCTTATATATTATGAACTGCTGTGTTGACGCCAGTTGCCTAGAAAGGCAATATCGTGAAAACCGAGAGATGTCGGAATTGAGTTTGAAAAGTTAAGAAGCTTTTAATTTATTTGCTGAATTGGTACAACTCCTGAGCTGTGGTAATTTTTGCACAGGGCTAGAACAGGTTTTCTAGGCACTCTTCCTCCATTGTTCTCGAAAGAAACAACATTCTCTTAAAGAGTCCTGGTCTTCTTCATTAAACCCTAAGGCATGATTATAAGGATCGGGGACAAAAGGGGGTCTTTGGAACTTTCTGTGAAACTAAAATGCTGAGGATGGGACATTGACCATGTGGTAATGAATTCACCATGCAAGCACAAGGATCTAAATTTGATCCCATAAGTCCAAGTTTAAAAAGCCTGACACTACAACAGTATACTTGTGATAGCAGAGTAAGGCAGGCAGATTCTGGGGCTGACTAGCCAGCCTCATCCTTTTGCCAAACGCCAGAAGATTAAGGAACGCTATCTTAAAAACAAGGCTAGCAAAGTCTTATAAAGAACAGTGAGCTTGACTTCCAGACTCCACATACACATGAACAACCAACCCATCTGTGCCTGTGAAGGCATGAGCACATGCATACAGGGAAACTGATGACTCTTTGATTAGAAAAAGGTCTTTGTTTTCAAGCATTTCCAGAACAGTACTAGGCCAAGTGCAGTGTGGTTTCTGCACCATCACTCTTACCAGAAGAGAGAGAGAGAGAGAGAGAGAGAGAGAGAGAGAGAGAGAGAGAGAGAGAGAGATGGGTAGTGAAAACATGCTATGTTTAACAGGTTCTTTGGGGAGGCCAGGGGGTTAGACAGATAACAACAACTATCAGAGTGTTGTGCTCCCATCAGGAAATAGGCAAATTTGGGCCAGAAAATGAAGTTTGATGAAGCGATTAGTCAAGTTCATTTCCTGCTATCTCAGTAAAATTAAACTGTTAAAGGACTTTCCAAGTTATGACTCTACAAACAAACATAGGTGCCTACAAAACATATATTCTACCAAGACACTTGCGCTACTACTAGCAGCTTCTATTTATCTGTACCATCCTGTTTCTTGAAATGAGAAGCCTGAGCTGAACAGTCATCACAGACTTCACTCTGTACCTTAATATAAACTGAAGGACATTGACAGAGGATGGGAAAAACAGGCCTACAACAGGCTGCACAGAGAACAAATCAACTGGAATTTCTTGTTATTGAAGATAAACTTAACTAAAAAAGAGGAATTTCATCGTTGTTCATATTGATAGAAAGCTGTACTTCAAAACCCTGAAGAAAACGCAGTGACTCCTGTAGAGCCTTGATTTTTGGCAGCACAGCTAGGTTCGATGTTACTGGTTACTAAATAAACAGCATCAGAATTGGAAATGCATGTAACGCATGACTCAATTTCCATAAAAGTTCATTTCCTGACTTTTCATTTGATTGCTTCAAAAGTTATTTGGTAAGAGAAGCAAAACAAAGCCAGTCACTCCAGGATCAGAATAATTAAGCAGTCATTTGACCAAACATTTCCTTCCTTCCTGTGTATTCTCAGAGTCACTATTGCACTACAGATTTTAACAGAATATTTTAATGGGCAAAATCTATAAGGAAAGTAGTCTGCAGTAAAATGTTTCACAATCTTGGTTGGCAGCAACATCAGGAGGTCACATTTTACTGTTATTTATAAGTTGTGCTCACAACAAACGTTAGGATTTCAGGTCATTACAAAGGTCAGATTACAGAATTGAGACTCATCACCACTAACTTGCATTTATAGTAATTTTAATATAACCTGGGATGTGACTTAGTTTCTGAATATAAGGAGCAACCTGAGAAAATTTAAAAGTGTGCCATTAGAACTTTGGGTTTTTTAATACAATTGTTTCATTCACATATTGATTGACAAAGAGTTCAATTGTTTAATATTAGATCTGCTTTTCTTGTTTGAGCGGCACAATAACAAGCAATAAAAAACAACTAGCAACTGATTTTAAAAATTCCTATGAGCTTTTGTCTTTAGCCTTCATTGCAAACACATCATTCATGGAATTAGAGGAAGCTGCCTTGTACAGCTGTCTTTTTGCTCTTTGAGAACATCATCCCATATATCATTTCATTTCTGAACAACACATATTCAAATGCTGCTATTCCATCGAAATAGATAGAATTTTGATAGAATGCTGCTATTCTATCGAAAACGTGGCGTCTCTGACAGGTGATTCTGTTGCTTTTAGCTTGTCACTCATTGGTAACATTAGTTAGTCCCTTTTTTTCCTTCAGGCAAATGGTACCCATTTACCCTCAACTCTGTAACAGATCCTTTCTTCCTCATGCCCCACTAAAACTGTCTGTAAGCATCAGGTGCCTCTTAGATCCTGACAAAACATCGAAAGTACATTAGTAAATTTCTCCCACCTGGGAGTCTCTTCCTCGGTAGTCCACCAATACTGTGCCATCTAGTCTTCCAGGTTTCCTTTATTCTTTCTATCCAACAGATTAGTTGTCTTGGCTTGCAACATTCTCACTGTCATTTTCTTGCATGTTCCCAGAAACAGGAACTCGGGGAACATGGTTACCTTCTAATGGGAGACAGAACCCTACAGCGAAGGGACGGGTCACTCAGGGACAGATTGCCATGGCATATAGTAGTCATCAACACACAGTTTGCTAACATCAACAGTAAGTCTCCATTTCCTCATGAGTAAAATGGAGATAGGACTGTTTATCCAAGTCTGAAGGCCATTACTAAGATAAAATCTACAGAACTTTTACAATGCTCGTGGCTAGTGGATTTTCCTCTTCCAGGAAACTGTGGGTGAATATGGAGTGATGTGTTCTCAAATACAGCACCCTAGCCCACTTTGAGCAGTGTATGTGTCTCTGTTTATCATTGTCCTTGCAGGACAACATCTACACATCACCAGAGGAATAAAACTTCAAATCCAAACTCAACAAACCTATTTTTGATGCCTTTATGTCATGTTTAAGTTAAACTTTCTTGAAAATATCTTGAAATTTTAAGAGCCCAACATAAATTGAAGGGCTGAATGCTTATATATCTAAAAGAGAAAGTTCAAGAATTTGATGTGTATTTAAATGAGAACTTGATTTTATTTGGCTCATTATATTTGGTAAAGTTTACAGTTTTAACATCAGACATTTAAAAGTAAGGCACAGGAAATAGCAAGCAAAATTACTTTGAGTAAAGCAAATTAAGGTATCTGTTCCCAAAACTCATAAATTCTAAACAATGTCTACTGAGCAACTGCGTGAAAGCAATGATGTGAGAAGGTGGGTGGCTCCAGAAGATCCTGACACCAAACCTGACCTATACAGTGAATAAAAGAATCAATTCCTGCAATGCATCTTTGACCTCTTTAGATCTCTTGTCATAAATGAACTCACACCACACACATAGACACATACCACACACTCCGATATATTCACTCACATAACATGACAAGTAATTTTTAAAAGATGATATGGTTCTTACATAGTGCTATGCCTAAAATCTAAGCATTTGAAAACTCAGCTGGTACAAAGAAAGAAGATGCTTCATTTTGAATGGAATTGTCGAGGCCCTTTCCCCCACTTTCCACCACTTATCACCTTCCTGTATCACTTCCAGAGATGTCTTTGAACTCCAGAAAAGTATTTTCTCTTCCTTACTCCTTCCCATCCCTGTTGGGTCAATTATTCTCACTGTGTTTGCCTTCTTTCTAGCTCCCCTGTGCTAATCCCAGGTTTTCAATTGACCACAAAGAATAATCTAGACTGACTTTTCAACTCAGCAGTGGGCTACCTGGGAACAAGTTCCTTTTGTACTCTGAGAAACCTGCACCCCTGCATCAAGTCCTGGCAGAGGGTGGACCTATGCAAATGTTCTGAGAATGAGACTGTGAGCGGATAAAGGTAATGAGGCTCAGGTGGGATGGCATATGTCAAAGGCTTGTCTAAATCATAAAGCATTTCATACTTTATTCTTGACCTAGCTTAGGGGAGAGGAGCCAGAGAGAGAGAAGAACGGAGGTCATGACAGCTCCACTGTGGAATAAAGATAAATCAGGAAAAAAAAAGGTTGGGAGACTTCTAGACAAAAATCATAACAGCATACCAATATCCTAGAAGTTAGGATAAGCTTGGCAAGTCAAGGAATTGGAAAGAGGTTGATCGTGGCTATGTGGAAGTTTCTTCTCTGTATTTTATAAGCAATCATTCAAAATATGTGGTATCTGGGACATTTTTATATTGACATATAAGTTACATTTCAAATAATTCTAAAGCACATAATATATTTTAGGGAAAATATAATATTTTATCCCTAATACAAAATATAAACAAATATGGAGGATATTAAGAACAATGGATATGCAAGAGAATATGGTATATTCTTTAAACTTTGTTAGAACTTGATATAATCAAGTATCATGAGAAATGATCTGAAGTTAATTGTCAAAATCAGTTTTTTTTTTTCTAAGAAAGTACTCCACTTTCTCTTGACTCACACTCTCTCTTCTGAAAGGAATGAAAATCCCATAATTTAAGTGAAACCACTTTGGTGTTTTTGTTGTTTTTTCATCTTGGTTCACTTGCTGAATAATAAAAATAAAACATTACAAAGAATAGTTTTCAGTTTACTAGACTTTTCAGTTTAGTGGTGTGGTCATTGTTTAGAAGGCAAAAGTTGGAGCACTGAATTGATCTTTAGTTGTTCTCTGTAGGTTGTAATGTTATGAACACAGAAGGAAGCCGTCTCTGAGGAGATCACTGGGAATGTCCCATGGGTCTCACAGAAATGGGACAGCCACTCCTCAGCCCTGAATTATTACAGAAAGACAATGCAGAATGCAGAGGTCAGAACTTGGGCATTCTTGTATATTCTAAGGATCATTAATTTTCTTTAAAATATCCCTTTCAAGTTTGACACCTGATTCATATGCTGGAAAAAAATCTCTCTGGTCTAGGGAAAAGGTTTCAATTATATATCAGTGAGCGCTTTCAGTTTCTCAGAGGATTTTGAATTTATTTACATTTTCTGACACAGACTATCCAAGATGTTTGTAGGCTTTTATATATGTACTTTAAAATGTAAAAATATATCAGTTCATACTATCCACAGAAACTTCAGTTGTCACTACATTGCTTGGCCTAGTGACAATTTCTGAACAGGTGATATTATGTATCATCTATCTACATAATACCATTCATTAGATTCATAAGTTCAGGCAAAAGTGGAAATTTTTCCACTCATATTTTATACCCCATTCTGAAAATACATTTGAATCATTGTTTTATTTTAAAATTAATATCCATTTTCTAATCTTACGGGCAATACCAATGTCTAATTTCTTAAAGTAGTCATAAAATGTATACTAATTATCACCCTATACTAAAGAAAGTATATTTCCAAATCTCATACAGAGATTACTGAATACAGCACTGTATTGATATTTACTATAGTGCTTATTGGTTTCATCAAACAATTCTCTGGTAGGCATTAAATGAATGTGTAATAACTGAATCGCAATTCTGAGCGTCTCTTTTGGGAAGTGAAATCAGTGACTAAGATATTTATCTATAAGTTGCATTGTGTTTGAGTTTTTGGCAACATGTACAATATGTAACATTGTAAGCTACTACTGCAAGGTTTAGAAAAGAAGCATCGGTTAAGCAAAGGTGAAATGATTTTTATTTAATTTCTTCCTAATATGAGGCCACCTCTCAGAAGGGAAACAAACTGCTGCAAAAGGAAACAAAACTTTTCAGCAGCAAACCTCAAGGCATATGGTAGAAAGAATCATTATCAAGAAACTGCCATTGACCAACACACGTAAAGACACAAAAGATTTGGGGCCCTAGTATCAAATCAACGGATACACATACATGTGTGCTCACACAAACACTGTCATTTGCACACAGAAAGGGATTATGAAGTAGCACCACAAGTATTAAGCCACACATAGCATAGACTGGGATCCGTAAAACACAAAATGCAAGCATTTAAATGGCAGAAGGATTAAATTGATTCAGTAAATAGCTCCTGGTACTTCTGGTCCAAAGACTCTACCAGGTGGCAAAAGAGAGAGAGGGAGGAGGAGCACTCCCATGTTCCAGAATTATGGTCTAGGGAAAGGCCCCCAGGGAACAATGAGCTACAACACATTAAAAGCGAACACAGAGATGAGTATGGTCTACTTAAGCTACCCTCAGTGATTGGGGAGGAACAATTTCACAAGGAACTGGTACTTGAAGACTTTGGAGGAGTAAGAAGGAAAGACACAAAAATAGTTTAGTTCATATTTATGAGAAAGGTCTTCTTGTCTTTGGACTGGCATAAAAATAATTGCATAATATAAATTGTACAGTAATCAGTAAGTTTTGTCTTAGCTGAAGTATGGGCATGCACTTCCAAGTTAACAGTATGCCCAAATTATTGGCATGAAAGCAAAATGGTAAGAGCAACAGAAAGACTGCTTCCTTTATGGGAAATGAAAATGACACGGTGAGTTTGACTTTTACCTTGAAGGTGATACGTGTCAGCACAGTCTTTAGATTGCTAATGGTGATGGTATCTACAAAACATCTGTATGCACTACCTCCGTTCTCTTATGCCCAAGACTCCTGATCCCTTCACCTTTTTATGCGTGTATGAATATTCCTGATCTGCACAGAGCTCAGCAAACACTTTCAGCATAGAGAACTAACTAAAGGCTGAAACACAGAGATAGAAAACACATGGAATGTGTAAGAAACTCACATTAGAAAAGGAAGGCCATAGTCAGTTTTATTCTTCTGATTTGGAACTTATACAAAATAGTGCACATTTCTCTGTTTCCTTGTGACTTTCATCCACTTATGTAAAAACAGCATGCCTGGGTTAAGATACTAAGGCCTATATATCTCTTTTTTATGTCTCTCAAACTGTTTCTAATCATTTGAGTTTAATCACTGCAATTAGATCAGTTCTCTTAGATGTCCAATGTCCTCTTCTATCCTTTATATATATATATATATATATATATATATATATATATATATATATATATATATTTGAATTCATCTAGACATGCTCATTAGTCAAGGGAAGTTTTGTCGTTATGAAGGACTCGAAACAGAAATAAATCCCTGAAGATTTTCTGATCTATTTCTTGGCCTATTTAAAAAAAAAAAAATCAGGTCTCAGAGCCTTTATCTTAAAGGAATTTCTATCAGAATAAAATACACTGATAAACAGAAAAGTCACTCTCCAAATCACCTCAGTATCCTTTCAAAGCCTTTGGCCATGGATTGATCCACTGACAATATTTTCTCCTGGTAAAATAAATAAGTAGAGTGAGGACAAGTAGGAAAATGAGAAAACTCTAAGTTTAAAAAATAAAACAGAAAATATCATTTAGGTAAGATAAAATATGCTAATGGAGACCTCTGAAAACTATCCTGTTGCTTGATTCTAGTTTCTGATGTAGACAGTTGTAAATTACAAGCATTATGAACCACAAAGTTCTTGAGTTCTCAAGTTTAACATTTCTAACATTTATTGAGAAATCTTTTCCTATTTTGTGTCACGTGATCTGAATTCAGTTTGTTTTTTCACTAGTTAGAAAGAAAAGCTGTCATGAGAGCCGGTCCTCATCTGCTAGTTAACCATTTAATAAAGAGAAAGTCAAATTCCACTGCAGGCACACGTGATCACTAAGCATGTAAGAATCACCCTGCTTGTGGAAAGCAGAAATAATACCCTGCTTTAAAACACGAATCATCATAAAAATCAGTTTCTAGGAAGTTTACTTTATGTTGTTAAACTTCAAAAATAAATAAATAAATAAATAAAAGCATAGGTTTCATGGTGCCGTTCTTTGTAGCACTGTCGTTTTTATTGTGTGTGCACACACACATGTACAGAGGTCTGAGAGTTGCTTCTCCCTCCACTCGTGGGACCTAGAAATCAAATGTAGGTGCTTAGTTTGGCAGCAAACACCTTAAACCAACTGAACTATGTCTTCTTCCCCTAAGTGCTGTTCTTTAATGATAATATTGTCTGTCTGATAATGTTAACGTGTTCATCAAGCCCTGTGTACTCTTGTATAAAGAATATGTCTACAAGACATGTGCTGGATTACTACTTTCAATGTCACTGAAAAGGTTCTCTTGACTGTTCTCAGCTCTTGGTACAAAGCCTGAAAGGCCCAATGACTGCTAATGGGATATATGGTCAGAGTTAAAATCCCTAATCCCAATTCCTGGGAAGGGGACTTCGTATCCTCTGCCCACCATCCCTTTGCTTGCAACATATTTTGATTCTTAACTTTTATTTTTCTCTCTTGTTTCCTTCCAACCACATATTTTAGTGTGGCCTCTACAACATGTGCCAAAATCCCACTGCTAACCTCAGGTAGGCATGGTCCTTTTTTCCAACAAACAGGAGACACATACCAGATAGTACACCATTTGGAATGCTCCAGGAGGTCAGTGGTAAGCCACAGCTTGGAACTGGAGGAGTTTGAGGAGCAGATGATGGTGGGCAAAGGGACAAGAGAAGAAAGCCGCCTTAACAGGGAGAAGTTGAGAGGTGCGCAGAGAATCTTTGACTTACAGGCAAGCCATAGGAATGAAATAAAGCCTCGCCAAATAAAATATACACTTAAGTCATCTATTTTAGTTGGAATAACAAGACATGGGTTTTTAAAAACACAATTAGCTTCTGCGTGTTTACATGAAACATTTAAGCCTCAAACAATAAATAAGCACTGTTGTGAACATAGATCAATACAGCTTCCATATTTAGGATACTTTGAAATTGCAAATGGTGAGCAGATGCTATTCTTGCCTTGCAGTCCAAAGGAAGAAAAATAAAGAAAGTGGAAATGGACTTGGATGTGGCAGCTTCAAAGCTGGTGAGATTGGATGTACTTTGTCAAAGGAGAAGCCAATTAAAAGTTTATTTCAACTCTGGTGACTCAGACCTGTTGGATAGACATGCCGTAATCACAACAGCAAGCAATAGAGTTTATACAACTCAGTCTTCGTAACATACCTAAAAATGGTATTTATGTCAATAACTAAGAACAGCCCTGTGGATGTACATTTTAATCATGTAAAAGTACTTAAGGAACTACACAAATTATAATACTTTTAGCTTTCTGATTATTATGAAGTGCAACCCCTTTTTCCTGTGAACTGAATCTTTTCATGGTGTGCGGAATCTAATATATTTTATAGAATGTACCACGTAAAATTTCTACAAGAATTTGATAGAGAGAGAAAAAGGTTTGTACTGTTTCTTTTTGTTTATTGTGCTTGGTAAACTTACAATACTTATTTAAACAATTCCTTGAAAAAAAAATCTGACCCTTTTCTTCCTGAACCAAGGAATTTTCTCCGTCACAGAGTAATAGAGCTTGAAAACTTCAGCATCAGCAGGGAAGGTAGGCACTCCTTAGCCAGCCACTGTGAGAGGGAGAAAATGCAATTAAGGCTCCCACCAGGGAGAGGGCAGGAACAAAACCTGCTTCTGCACACAGAGCCCTTTCTTCAGTGTGAACTACAAGGCCTCACATCTTGTTGGTGAGATGCTTGCATTTAGGACAACACACTTTCGGATTTTCTCACAGCAGATCAAAGTAAATAATGCAGGGGCCTCAAACAAAAGGGAAAACTCCAGTGTGCTTACATGAAAAAAGGATTACAGGGGAACTTACAAGTGATTGAAGGAATAGGTGACATTTTTTAAAAAAAAAATTAAAACCAAAATCTTTAAGTACAGCTGGCAAATGAAGTCTACTTGTGTCATTTACGTAGAGTGACAGACCACAAGAGGCTTGCCATCAATGTGAAATTTTCTCAAAAAGATGATCTTGCTATGCTATGGTATTTCTGTATCTCTAGTGACACATACTCTTTTTTGTCCCTTCCTAAAGTTGAGGACTTTCAAAGCCTAGAGTCATGACAACTGATAAAGGATGTCATTAAAGTTATGAGCCTTCTGAAATCAGTGCGGCAGAATATGCACAGCACTCTTGGGTTGGAGAGAGACGGAGCATCATTCCACGTCTCTTTTTCTCCTGAGGACAGTAATCAGTCATAAAGCTGCACCATTCCTTCAGATCAAGCCAACAGCTGGAAACTCCTTCGTTGCACTAAATTCAGTATGAACTCTCTATCAGAATCTAAACATAAATTTCTGGGTCTGTAGTCTTATATAGTTATTTCATGCCCATAGTTTAGCCTACCGCTGCATATAGATCTTATTGACATTTGAGCAACTCTATAGAGGATGGAAAGCTGGAATATCACGCCTTAAGAGTGCCAAATTGACTACTGCTGAACAAAAGGAGTGGAAATCTGGAATGCCCATGTCAATAGACAAAGGGTAGATATTCGGGAAACTTAATAACTGGTGGGAGCTTCAAATAGAGCTTTGTTTTAGAATCATTTTCACAAGTGCAGCAACACAGTGACCATCTAGAATTTATAGATCCTTTGTTAGTCATGCGTGTGTGCCTCTGTGTACATATATACCATACTTGCATGTACGTATGTGCATATCTAGTGTGTTTATACCTGTGTTCATCTGTGAGTGTTTAGTGTGTATTGTAACTGATGTTTTATTTTGGCAGATGCTGTTCAGCCACTATGCTTTCCTGTCCAGGGGTTTGGCCAAGGAGAAGAGCTTGCCTAGCACTTGTGAGCATTGAATACAATCCCCAAGACAGAAGCAATAACAACAACAAAAATTTAAAAAATATTATCCAAAGTTATTAGCTAATATAAAAATTGCCTCAATGAAGCAATGTGGAAGAGATCTATTAGTGAGGTTTATTCTATTATATTAATAGCCTATTTAAGTTGGTCTGACTAAAACACACCATCTCTGGACATGCCTGTTGTTTTGTACGTTCATGTTTTTCCATAATACATATATAGACATGTGATCATATATATAATAAACATTTGTACCTACACATAGAAGCTGATTCCAAGAATTTAGAATCAAGTCATAAATTTTAAATTTATAAATCAAATGTGGGAAGAAAATATGTAGTAGGTGCCACAGCATCCTTTATGAAAACACAAATGTATACAGACACACCTCTTTATCTCTCTGTATAGATTACATTTCTTGTTACTTTTAATTTTGGGTAGTAACTATTGAGACACTCAAGGACATGGGGGACATGCATCAGCATATTATCCAAATAATTATGTGTCAGAATTAATTTTAACCTTTCCCATGTCATAACTGTTTGGGTTGTAACTTAAGAAAAAAGTTGCTTTTTGAACATTTTTAAGCATTTATTTAAAATATTAACAAAATTAAGTTTAATTTTTTACATGTCAGTGTTACTTTCATTCAACTAAACCTTTATTTAAAATTTTGTCTTCAAAAATCAAACAGATGCCAGATGGCAGTGCTGCACGCCTTTAATCCCAGCACTTGGGAGGCAGAGGCAGGAGGATCTCTGTGAGTTTGAGGCCAGACTGGTCTACAAGAACCAGTTCCAGAATAGTTAGGGCTGTGATACAGAGAAACCCTGTCTTAAAATCCAAAAAGACATAAATAATAAAAAATTGTCAAGCAGACATCAACAAAAAAGATATTCTATTTACATGATATTGGTAAAAAATGAATTACATATTAAAAATAATTTTCAAAAAGCAGACTATGCTCAGTTCAACAACCACCTTTTCCACACAGGAGTAAAGAAAGCAAAGTTCAACTTCCAGTGTTTCAGACACAAGCTGCCCTCGAAAATTGTTTTCTCTTGCTTACTTTATAAAATGCATAGCTTTTTGTTGCTTTAGCATAAAATAAATAAATGAAGGTATGATGTTGAATTTGGCAACTACAAAATCAACATGAAGCTGTCAATCACAGTTATTACACAGGTTAATTGCATAACTGCATATGAAAGTTAGAAACTATAAATTATACAGCCCAATTTATATATTAAAAAGTTGATCTTAAATTTTTTTTCTTGAACTAATGTCAGTGTTTTCCATGTGGAGTTCTATGTCTGAATCTGCCACACATGTTGCCCGTGTCAACATATCATATACACGTAATTCAAAAGTTTAGTCTTAAAGTGGAGATATTTAGAAGGACTTGTATGAGCAATTGTTTCTATTGCTCTAAGAGTATATTATGGAAATTAACATTTAATAATTTGTTGGGGATATAACTATTGCAAAGCAAATACTAAAGAGTATTTAACTGATTGGGAGAAATGTCTGTGACATTCAGAAGTATTTGTATGTGAGTGATTGTTGAGTAACAAGACTCGGAGGCAAGAAAATTGCATTTCCTCCTAGCATATTGCAACTGAATTAGAATATTGTGCAGACATAAACAATGCAATCAAATTCTGGTTTTCATTGAGCTTCTATCTGACTTAGTATTCATTTGAAATAAGAAAGAAAGTGTTTCTCAGGATCTGTGACATAGCAAGCCATGGGAGATTCAATGTCAATGCCGGCATACAAATTTATTAGTCTATAAAATTTGACACTCTCTTATTTATTCACAGAGAGGACAAATAAGATATTTTTTCGTACTTACCAGAAATATCTGGGAGTGTTTCTATGCTGCTCCATCTGCAGGATGCAAACAGGCAGAGCTGCTTTACAATTCAGAAGGCAACAGCTTGCTGAGGAAAACAAATGACTTCACCGAGTACCTGCTATTGAAATGCCTTCAGTGTGTGATATTAAAAACAACTGAACAAACAGAGATAAGGGAAAAATAGGATTTAAAACAGTCTTTTTTTTTTCTTACGGTGAAAAAAAATGAATGTGTCAGTGAAACTTATATATGCCCTCAGTGAGTACACTGGAAGGGTTTGCTCTCTGTATGCATGTTTAACCGAAGCATAGAGTCCCTCTAGAACCAAAGGGATCTATTCTAAAGAACTCCCTTTGGGTCAAGAATGACAATGATGAATCCGGAGAAAAACAGAGTCGTCGACACAACTTTTCTCACGATGTCGAATTACAGTTTTACTGTTTGACACAAGGTGTAATGTATAGACATGGTTGTTTAATAAATAACTGGTGAGGACAATGATTTTATTTAAAGAAAATATTTCTATTATGTGGAATATAAAGCACAATCATATATTTGTTTATGCATACAAAATATAACACTTAAGTGTTATGAGAATGGGAGGATTATATAAAAGACAATTATATGTTATTCAAATTTGTATCTCATTCAATTCAGGCTCTTACATGGGAAGTTCTATCACTATTGACTTTGAGAATCAATGATGTTAGTGAGTTCCAAGAAATCAAGAAAGTCAAAATCTAAGGGACTAGAAAAGCATTACTCTGCAGTGATTATTTTTATTTTGGGCTTTGAAGGAAAGATGAAAGGCACTCTAGCTGCTATTTAGTAGGTGTTCTTGTTTTATTCTATGCCTAGATCAAAGCAACTATCTCTAAGTTTACAAAACAGTTCATAGAGGCCTTGAAGTATAAAATCCGCCTAACAAACTCAGATTATTAGGTCATGAAATGACCCATTATTTTCCCTAGGAATAACCAATAACAGAATGGCTGACTAACATCCTGATGTGATGATGATTTCCAGACACTTCCCAAGATGGTGTAGATGTGTGTTCAGTTAATGAGCCAAATCTATCTGGAGTGTATTTATAGTGACCATCCTTTACTAGAATCTGAACCCTTCCATGCTTGCTTATAAAACAGGCCATATGTGAGCAGTCACCTAACAACTCATTTGCTATTCTGGATGTCTGTTAAAGTTGATGAACAAACATTGTCTATTGAGGCTATGCTGAACCTTTATTTTCTTGATAATTTATTTCATAATACCAGGCTGAAACTATTTATAAAAGTAATAAGACTCTAGTGAATTCAAATTTTGGTAGGTTATTTTTATACACAATGAAGTTATATTAAAACATTGAAGTTTTCTCTATTGTCCAACTATCCCTAAGTATACAGAGGAACAGATTGCTCCAGTACAGTTTCCTGTTCTCATACAATCACTAGTCAGCTGTCAATTAGACTCTCAGAAGTACCACAACTCCCCCAAAAGAGTTACAATGTAGAAAGTTTGTTCTCTCTTCCATCAAGGGCTATTCTGAATACATTTGGTCCATTATTATAAAATTGTAAATGTCTTTGCCACTCCTTTTACATTTTACCATTTCAATTATTTTTCCTCCAAGCTTCTTTTGCTCTTGTATTTGCTATTTTATCAGACTATTTTATTTTCATATGTGGTCTGCAGCAATTAAATTTTCCATAGGCTATGGACCCAATAAACTTTCTTGAATAAACAAAAATCTGCAGCTAAACTTGATGCAAATATAAATTATTAAGTATAACTTAAATAAGAATAAGAATGATTATGTATTTAGAAGGAAAGAAGAATCTAAAATCACACACACACATACACACACACATATACACCTAGAATCTAAACACCGAGAAAGTCTGTATTGCTAGATTGAAACCTCAATCTGTTCAGATTTTAACTCATTGTCATATTACAGTCTAATCATAAATAAATGACCATGGTGCTGTAAATAGGTGTATATGCTCAATGGTAACTAGACATTTGTCTTTGCCATCATGCCTTCATTGTTGTGGGACAATGGTCTTGAACCCTGTAAATATTTGTCGCTTGTACTTGCTTAATAAAATGCTGATTGGCCAGTAGCCAGCCAGGAAGTATAGGTGGGTGACCAGAACAGAATTCTCAGAAAGGCTCAGTCTGCAGTCATCACCCAGACTGAAAGGAAGCAAGATGAGAATGCCTCAACGATAAAAGGTACCAAGTCACATGGATAACACAGGCAAAAATTATGGGCTAATTTAAGATGTGAGAATTAGTTACTAAGAAAACCTGAGTTATTAGGCCAACCAGTTTATAATTAATGTAGACCTCTGTGTGTTTCTTTGGGACTGAACTACTGAGCGACCTGGCAGGACCAAAACCTCTGCCAACACTTCATAAGACTTTTGAGCCAATGTGTTCTTTTCTAGAAGCTTTGACAAACAACTGACAAAAAATAATATCAAGTTATTACAAATAAAAAAACTTACATTATTTTTGCCTGGCTTCTCTGGAAAGTGAAATGGACAGAATGAGATGGGGAGGTACTTAGACTGAATTATAGTAAATAAGGTCAACAATTCTTTGAAGTAACATTTAATAGTTTTACAATACTGAGTAATATAAATGAGTATGAGACAAGATTGTATCGAAATTCCTATCAAAAACTAATTCATATCCAGAAGTACATTCTTAAACTGGCTTTTTCATTTATCAAGAGAAATAATCAAAATATAAAGGATAACATTCTTTAAGCTAAAGACAGGACCATAATTGGCCTCACTCTTCAGGACAGAAGTGAACTAACATTTCCAACCTCTGGCCTTGTCCTACTTTCCCCCAAATCTATACAACTGACAACCAATATTTCTGTTATCACCATATTGTACCATCATTGTTTTCCTAATATTCTGTCTTTTGTCTCTTTTGTCTTTTGTCTCTTTTGTCTTTTACCAAGGTCTATTTCTGTCTCTCCAAGGAAATACAGGCTTCAGTCTATAATTCTACAGTGATCTCATTTTATACTAAAAATGTTTTTTCAGAGTCAAAGTCCTCCAAAGGAAAGAGAGAAAAAATTTCACTCACCTGTATATGTACTTAATATAAAATATGACAGTAGATGTTCCAGAATAGTATGTACAATTGCAAAATCACAGAAACGGTTTAGATTTGATATCAACAAACATGATTCCCTAGACTCTTATAAGACATATAACTTTGTCTAATGTATTTGAACTCTTCCAACTTCAATATTATAACTCTAACATAACATTTAAAATATGTGCCTTGTAAGAACATAAGGACAAAATAAAAATTCCACTTTCTTAGCCTAGCATTAGAATGAATAATTCAGAAAAATAACAAGTTATACTAAACATAAAATATTTTTGAGTAAATTGTGTTAAAAAGATTCAACATTTTCAGCTAAGCTGTATTTGCTTGTTTTTGTTTTCAGAGTTTTCAGAACCAAACAGAGGCTTGGGTCGGTTTGCATACAACTTTATCCCTCAGGAGGCAAAGGCAGGCAGACCTTTGTGAATCAAGACAAGCCTAGTCTACATAAAGTGTTCTGAGACTGCCAGAGTTAAATAATAAAAACACAAAGAGAAATTACTTTTGTGGGATGTCCTATGTTTCTAGACAAAATGATTCTAGGAAATTGTGTTTTTTAGATTTTAAAGTTTGTAATCCTCTTCCCTTAATTCTGCAAAGTAACTCCAACTTCCCCATCTTTGTGTTTTGTAGCTTTCTTAATAAAAAAAAAAAATCTAAAAAATAATTCTTGCCATTTTTGTAGTGGAATGCCATGAAAATTTTAAGAAAAGTTCACTCACTCACCTTTTCTCTTGGATAAAATTGAAGGAATTATTTCTTATTGATCAAAACTGCAAACAGGTAAATTTTCATCTTTATTATGGTTTGTCATAATGGTACTTCAAATCTGGCTAGTCACAAAGCTTTTGACTACTGACAACTTTTCAGCAACAATAATTCCCACTGGAAATGCTAAAATACATTTCAGCTTAATGATTTAAGGCTACAGATATTCCCTCCAGAATG
Organism: Microtus pennsylvanicus; assembly: GCF_037038515.1. NCBI lineage: Eukaryota > Metazoa > Chordata > Mammalia > Rodentia > Cricetidae > Microtus > Microtus pennsylvanicus. The sequence continues at coordinate 51,835,118 of NC_134593.1, forward strand.
AGTTCAACATCTCCCAGGGCATATTTATTGTAAACGTGACTTACTTAGCAGGTAAACACATGGGAAATATGATATTTCAAAATAATTATAAGTACTGTGGCTAATTGATAAATCACATAAAGAAAATCACACACAAAAAAGAATACAACGTGGAGCTATTTCTCACACTGTATAGACAACAAGCAGTAGATTGTACTAATTCACAACCTGGAAAGAATATAAAAACAGGATTATAAAATCTACCCTTCCATTTTATCTTTAAAAATGTTTTATTTTCCCATGAGATCAAAAAATACTTCATGATAGAAAATTAGTTTCTCCTATTTATCATATCTAGCAAGTGTTACCTCCAATGAAATAAGTTCATAATAATATCAAATCAGCTTATATTTTGAAAGTAAGAAAATTAACATTTAATTTCCTGTTTCTGGTTTTAAGCATGGATAATCTTATGAAAACCAAACTACACATTTCTTTTTTGGGTATCACTGTTTCTAATATAATAGATGTTAGCAATTTTGCTTGCTTTCATAATTGATCTACAAAATTATGATAACTATGGTAGATATCTTTAGTTCTGAATATTGTTACTTTTGAGGTATCTTGGAGTACAAATACAAACACACACACACACAGACACAGAGAGAGAGAGAGAGAGAGTTAAGATTTAAGTTATGACTTTAAATTTCACCAACAAATGTGTCCAGTTCACTCTAAAGAACTTAAAAAAGGAAATGTGCTATTTTCAGATGATACATCACAAGAGAAGAAAAATACTAAACTGAAGGCCAGACATTCAACTCTAGTAAAAGCTAATGCTGCAACTAGTACGACGATATCCATCAGCTAATTCCAAATGCCTTCTCTAGCACGATTGTCTGAACTAGCTCAGTTGTTAAAGGGTCAAAATTTATTATCGTTTCAGTTCACCTAATAAGTAATGTTTTTACCGAACAAAACCAATTCCCAATAAATTCTCACTGTATTTGTGTGCTCTGATTTGATTTAGAGGCCTATAGGGAAACACCATTTGGTAGCACAGGAACACAGAGGGGTAGGTGGTGCTGAGGAGAAGTGTGGCTCATGTGCCAGAAGTGTTATTGTGTCAGGTTGATTTATTGAGTGAGCTTCACTTCACCGAATGTTCCGAGATATTTATTTCCCTAAAGGCTCTACAAAGATATGAACAGACCCGCATCCACAGATGTCATCATTGCTCATTTTACCGAGTCATGAAATTTTCTCAACTGCAATTTGTCCATCTAAATTGCTGTAACAGAACAATGTCAATAGTAGCATCCTCCTTCGGCACCTCCTTCTATCTGTGGCTCAGTTGCCAAATTCAGTACTTCTGTGCAACTTGGTGATAATTAAAGTGACCGAGACAGCTCACTGTCATTTCAAAAGAGTTCTTCTTCACGGGCATTACTACAATTGTCAGATTCAACTCTGAGTACCGACATGGAATGGAACAACAGAAGAGGAACCGAATTAGAATACTTAAACACAGAATAATGCAGTGTGATCAAATTTAAAGATTAAAATGTGTGCAGGAAAGTAAAGGATAAGAAGGAAGTAGGCTGTGGGGCACTAAAGACTGAATTTTAAAATTTTAAAAGTGTTCAACATAGCCATCAGCCTAAAATACAGCGGAGAGACTTTGATTTTTCAACGTCCCTATCTTAAACTTCAAGCAAAGGAAGTATGAAAGCTGATTTTGAAAAGAGGTACAAACAGAAATGTGTATAAATATATATACATACGCATAGACAAATCCCTATCTCCCATGAATAATCAAAAGCACTATGCAAATATACTACAAAGTTAGTCAGATACATTAGAATGTCAAGCATTATGACTTGAATATTTTCCATAATTTCCACTAAAATCATGTTCGGTACCTAACAGAATGTCAATACCTCTGTTAAATAAAACTGCATGCCTGCATCAGAATTTTCAGGTTTATTTAAATATGTTAATATTTCTCATTATGCCATTAACAATAACCTTCATCCATTTGTGAAAAACATTTTGCCAGGCATGCACATAAAAAATTAGCAAGTGAAGCAAAATCACCTTAATTTGCTTTGGACCAGCAAATAACCAACTAATTTGCAGAAATCCCTGCCAAGCACTCATATTAAATGCTTCATGCTTATTTTATGACCTCTGCTGCTCTTCTCCTTCCTGGGCCCTGAATCATATGATCATTAACATATTGCAAGGTCTGAAACTTTATTTTTTACATTCTTTAATTAATGCCTGTTTATAGAAGGCCATAGGACTTCAGATCGAGTTAATGAAACTTCTCTCCCCCAGGCCTCTGGGGCCCAATAGAGAGCTCTCTCCTCTGTTGTTTTAGTAGCGTTTTTCCAACTGTTTGTTTATACATACTTAATTGATCTCTTTAGTCCCAGAAGCATTCCAGAGACACAACCTGTTTGGAGGCAAGCTAAGTTTTCCCCCTTCCCTTTATAAAAGCCTTGGATGCCCAAGGTTATCAGTTTTAATTTGGAAGTTGAAGATTCAGCTTTATTTACACTGCGTAAAACTAAGAACGGATACAGGCCTCGGAGTGTTTGCTTTCGCATCCAAATATAGTGGAGGGGATCACAAGTGCATGCTGTATATAATTATTTTGATATAGAACTAAGTAATTACTAAATGCTACTATGTCTTATTTTATGGCACTGAACAAACACAGCTTTATAACAAGTTGAAAATAAAAACAAATCAGGCTGCCAATGCATGAAATTTTCATGGCTCTTCAATTTACATTTTACATATTCCCTATGACAAGAATTTCTATTATGCTATTCTCTTTTTTCGGCTATAATTAAATTAAAAAAGTAATTGGCTGGTGCTGCACACTGCAGCAATGTCTTAATCACATAGACAAACAGTTTTACAATAGCTTACACCATTTGCCACATGGGGCAATGACATTATTGTATCAGACTATAAACCCAAGACAGATAGCACATACCAGCTCTCAACCATCATGCTGGCCAGAACAGAATACAAGGTTCATCCAGCATGCTGATTGGCAACTGTATGGTGGAATTCCCAATGAAGGCAAATGAAGCCAATGCTGTTCACGTGCTTTTGAAAATTTCTAAAATTCAAGGACTATAAATCTGCAAATATGCACATTATCTCAAGTTCAGAGTTTCTAGTGGAAGCATAAAAAGAGGAAAATATGGGCATGGATCATTAAGACATCATGTGTTGTGTGTATTAGCAATGAGAAAGTATTCTCTAATGAAAAAAGAAGCCACCTTGATGGTGCATGGTTTTCATGTCTGCATATTATATACAGTTTTTAGTGGTATTTAGGCCTATATTTTCTGTTTATAGCTATATTGAACACTGTACTAATTATTAAAGGGTTTAAGAGGCACAAAATCTTTAATGTTTCCAAAAATTACTAATGAGACATTGCTGAGAGCTAGAACTGAATGCTAGCTTCTCATGAGCTCCCTGGGTGGTGTAGTGTGAGCAGTTGCAGTTCTGATGTCTAAGAAAATGAGAAGATAAGACTCTATATCTTTAACTTCCACTAAGTCTCAAGTACTATGCTCACTGACAACTCAGTCCTATGTGAGAATAGCAACTGAGGCAAACCTAAAATAAGTTACAGACAATTTCAGCAGAAGCAAGGAAGAAAGAAGAAAAAGGAGCCTGAGAAAGCAAATGTGCCACCTGCATAGTCCTGCAAGGAATAAAATCACACAGCCCGGAACACATGACACAAACCCTCAGCAGAGAAATAAGTATATTTTACCATCCACTTTCTGTATTTGGCTATCAATGAAGTTGTTTGTTGTTGAAGGAAACTAATTATTTTGAATAAAAATGAAGTCTCTCCTTCATTTGGATTACTTAGTGGTAAGAGGAATTAATGTTTAACAAGCAAAAGAAGAAGAAAAACTTTTCTTAACTATCTATGAAAAAGAAGCAGAAATTAAAGAATTGCTGGAATAGAGCTCCCTAAAGTGAATAAAGCTAAGATGGTTCCTGAAACACATATGCTCAATTACTAATTCATCCTTCTAAACCCCGTCAGAGAGTGTTGAGAATTATTAAATGACCCTAAACTGCAACTGGTTGATCCAAAAGTTTACAGGGTGAATTAATAGAATTTTGTTGCTAAATTGAAATCTGCTTCAGATACTGCCACTATTACCTCATTTTAATTATTGATTATAAAGTGAGACCCCCTTTAGAAAGTAAGGCCATATTTAAACAAAGCCAGCTAAAGCCCCAGACACAGGCCAATATCCCCCTAGCAAGTTAGTCTTAAGTGGAATGTGATGTTAGAATAATACTCAATATGAACAAATACAAACTATGCTTTAAGGTAGAAAAAAACATTTTAAGAAGGATTTCAGTCCACACAGTGTGAATGTTGTTTGTAGACAGTCAGGAAACAGGTTTTTTTTTTCCCTTCAGTTTTTCAGAGTCTACATCTTCTTCTGCCACATGCAGACTCCTCTTCCCCACTTCCCTTGATCTAAACTCTCTGACTTAATGTAAAGGAAATCCAGTCATTCCTGACAGGGTGCTCACACACTAAAAGGCTTCAATCTTCACATGAATAGGGTGCACATCAAATCTTATGCTGGTATACTCAAGCTTTCAGATTCTCTGTTTGCCACCAGAAATGTCAGCGTTTAGTACCTACTAAGCCATAGATTTATGAGGAAATGCTTGTAGATTGACAAGCAATTTTGTGACAAATGCATCTTCAGTGTGAGATTGAGAGGAATGTTTAGGGCATGCCTAAGTGATTTAGTATTTTATACCTTTGCTCAAAAGGACAGTTCATGTAAGTCAGTTCATCTGAAGACTGTCAATCAAACAGAATCTAAAAATGATTTTGAAATCATGATTCACTTACAAAAAAAGAGGAACTTTCTTTCTAGAATTCAGAGTTTCACAGTGCTGAATGCTGGACTGATAAGCAAGGTTTGAAGTGTAAAACGGTTTAATGGAAACAAGACAGATTACTTTCTTATTGAGATACAAAACAGAGCATCTCTGATTGCTTTTATTTAGGAGGTGCCAATATTTGAACATATGTAAAGTTGGAATTGTTTCCCATTTGCCCCAGACTTTAAAACATAATTCTTTTTCTTAATGTGCACTTTTCAGGGCAAGGAGTTGCAATGAACACCTCCCAGTCACAGAGAATTACAATGTTCTTTATCTCACCAGTACTGAAAAAAAAAAATAAGGAAAGAAAGAAAAGAAAAGAGAAAAGGGAGGGAAAAAAAACTTCCAAAGGTTCAGAATCCTGAAACCTGTAAACAAAATCTGTGGAGCAGATAAAATTTTAAATGGCACAATGCAATTAAAGCTGAATTCAATTTGAGCGCACCCTGTCCATCTGTCAGAGAGAAACAAAAGCCGAGAGGCTGCATTATTGCTGAAGCCCTGCTCTTGTTAATTTGCTTGCTGAGAGATTTCAATTTCTAGGAAGTGCACAAATTAGTGTTCAGTCAGGGCTGGATCCTTAGTAAGTACAAGCAGATGGTGGAAATCAGCCCTAATCAAGTGGCCAAAGCCTTTTTTTTCCCCTGTCTGATTAAAGCATTTTAATCCTTTCAGATTGTCTACTTTTTTTTTAACAAAATATTCACCGTCCTTTATTTTTCTTATATTGCTGGATGGATTTAAATTTAGCCTATCAATATGAGATTAAAAAAGGAACTTTGAAAAAGATATCTATGCTTATCTAAATAAAAAGTACTGGCTAGATTTATGAACCCTTTTAATGCCTTGTCTTCTATTATGTGTTAAATAATAGAATCAGTATTACCTTATATGCTAATATAAATATGGCATATTGAATCTCTTCTAAAGAAATTAAATTATTGGAGGAGTTAGAGAACATTTTCAGTGTTCAGGCTGAAAGCTAGTAAAAGTAGCAAGCAACCATAAAATGTGATGTGTTTACACACATATCCCACACTCAGACAAGAAAGAAAAAGATGTTATTTTATGCTAAGGCAAAACAACAAACACATAAATTCTTAAAAAGGGGATCTGCTTAAGTCAAAACTAAGAAGATCCAGCGACTAATAGAATTACAGTTTGGGGACAATGAAAACATTGACTTGGAATACGAAAATAAGTCATTGTCTTCAGAGGACAGGACAAATGTATTTAGGATCTACATCTGTTACAGTCATCAAAGCTGTGTTGAGATGTGTTCAAATCTGCAAGCACAGTAACCAGGCAAAGAACATGTGACACAAAGACAAAACAAAACAAAATATTGTCATGCAATTGTGCTTACTTCATCAAACACTTAGTCCAAAGAACATTGCTCTACTTTCATTTCTTAAAATTCAGAATACAGAAAGGCCAAATTTTTCTCGGTTCATAAATACTATTTCTGATAATAAGCTGGGGTTAAGATTTCCAAGTGTCTGAATGCACTCAAAGCAGTCTTCTGGCATACTATCCTGAAACGTGGCCTGTATATATAGGTGCAACAACCAAGAGCTCTCATGGGGATGAAATGCCAGCTTAATGTCTGAAAACTTGGAATTGATTTCAGATATTCAAAATTTTCACCTTTTGAACAAGTTGAAACTTTGTACTATTTCTTATTCCCCTGAAGATATGCAAAGTTCCTGTTAGTGCTTCAACATCCTGTTTAGCAATTTCATTACCCAACTGGTTCTGAACAAATGCCTCTCTAGCAGTTTGACAGTGTTTTACAAAGGGTAATGCATATTTCTAATGCATTTTGTTTAACTAAGTTAATTAAACCAAACAATTTAAATGTTAGCTTCTTTGTTTGAACCTTTTAAACTATATCTACAATTTTAAACTGAGAGATAGTATAATGATAATCTTTATATAGCACCAAGTTTAGACATTTGCCTGTGTTTGGTTTAAAGTTGCAGATTTCCAGTTTAAAAAATATAAACCTCATATATGAGGGGGAAAAGTAGCCCTAACACAGAAAAACACTTACACTTTGTAATTTCTACTTAAATTGTATCTAATCTTTCCATTCAAAAGTTAATAGAAAAAAACAAAAATAAGTCAACTCTACTAGACAATGATTTTGTGGGAAAGGGTTTACGCTTCTGACAACTAATAGAGACAGAATTAATTAGTTTAACACAACCTAAGTCCGCTTACAAAACATTAGGAAATATATATTTCCTTCCCACCTTTGTCAGTCATTCGTGTTTCATGGCTGATATAGCCTTTCCTGAACACCACACTGTGTAGCTCAAAACCTGTTAGAGACTAGAGTCTTCTGTCATAGTTACAACCCGTTTCTGTCCAGGACTGAGCACTTGATAATTCTTCACTCTAAAATGTAATGAGGCACTAAGCTAAGAAGCACACAGGTGTTTGAAGGAACAGACTGATTTTCTTATCTGATTCTGTGCATAGCATTGTGGGGAACATAAGGTATGGAAAGATGCACCCATGATGCAAGCGCATCTTTTTTACTACCACGGCCTCACACCTTTCTCTCCATATGTTTCACATTCACCAATATCTTTAGAGAGTCCTTGTGTCAGCTGAGGCTCCTGGTCTCTACTGTTTAGGCTCTAACCATTCTCAAGGCTCCTGTCTTGACTCTTGCTGAATCTCACCATCATTAACTGCATGAGATGGCTTCAACTCTGCATAGCCCTTCCTTTGCTTGTAGTTCCCACCATCAGGAATGCCATTTTCAAGAAGGTCCATTTGCCGGGGACCAGCTGAAGCTTGACTTTCTTCCCCCATATTCCCTTGTCTCCCCATTGCAAGCCAGAATTGCTCTTTCGCCTCTTCCCTTCGGTCAGATATATTGTTTTAGATTTCTAGAAGTTATGTAAATCCCTACGAAATTGTGGCCTATACTTATTTAGAACCTTCCTTTCCTACCTGAAAGGCAGTTTTATTTTGTTTGCTTATTTTGTCACCATGGGAACAGTGATAGAGCACCGGTACATGATACAGGGATGACCAGCTAGATGTGTTTATATAAACTGAAATGATATTTAAAAGTAATTTCCTAATTATATTTGCCCCATGTCAAGCACATAGCAGCCATATGTGGTCAGTGCTTATTGACACAAACCATGCAGACAGAGTTTCAGGCTGGAGGAAAAGTCCCGCGACAGAGTTCCATCGCAGCCAATGCAACGCAGTTTGAATTTGTGTCCAGCTGTCATCGATGGGCAGTGAGAATCAGAACAAGCGAGTCTTCAGGGCTAGCGTTTTGATGGTTTGGAGGACAGGATGACACACGCAATGAACTGCACTCTCTGGGAGGGTTTTTTTTTTTTTTGTAGCTGCAGAGTCTTCCTCATTTGCTATCTGCAAAACCATTACAACTAGGCCAGGACAATTCTGATACTTCATATATAATTAATAGTGGTTAAGGAAATTTATGTGGCAACTGTTTTGTAGAAGCCTGATTTCACACTTTCAATATTTAAAAAGGCTGCTGTCACGGCTGGTAGGAATAAAATTAAACCCACCAGCTGTGGTTTGTTTTTTTGAGGAAAACACATAATGTTTTATTTCTGCTTTGTCTCCCATCCTTGTAAATGTCAGAAACATAGAATAGGAATATACTGAATTACCCTGGCTTACCATTTGAAAATACATGTTGCTTTCTCTGTTTGGATGTTAACTAGGTAAAAATTTTGATCACGCTTAGTGGGAGTTTTTCTTTTGTTGTGGCACAGTGTGTAATTCTTAAACTTTCCTGAGAATATTGAAGCGATGCCAATGTCCACCTGATCTTGCTGCAATTTTTATGTTCTTTCCTTCACTAGATTTCTCCTCATTATAGGGTAATCAAGGACAATTTCTAAGGGATATATTTTCTAAATCTAACATTAATTATAATTTTGAAACTATTCCAAGAAATTTTACACCAGATTATTTTAAATTGACCAGACTTTTAGCCACCAAGGTCAACAGTATTTAGAAGAGACTTGAGTAGCATTTTTGAGCCATAAGGAATCCAAGCTCTGGATTACAAAGTTTCCTTCTGTCTTGTAGCATTGATGAGATAACCTGGGACTAAAGACTAACACTTGGTTGTCATGGAAGCCTCTCAGCTTGGGAGAGAAATAGCCTCACAATTTCTTCTTGATTATAAATAATGAAGAATTATTTTTCTAGAGTTTGATTTTTTTTTACTTGTTAGCACTAGTAATTCCTCTAAGTAGAAAGACTAGTATAAAATCTTGTGCAATAAGTATGTATTATATTGGGAAATGGTGTCATTTTTAACAAAATAATATTACTTAAATTAAACAATTAGAGAAGATTATAAAGAATTTCCTTGGATTTCTCAAAGATTGGCAAGAGCTCATAAGACATTTCAACCACTCTTGGTCTACCCGCTCCCAAATATTCCTTTTGTAGCTTATCATATTATCACCATCCTTCTCTGGCATAAAATCTTCATGAGGAGAGTGATTTATGTGAATGAGCTCCAAACTGATGGAATCCTTCCAAAATGTCATGCCATTTTTATTAACATACTGGAATTACTTAATTTCTTCCATCAGCCGATGATGAATCTAGGGATCATAAACTGAGATGAGTTTCTATTTTCATAGAGGAAATGTAGTACGAATAACATGATGGGCTCCCAGGACATAGGAAGTAGACGCAGAAGGTAGCAACTCCACAGCATGGGTGGGTGGGTACCAAGGGTGACTAGAAGGAAGGCATAAGATAGGAACTGTGGAACCTGGGAGTTTTGCCCAAGACACTCCTTGTTTTGCAGTAAAGATGAAGATGTTGTCAGGTTTCTTACATCAGCAAAGGTACAGTTAATGCTAAATTAACCATTGCCTTTTAAAATGCTAGACTTATATCTAAAAACAAAAGCAGGAGAAAGCCAAGTATTATTTGCTGATTTATTTATAGCTCCAAACTGTGGCTTCCAGACTAAAACAGACAGTGGAAGCTCCTGCTCGCCAGGTCATTCCCACTTCCAGCACTCCTCTCGTTTAAGAGGGCTCTGCCGATATTTGTCACAGATTGCAAAAATAAGACAAAAGGGGGGGCACTGAAGATGCAAAAATAGCAGCTGCTATTTGTCATTGACAATCAGAAAACTTGGTAAATCTTTACAAGATCGTACAGAAAGCAAAAGTGTGTGTGTGTGTGTGTGTGTGTGTGTGTGTGTGTGTGTGTGTGTGTGAGAGAGAGAGAGAGAGAGAGAGAGAGAGAGAGAGAGAGAGAGATCAAAGTAAAATTTTGTTCTCTTTTAGAAACAAAATATGTGTGTTTTTTTTTTTTTAATTTTCAGCTACAATTTCCATTTTGAGGCACATTCCTGGACAGAGGGTCTAACTGTCCTCACGGGCTGTTCTACCACACCAATGATGATATCAGCATTAGATAAATGATATGCCAAAAGATTTGTTTTTAATCTACATCCTAATATTTGCTCCCATATAACGATTCATAATCTCATTCTAGTCCTAGGAGAAACTGACCTTTTCACCTTTGCTCTGCCTGATTGAGCCTGCTTGAAGAAACGAAGCCAGAAAGGGCTCACTTAACTCCAAACTTAACAACACGTGCCGCTTGAATGCATTCCCAGAAGTAAATAGCAACCACATCAAGTAACGAACGTTGCCTGAGTAATATATTTGGAATTAAAACAAAACTCAAATAATATACCTCCCTTGCTTAGCACTCTGGCTCGGAGGACCTGTCATGATCCAAGCATAGCCCTGCACATGGCATCACTTCCTAAGACCAAGGCGTCAGCCACGTATGGCAGCCTCCCTATGCCAGGTAGATGTCAATTGCTTGGCTAATTTACTTGCATCTTTGAAATTCTAGTCTTTCTGCTGTATTTCTCACGAATTTGTTTCCATGCTAGTCCCCATTTGTAATACCTCTTTAACGGGTTCCTGTTTTACAATCTCCAAGAGATCGTGTTGCGGCTGTTATTCGATAAAGTTGTTTCCTGTGACCTCACTTTTATTATTGGCCAGAATTATCTGTTTTATGGTTTCTCTTGATCCGGTTAAACATCTGTCTGCAGAATTCCTACTACACTTTTTCTATCGCCAAAGCTCTAAACAAATTTGCTAGCAATTTGCAAAGAATTTTCATTATTTTTATAAACACAAAAGCAATCAAAAGAGAAATATAAGCATCTTTAGAGGCATGACTAATGTAATCTATTTTTACATCCTTCATTGTGATTTCAATATAACATCGTAAGATATAAACTATCATGTTCCCTATTCTGTTCAAGGTCATTTTGGCCATTGATTTCACAGCACTTGATGCTTTAAAGTAGGCTGACATCCTGCGTGTATGACTTCAGCGAGGTTTAGTCAATACAGTAGAAAGAATCATTAGTTATTCAAGGTAAAACTTTCAAAAAAAAAAAGATGTGACTGAGACACTTTTGACCTTCTCTGAATTGGGAAATGCTCTGTGCATCTTTATGTTCTTTTAAATATAATTTGTCTAAACTGTCTAAAGTAAATCAAAAACTATCACTCAACCCCCTTAGTAAAAAGGGTAAATTTTAATTGCAGAACTTAAACCTCACAATTAAAAGCTGTGCACTACTTAAAGCCAACACAAACACGGGCGTGAAGGCCGATGCATACAAATTAGATTCCTTGACACATTTGTAATTCTGAAGGATACTTTAAGCACAGACCATTTATTAAGCTTTAAGCGTTTTCATAAGGCAGGCTAGAAAAGATAGGTAATCGTTACATTTTTATAATATTCTACCATTTCTACACTAAGTAAAAATTTATATTAAAATCTTATAAATTTTAAGGTATTCATAACATTTCTCAAATAGAACATTTGTGGAAAACCATGTTCCTTTACACTGAAGATAGTTACACTTTTTGATATTATTGAACATATAGGTTTTTAAATTTAAAAGACACCACTAATTAATTGAAGAAATAATAAATATCTAGAAAATAAAGAAAAAAAATAAATATCCAAATAAAAGAAAATAACAAAAATGCCATTTGCTACCAAACATACAAGAACATTTCTGTTGATCTGAAACGCAGGTATACTGACTTCTTGATATATAGTTTTATCAAATATATTCACAAAAATGTGTTCAAATGTTATAAATCTTTATAACGAAAGACAATGGGACATATTATATAGATCTAACAGAAAAAAAGATCAAGTATACAGTGATATTGTAACTGAAATTTAACTATTAAAAAGATTCCTGCTTTGAAAATAAAGTTAAGGAAAGACCTTCACATACTTAATTTTTTGAGTACTAAGTCTTGTAAGTTATGTGCTTTGTGTGTATGTGTGTGTGTGGAAGAGAAAGACAGAAAACTGAACCACAGCCTGTGAATGAAAAGTAGTACATGGAAGTATACAAAAAAATTAGTTGAAGGGAAAATTTTGCCAGTTCTACAAATTTGCAGAGATTAACACTTGTTGATATTTGTTGATATAACAAGAGCCCACACAAGGTGAGATGAGTGAATGTCAGACCTTGATTCTTTCTTTCTTTTTCATTATTTTTTTTGAAGTTTTGGGAGTGGGAAGCGAAACCTAAAATACTCTAACTCTAGATTGTATACTTATGTTTTTAATCCTCACAAAAGTTATGTCATAAAGAATTAATCCACATGGTTGAAAAACAGAAGAGATAAGAAGCTAATTCTTGAATTAAAGGTTAATGAATAACCAAAGCCAAGCTATTTGAAAACAGAGCCCATTTCAGGAAATTGTGTGTGTGTGTGTGTGTGTAGAGTATATGGTGGTATATCTGTTTGTGCATATACGCATATGCTTGGAGACAGAAGCTGATGTCTAGTGGTAGCTTTTAATGCGCTCTTTTTTATTTTTCAGCACAAAGTCTCTCGGTAAACCTGGAGCTCAGAATATCAACTTGCCTTACTGGGCAGTGAACCCCAGGTTCTTCCTGTTTCCACCTTCTCAGACCTGAGGTTACAGATTCCCATGACCATACCTGACTTTTATGTGGGTCCTAGAGATCCAAAAGCAGGGCTTCACACTTGAGTACCAAGCAAATTAGCAGAAGGCCCCCTCCCTCAGTCTTCAATGGGATCATTCTAACACATGCAATTTTAATACAAAATTCAATTTAGTAAAGCAGTAAGTTGTAACACAAAAAAGAGCATTTATGGGGAATTCTGTTCATTTGAACATAGACTCTTTTCAGAGAGTGTTTCATTCCTGAAGAATTTAGAAATTAATTAAAGTAGAAATAATAAAAAGACATAGAGGTAAACTGAGGATACCTATGGCTTCTGCATTCTGATTAGGAGGAGAAAATGTTATAAATCTGCTTGTAAAGCTGATTGAGGAAAGATAAAATGATTGGTCTGATCTCAACACAATGGTAACGAAAAGCTCATATAATTTCAGCTTCATTCTTTTTAACAAAATGAACTATTTTGGACTTAACGCTTGAAGAACACACAGTACTATAAATTAAACTACAGTTTCTGAGCAAAAGCAAAAGTAGGTTTTTATGATACAATACATTTTATGTTGCCCTTGAATCCTGAATTTGTGTGTTTTGCTTAGTTGTGAATTCCCCAAGTCCTGTAGTCTGCAGGGGCTGTTGCTCTGAGTAGGATAGATTAGCAGTGTCCCTGATCAGTGGGACAAATCAGTAGAAAAAGGAATTCTCCTAAAACAGAATTCTATATTCAATAACTTTCTGTGTATTTTTAATAAATGTTCTAAGGAAGGAAATATAAGAAGTTCACTTCCCTTTTATATTACTATACACATTCTATCCCTAGGTGGTTTCCTGGTTATACTTAATAAATGAAGAAATTAACTTCTATTTTGAAATCTGTCTAACGTAGTGAGTATACAACTTTTTATCATCACTATTTGATAATCTTTAATTATGTAAATAGCTACTAAGTGTTTTAGTCAACATTGGTATTACAGATTTAAATAGAATTTTTACAGAATAAACACTAAGATGCATTAAAATAGTTGTACAAAATTATAAAATGAATAATTATCATTTCACCAAAGAAGACTAAACCAGAAATTTTTCATGTATAAAAATGTAATGTCCATTGATGTGAAACAAGTTTCTATGAAACAAACTATTTCCTTAAATTAGTGTGACTTCTGTATGTATGTATACATGCAGAAAATATGGCCCATCTTTCCTTTTCCAATACAAATTATCAACTAACAGAAGCTGAAACATTCTCAGGGGTTTCATTTTCACTGTAGATCATCAGCTTGCTAGTAATTTATCATTAAATAAATTAGCCTTTGGCATCTTATACAGCATCTACCTTAAAAACAAGAATACAAAGAGGCACTCTCAGAGAAAAAAAATGAATCATTTTATTGTCGCTATTGTTTTGTTTTGTGTCATTTTTCAAGACCCAGTTTTTCTGTATAACCCTGGCTGTCCCATAATTTTCTGTGTAGATCAGGTTGGCCTTGAAATCTGAGATTTGCCTGCCTCTGCCTTCCAAGTGCTGGAATGAGAGGCATGTGCCATGACATCCAGCTTGAGAAAGAAATTAATTTAGTTTTACAGATCCAACATTCTTCCTTTTATACTATACCTTGGCTCTCTCGCCTGCCATTTTTCTCTGAAAGTAATTAGCATGGAAGAAATAGAAGCACTTTTAGCATGACACCCAAACCACAGTGAAAGGAGTAATTAATACCTACATGTGGCCCAGCAATAGGTTATTATTTGTAGGACAATTTTTGAAAACTGGAAGCTATGATACAAGCTGTTAAAATTTTAAACTGTGCTCCTTTCATTATAAATGGACCTTAAACACCTTTAAATTAATAAAAAAAATGAGACAAAGGTCTTTTTTTCTTTGAATTTTCTTCTATTGTACATGAATTCTTTCAAAAACTTACTTATAAATTAACTTAAATTCATGGCACCTGTTTTATATTATGCTATCACTACTAATTTCAACAATTAGAGTCTTCATTCAGCTTTTAAAACTTGAGCCTTAATTTATAATATACTAATGTTTTTCAAATGGTTAAATTCAAGAATCATATGTATATTTAAATTGTAGGCAGAAAGCTATAAGTTTTAATATAAATAAATATAATTTCAACTGGAACTGCCACCTGCCTGTAATTCAGCAAACTGTCAAACAAAGGGAGAGAGAAGAATCTGTTCCCTATGTCTGTCAGAAAGCATAAAGTTGTTTCTTAAGCTATACATAAGTGAATCAACAAAAATAAGGTGACATCAAAGGAATACGTCTATTGAGGGGAAAAAATGGATCACATGTTGCCATGGAAGAAATGAAAGTCTCTACAATGTTACACGGCAGGCTGTTGGCATTCTTGCAGACAAGTAAGTTAAGGGAAGAATCTTGCCAAGAGAGTTTAATGTGCATATTGAGCATATTTTGCACCTTAAAAGCCAAGTTAGCTTTCTAATATGCACAAAACAAAACGATCAGATAAATATGAAAATCAAAGAGAAATGTACCAGGGTTCAGCTGAAGCACAAGACTGTCCTTCCCAAGAAGTGCCCTCTGGAAAAATTAAAAGAAGAAGAGGAAGAGGAAAGAGACAGACAAGAAGGAGAAGAAGAAGCAATTTAGATGCCAGAATACATTCCTTTGGATATTGAAAGAAAGAAATCATTTGCATAAATTAAATAATCCCTGATCTTTGCTCTCCACTTTCTCTTCTTACAGAATAAACTATCGCAGCCTATTCCCCTAGCCCACACTTTCACTGTTATTTGTTGTACGCCTTCAAAGTCTTCAAACCAAAGAACTGGGGGCTTTTATTGCTCTTCTTAGTTTATCAAATTTCACTCTTAAAAGCGTGTTTTTCTTATTCCCCAAGGTTTTAGTTAAAGATATTACTATCATTCTAAAATTATGTACTGCAATCTATAGTACAAGAAAGGCTGATGCTTTTCTTGAGGCAAAAAATGGTACCAACAAAATCAGAAATAAAAAAAAAAGTGTTCCGTGAAGTCCCTGTTCAAAAGGCTTCAGGATTTAATGTTATTCAAATATGTACTAGCATTTTCTTAGGTTTCTTTCTTATAAGAGGTTCAAGTGTACCACATAAGAGGAACCAAAATGGGAAGATGTTGGCTCCCAATGTCATGGCCAGATATATAGTTAGTCTATTAGCCTCACCTAACCAGAGATTCTTAATCTTTTCCATATATGACCCCTTTGCATGAGAAGTATTTATAGCACACCAAGTACAGACAGATATAAAACTCATTACACAAATTTAGTTTTACTGATAAGAAATCATAATAAAATTATTTCAAAACACTTCTTTGTGATACATATATATCGTTATCATTCAGTGATAGCAACATCACTATAAGCACTATTGAGATTGAGATACTTGCTTATTTGCTGCATGAAGAATTAAGTCTTGCTCACTATGTGACACTAAAGGATATAGTGCAAATTCAATGCTTTTCAGAGTTCAATATTTTGAATTTATAATCACCAATGTAAAGATTGCTGATTTGTATAAATATGCAATAATAAATAACAGTAGTATATTTGGGTTCATTTTTGAAATTTCAGAAAATACTGTCCCAATCTCAATTCAAATTTCATTGATCAGTTTATTATGCAATTCAAACCAGCAACTGAAACAATATTTTTTAAATTAAATATTCTAATATAGTACAATCCAAGCATATACTAATTCGATACTTAGACACTAAAGAATAAAAATAGAAAAATACTAAAAGTGTTTGTTTTCTGTAATTAACTCCTGATGTTTCTATAAGTGCAGAAAACTTGTATGTACAACAAAAGACTGCAATTAAAAACATATAATACTCTCTAATCTGAGCCAAGGAGTTTTAGTCAGTGTTTGTTCATGTTGAATGGTGTGTTAGTACACACCGTGCAAAGAGAAGTTACATGATTTGAAACTGGCAAGACTGCCAGAAATTTCTTAGATTCATTACACTATTTATTTTGAATTAATTTTTGATTACTACTAATTTAAATCTTTATTGTATCCAAATTTTTCACAACTTCTCACAGAGTACTTTGATGAGGCCACTCCCAGTTTAAGAAGCTGAGACCTAAGCTGAATCCTAGCCATGAGTCTATAATGTTGAATATGAGTGTAGGAAGCTAGCCTTGAATTGCTAATTCTTCCAAGCCTCCTTTCCTGTTTGCGAAATGCACACCTAATCTTCCAAACTATCACTGCTCAAGTTGTCGCTATATGTGGCTTCTAAAATGTTGTCTGACATGTCCAGTTTCTTAAAAGTATTCAGAATTTTTAAACAAACACGATAGAATTCATGCTTTCAAATTTTTGAAAGCACAGTGTGCTATAGAAACTGTACTTCATTATCATGAGTATCATGTCTAATTAAGCATTAAGTGTTAATTACATTTCTTTAACACAGAAAAGACTGGACCAAATTTTAAAGTAACTTAAGTTCACCAAATTAGTGGCTTTAGCCACGTCATATAAATTCAGTGTCAGATACTTTACCCCACACCATCACAATGTTTAGTATTACAAAACCTTTATTCTACATTCAAGATAGAGAAACAGAAGACTTGATGTCTTCCTTAGTTGTCCAAAACCTTATATGATCAATTGAGTGATCTGCACAGAAGTATCATCCTTAAAAGTTGAGACTCAACCTTCAGTCACAACTCCTCCAATGGGAGGACTCATGTTCTCACCTCCATTGGCAGTTACTTTCTCATCTCTCCATCAATGAGTTCTCCTTTCTTCATTCTGAATGGAAATTCCCTCCTTTTCCTGCTCAAAGACAGCGCAACTGAGACAGAAAAGTAACCACAGCAAGCAAAGAGTCAAAAGCAAATGGCTAAACTTTGGGGATGGCTTTGCAACTAAAAGCAATAGGTTGCCCATCTGACATCAAACCCCACAGTGAAAAAGAAAAGCCATATGTCTGTAATTCCCAGACTCTACAATGAGATGAGGGTGGAAACAGGAGACTTGAAAACACAGAGGTCATTTAGCAGCAGAGCAGAAAACACAAGGTAGACCTTGCCCCAACAAAGTAGAAAGTAGAAAATAACCTCCCCAAATTTGTCTTCTGAGATCCATAAAAGTGTCTACCATCACACACATGCACACACATTCAGAAAAAATACGGGAAAAAATGAATTATTGATGTGATGCTATTAGAGCATTGCCCACACAAGTCATGTAAACAGTTGGACTAGAATGTGATGTGCCAGAGTACTCAATTAGAATGATATACAAGCCACCAAAAGATAAGTCCCATGAGCCCATTCAAGCAATATTTAAATAGGTGGCATTTTTATAACTGTAGTCCAAAATTGTATGTGATTTATAATCATTAAAATTAGAGTAAACATGAGATTACCTAATCTGGTGATTTTATTTTGTAAGTAAAAAGTGCATTAAACCCTACATAGAGGAAGGTATAGAGCCAATAATATGCCAGTGGGATAGGGGATGAATCTATGAATTCTGAATTCAAGACCTCAGCCAAGGCCACTCTCTATTTTTCTGTTATACTAGTATAAAATTGTCAGGCAAAGGATAAGATTAATCTAAGTGATGAAATATATGGTTTACAATACTGTCAACAAGTCAAATGTGGACTTCTCTGGTAGCAAAAGAAAACTGACAAACTGAATATAAATTTAAATTTTTCCTTTAGTAGTTTTATAATCTTTGTCTAAAAGTCTGGTTTTTCCAACAGGCAAAATAAACAGCAACAACAAAAAAAACCAACAATGAGGCAGAGTAAATGAAGGTTTGTGCTTGTTGTCATCAGACCTTTGTACAAGCTTCCAAATTGGGCATTTTGCTTAGCTTGGTGCCACAAACAGGAAATAAATGAACATATTGATTAATCAATTAATATGCTTTTTATCTTATTATAAATTTAAATATATATATATATATATAATTTGGTAAAGTGATTCTCTACATGTGTGAAAAATGTGTGAGACTGAAGTCTGCAATAATTCACAAAACATTGTTCTAATAAGATTATATTAATAACAAGGGCAAAAACCTGGCATCAACCAAGTTGAACATAATTCAATACAACTAAAATTTCAAAACATTAAAGAAATGAAATTAGATTATAATGGACTCTTTAAATTAAATCAATGCAATTAAGAATATGATGAAGTATCCAGTTATCTGTTTTCTGAGCCTCTAAAAAGTGGGACTATTAATGGAACGGTACAAGGAATTAGTGCTGACTAGATTAATTGTCATAGCGATTGCCATGTTATAAATATGTCATTTGTGAAAATTATGCATGAGGATAATGCACATGTTGTCAACATCACTTGAACAAATCTTTGATTTCTGAGGAAAGATCAACAAGCTCTCCTTATTTCCAACATTATTGCACAATTAGGATATCTTAGATGAGGATGCTGGAATTCTACGCAATTATAGCATATGCTTTTGAAAGTTTATTGGCACTTCATCTGATAAGTTGAAAGAAATTAAGCAGCAAGAATGCAACCTGCGGACACTCCAAGAGGAATGTAAACTAAACTGGTGGGGAGGTCTGTGGGTGTCAATCAAGAACAAAATGCAACTGTCAAGCTTGCTTTGCTAACAAACTGTCACATCAACAATATGGAGTTAATGACTACAAATTAACTGTATACCAGATGCTTGACACTTTGTTATGACACTTAGCAAGCTAGTTGACATTTGGGGATCAAAGCTTCTTTAATTACACTTTGTATAACATGTGCAACCTTTATGCTAATGTCCAAATATTCCTTGGAGCAAGACTGTCCAAGTAACAGCGTCCGCGGACTTTGTTCTAGGTGTGGGTTTGAAAGTACTCATGTGGCTATAAAAACCAAAGGAAGGAGCTGAATGAGAGCCAGACTTCAACGCACAGTATTACTTGGCATTACTATTGCCCGAAATAACACCGTTTCCTAATTTGATGAACTGGTAAAGTTCTTCTCCTCATGTGCAGACACAGTTTGTGAAATAACACATCTTTAAACAAGGTGGTACACACACGCACACACACACACACACACACACACACACACACACACACACACATCACAGTCATAAAATAAGAGACAATAAGAAGTATCAGAAATTAAAATAACTGATAAATGTATTAAAGAGTAGATTGATTGAGAAGAAACAATGCCTTATGGAACACTGAGTTAGTGGTTTTTCAGGATTTATCTTCAGGGGAAAGGTTTGGCATGTTCTCAAGTGAATCAAACTCAACACATGACATAAACAAAATTCTGTGCATCAGATAAAATACTTAACTGAGTGCTAAACTATGCAGGGAAGGTTAGCATTTCTCTCAGTTCTCAAGACAAACTCATTTATGAAAACTGAGATGGCTTCAACGTTAGTAGAAATTCAAAAACAAGTAAGAAATGGAAGGAGACGATTTAATAAAATATCTAATCATCTTTATTAATGAATGAATGCAATCCAATCATGACGTAAACAGGATTTTCTTTAGCGCAAATGGCAGAAGTCAGAAGAGGCTATTCTAAGACTCAGCAGCATCTGGCCTCTTTCTTCTTTTATCCCAGCCTTGCCTGGATTGTTCTCAGGGAAAGGCAGATAAAAAATATTTACTTAAGGAAATAAAGATTAATAGAAAGGAAAGATATATTACTAGAAAACCTGGGATGGAATTTTTCCACATGTCCACCAACCATTTAATTCTTCAGATAACACATGCCATAGCCCAGAGGAGAGGAACCACAAAATCACAGATCCATGAACTATCTTTGTACTCTGTTCCCAGATGGCAACTAGTATGCACTGCATTCTCTAGGGCGCCATTCTGGCCCTCTGCCATTGCTAGACTCCCACACACAGAAACAAGGGAGAGGAGGCCACTTGCTAAAGGCCGCTGAATGCTCGTGGCTCTTCAAAAATGGCAGGTACTCCTATACATGCTGTGACTCTGGTGAGAGACCAAAGTCTCCATTAACAATGCTGCAAGGGTTAGTAGCCTAAGGCCACCTGCGTGTACTTGGCGTGTATATCTTTGACATGGGAAGATGGCCTATTCTAAAGCGAGAACTCCATACCATAACCAAAACGCCCTATGACAACCAAACACAATGCTTTTCTGCTGAAAGTTAAAGTTGACTCTGTATTGAAATTGTATTTTATAAGTGAGGAAATAAATATATAACTAAATTCAGTCTCTTTTTAAGGGGAAATAGGATCAATGTCACCCATGTGGCGGGCCATGCTTATATGGGCCAGTGCTAAAGTGGCCACCAAACTCCACATGGAATGAAAACAAAGATAGAAAAATAATGCATTAATAAAACATTGCAAACAGGAAGGTGAATGCAGGGTGGCCTGACAGAATCTCAGGGCTGAGTCCTGCCAGTGGGGCACTGTCTTTGACGACTCATCAGAAGACATTGCAATCTACCGTGATGGAAGATATGAGCAAGAGGATAAATTTGGTGGAAATTAGTTCAAATCGATTTCCATTTCTATAGTAACAGATGAGGTTAAAGCAGGCAGGAAAGAATGAGGTGTTTGAACTCACACTGAAGGTTCCCAGGAAGGAATTTACAGTTTTTTGGTGTTTCAGTTGAGAACTTATTCCTTATAGCCCTGACTCTCATCAAAGTCACCATTTTTTTTTTCAGGGATGGAGGCTTTCAACATCTGTTCCTCCAGGGCCAGGATTCTAACTGCTCCTGGACAGGCATCACTAGAATCTAGTATCCACCAACCAATTTCCTAATACTTGATTTTTAACTTTTAATCAGCAAAAATAAAAGGTCAATGTGAGTCAGACCTATCTGGTGGTAAAGTGAGGTTTGATTATTAATTCTGTTGGGGAGCTTTTGTCGACCTGACACAAACCTAGACAGCTATGAGAAGGAAGAATCTTAGTTTAGTGATTGCCTCCCTTAGATTATCCTGTGGGCATTTTTGTAGGGGCATTTTCTGGATGGATGGTTGATGTGGGAAAGTCTAGCCCACTGTGGGTGCTGTCACTACTGGGCAGGTGGTCCCACTTAGTATAAGAAAACCAGTTGAGCAAACCATGAGAGCAAGCTTATAAGCAGCACTTGTGCAAGTACTATGCTGGTCTGCAGGACACCATGCTACTCGCCAGGTTCATAATGGCCTAAACCTCTGAACTTTAAGCCACCACAGTTAAACGTTTTCCTCTATAAGAGTTGCTGTGCTCACGTGTCTCTTCACAGCAATAAAAGTCTCACTAAGACAGTTCTGCTGTTTATCACAGTGATAGAAAGCCAACTAGTAAAACAACAAAGTTTATAGCTTTCTTCCTTTTGCTTTTTGGTTTGGGATTCTTTGTGGGTTTGTTAGTAGTAGAATTAGTAGCTTGGTTTGGGTTTGTTGTTGCTGTTTTGAGGTGTTTTGTTTTGTTGTTCTGCTTTGAGACAAAAATCTCAGGGCTAACCAGGAACTCATTATATAGCCCAGATGGGCCTCAACTCATGGACGTCCTACCTCAGCTTTGTTTTAAAGATGCTAGCATTACACCTCTGTATCTCCATAGCTAATAAGAAGCTGGTTTTCCACTCTGGTGCTACCTTGTGTCTTTTATTCTATGCAAATATCTGTTTTCATTCCATGCTCTAATCCTAGTTTCCAAAACGGGTCCTAGGTGTAGAGTCTTGGAAAGAGCCCAGCATCCACCAGGGCTCAGCATAGAACATAGCTTTCTCACATGCTGGAGAGTCTGGAGATGTTGGAGAGATAGTGAGCAATTTCAAAAGTGTTGTCGAAGGTGAAAAAAAAATCAATGAGGTAGCACCCTATGTGTGTCAAGGGTGGAGCATCATCTGAACACAGAGGTGGGACAGTTCTCTGCTCCTTGGAAGACGAGAGACAAAGCCACACCAAACGGTTCCCTTGAAAAAGCTGTATGGTTTTGAGGCAAACCAAAGCTTCCTCTCATTAAGGCAGAAAGAAGGAAGGAGAGGAACTAAATTTAGGGAACATATTTTCTCCATTGTTTCCCCTCCAGCTCTCCAACTAGCACTTCCCATCCCCAAACACACAAACACACACACACACACACACACACACACACACACACACACACATCAAATGGCAGAGAAGGCCAATAAAAGCAGTTCTTAAAACTTACCCCTATGGGAAAAGGTTAACTGATAAGGGTGTGGTGTGGATCTTGTCATCTGATGCACATGAAAAGATCCAGCATGGAACCTAACAAGTCCCAGAGGACCCTGGTTCCCTTTCATTCATGTAGTCCTGGCCTAGAACTGTTTCCCAGGATCACAGCGATCACTACATATTTTGCTAGACGTAAGAATGGGTAAGAACCATTTGCCTCTCTGTACCGATTCATCCTTCTACCTGCAGAAATATGATTACAGTATACAAAAGTGATTCTCTACAATTCATAGAACAGGAGCAAACCGGAAAGTGTAAAGCTTCTCTTCTATAATTCATTTAACAATCACTAACTAAATCCTCACCAAATACCAGGTGATGTCCTCAGCAGTAAGCATCCTGCAGTGACAAACAGTACAGTTCCTGCTTTGAAGAACTCCATACTAATGAGAAGGCAAAACTAAGAAACAAAACAAGATCGTTTCAGAGATTGATATGAACTAAAGTAACAAGGTAACACAACGGGATCAAAAGTACTGAAGACAGAAGTTGTGGGAGAGGTAGCTAGGATAGAACAGACACAACTCTGCTTCATACCCATGATTTCTACAGAAAAAAAAAGACTAAAGTAAATCCAAAGAAGCTATAAGAGGAAAGAAAAAGACTGAGAATAGTGATAATTTACCGCATGGTCAAAGAAAGTAAGCAAGGTCTGCCTGAGGGTCTTTATAAGTCCCTGGGCCTTACTATATACCAGCAAGTAAGAGAGATGTTTTCCTGTACTTGAGACAGTGGCAGAACCTACCTACAAAAAGCTGGTAGAGTTGCTCGGGAGATGCATTAAACCATAACTAAAAATAAAAGATGAGCAGATAAATTAATTGGAATTTTTTTTCAGACAATGTCTTATATAGCTGGCCTCAAACTCACTAAATAGCCAAGGGTGACCTTGAACTTTACATTGCGCTGTTACTACTTTCTGGACATGGAGATTACATTATGCCTGCGTATGCATATGCATGCTGGGAAACACTACCAAGTGGACTCCATATTAGCTTATGAATTCATGCTTTAGAAAAAAAGCTCAACAACAACAACAAATTACTAGTAGAACTAAAATTATCTATTCATTTACATAAAGAACACTGTAAATGGTCGTGTGTAGATCTTTATCTCACTATATATAGAAAGTGTAGAATTATCTGCTGACCCCAAAAAGTTTCCGGCAACGATTGTCACAATGAGAAAACTGAAAGGAAGACCAGTATGGTAACAGAAAAGGTCTTTCTCAGACACTCACCACATCAACCAAGTCTCGACGTGGTAGTCTTGTCCATCAAGAACAAGTTTTCTAAACAGAAGCCAGGAAGATGGCACAGATGCTCTTGGTGTCTGAATCTGTTCATAACATCCCAGTGGAACTAGACAGGGACAATTTCAAATGGCTAAGAAGGGGGCACGGTAAAGCTCTGCACAGAATCAAGTTAAAGGATGAAATGATGACCCCATTCACGAGATCTTCCCCACATCTCCAACCTCTTGTGGGTTGTGACACAGTTTCTCTGCTGCACTGGAACTGAAAATTAACTTAATATCCATTTCTGTCCATCAACCCACTATTTGTCAAAGTTTCCCTTACAATTGGTTTTAAAAGCCACATGCTATAGCCCCAATCTTTCTTCTGCAAATGAGAGGAAAGAAAGAAGGTGGCCTCAAGTTCCCTCCACAGTTTCACTCTTCTTAGATTTAAATGCCAAAACCTATTAATTTTATATTAATTCCTTCAGTTGAATGCATTCTATTTCTGCATGATATTCAACTTATAAGTTTTACTTGGAATGTTCTTATGATCTGGAAATGGCTGCTGTCTTTTCTCTTGACATGATTAAATGAAGAGAACAAAATCCACTGTATTTAAGCTAAAAAATTAGACTTTTCTTCTACAAATACACCCATCGTAAGTATAAAGACCACTGAAGCCCCTTTACAAGAGTAATAGTCTAATAATTCTCTTGGTAACTGCTAACTAACCACATAGAGTATTATTAGTTCTTTTCCTTACTTAATTTTAAGGAAAATTGTATATATACATACATATATATGAGAAATACACAAGAAATCATAAGCAGCTTAATAATATCCCATTCTAAATAATCATATGATCTTTTCATAACAATTATTAAAATATCCTCAAACAAACTAATACATAGTATCAGAAAAGGTGTTCTCTTCTCAATTTGAGTGAACAGCCATACTTGCAAAAGGCCTATGTTTCACCTTAGAGAATACCATTCAGATTAATGGCTTCAACATCTTTAAAACTGGGAGGGAGAGAAGGAATAGTGATGCCTTTATCCTTCCTTCTTGTGCAATAAGGCTTCTCAAATGAAAGCAAAGAACAAGAAGAACACAGGGCTCTTGGGCTCTAGGAAATCTCAGGTATTTAATTATATCAAATTCACTGTACACTTCAGAGAATTTCAGTAGGTGAAAACAGAACACTCCGTGAAGAAGGTTCACTTTCCCAATGTCAGGCGCTTTAGCACAGCTCTATTTTAGTTATGTAAAACATGAAAAGTGTGGCGTATGCTCAATCAAGACTGAATTTGAAATTAACCTGTCACTTTTGACACCACAATTCAACAGGAAGGTTAAGATGTAACAGTTTGTCAAAGCCTCCATGCTGAAATAAGTAGAAAATAGGCTATTCAGGTCTTCTCTGATATCCATAGGTATCATAAGGGAGAGAAATATAAGCAACAAAACAAACAAAAAATTCTTGATTTTTGTTACCAATAATATGAGTTCTATGAAATTTTAAATAAAATGTCAATTTTGAAAACAATATGCTATATTTGAAAAATATACTAAAGGGCATTTATTTTATTTTCATTTAGTGGTTTCATAACTATTAAATCTGTGGTGAGTTTATCTTTGAGAATATATTTTTAAATACAATAGAGCACCATCCTAAAAGTGGTCACATACCTTTCCATAATTTTCTGTAAGCTGATTAGCACTGTATTTGTAAGTAAAAAAAAAACCAAAATACTCAAGAATTACTTTTTCTAATTTTACACATATACATAATAATTGAAGAAAACACTTTTATTTAAAAAAAACTTTCCCCAAGCTATAAATAAGAAAAGGTTGCATAATTATTTGATTTTTTGTTTCAATTTGTAAGAATCCAGAAATCATACTTATTAAAATGAAGCAAAGGGTCAATGTGTTCAAACTGAAAATTAAACCGTTTTCTTTCCATAGTTGAACTTCCTGTTTCTAGATGTACGTACACGATGATAGTAAAAGTGGCAATGGAACTTTAGAGAGTTACCAATCAAAGAAATGAAAGGCTCCATGAAGGAAAGCAATTAACTTATTCAAACTTTTTCACTCACACACCAGAAAGACATTTTCTTAATCTAAGTATTACAATCAAAATCATGATGAAAAGTTCCTTGATGTTGCACCTGTATCTAAAACATGAAAGATCTAAGAAAGCCATTTAACACATATTATAGACAACCAGAGGTCATGTTAAACACATAGCTAAAGAAAAGAGATGGAAGATAAAAGATATTTGTTTTTTAATCATCAAAATGGCATTTCAAGCTGAGTTACATTAACCTTAAAAGTGAAAAAAAATGCTTTTAGCAACAAATTTATGTGACAATCAATGTTTAATGATAATATGAAGTGTTTTGTGTCACCAAACAGAGACTAAATGACATGAATATGAAAGGTTATTCATTTAGGGTCTTGTACTAGCTTACAAACAGAAACACCCAGTTGTTGAAATATATTTCTCTCACTGAAACAAGAAGGCAATTATTTATCAGGGCTGATATCAACAACTGGCTGAAATTCATTGTATAATCTATATTAATCTTTTGGATGTCAAGGAGAGACACCTTACCAATAGTTTTTCATATGGAAAAGCTGAAAATTAATTTGTTACTGCATATCATGTATTAAAGCTATGCCATTATGTTATTTGTTATACTAATTTTTAAACAACATAAGATGGTATAAGTTTCTATAGGGCAGAATGAAACATCCACATAGTCTTCAGCTTGTATCGCCAATGTGGCTATACTCATTTCCAGAGTATCTACAAGAAGTTGGTGCCACTGACTCTACAATGAGCCAAGACCCAAGCTCTACACACTCAATTATTAAACTTTATCTATTCCTAAGAACATTCTATACCACTGTTAATATTATATTACTTAAAGTAGGAATCAGCTTGGATTCAGGAAAGGTTACTCAAGGTCAAAAAATTTAAAAATAAAGAAATAAAACACAACCATTTTTCAAAAACAAACTGAAGAATTACAGAAAAGAAAGGGAATAGGGAAGGAATATTTCCTAACATTCTAAACACTCCACTGATAACAGAACATGGCAGGCAATTCAGACATACTTAGTCACAGGGAAAGTCATATATGCTATATACTGTAAGTGAACCAAGAAGAATCCTGTGGAAGGAGCTCAGTGAATCTATTCAGAAAAAATAGAAAGATAGATAGATAGATAGATAGATAGATAGATAGATAGATAGATAGATAGATGATAGATATTTAGACAGACAGACAGATAGACAGATACTTGAGGGGATTAAAAAGGAGAGAAAACAAAGAGAGAATAACCAAGCCAAATAATACTACTACATATTGCTTTTAACTTTTTTTTTTCTTTTACACAAGCAGTTAGGCTTTATCTTTCCTTGAAAATACAATTTTTAATTTTGTTTTTTAAAGCATAGAGGCAAACTCTTTCCATCCACTAAGATATTATTTCAATTCCTACATCAGCAAAAGACTTAACAACTTAACATAGCTCCTTACATACTCTCAAGGAATAGTTTATACAATGTGGGGGAGGGGTGCCCCTAAATGTTTCTTTTATTTATTTTTTTTTTGAAGTCAACAAATTTATGGCTCTGTCCAAACATGTGCAATGCCTTGGGTACTGCAAGGCTCAATATGACAACATTTGTATTCTTTATTAACAGATGAACTGTATTACGATTACTTAAAACTTACTTTGTTATACCAAGGAAAACACACTGCTAAATTCAAAGACTGCCCCAACAGCATCAAAGAATAAGTCAGTGGAATAATGACCTGAGAAAAATCATCAGTGATTGGTTTGAAAGAAAAGATGGCTATTAATTTGTTAATTTTTATTCATAGTGAAATTGAAAATTTAAAGATTAAGAAAATGAAAGGAAATAATGAAAAATTTGCTTCTAATGTGTGACTAATTATATGCTTCATATTTAGTGTGCCATTTTAGAGTATTTTTTAATTAATGTTATAAAGAAGTTCTGGAGAGATGGGTTGGCACTTAGAGGATCTTCCACACTTGGAGAGAACACAGGTTCAGTTTCCAGCACCCACAATGGGTAGATCACAGACACCTGCAACTCCAGTTCCAGGAGATCTGATGCCCTCTTCTGGCATTTATGGGCACATGGTGCACATATATACATGTAACCACAATACGTATGCAATAAATAAATGAATTATTTTTAAAGGATATTATAAAGAATGAAGCAGCACACTGGTGGTGATTCTGTATTATTTAACACCCTTTTCTCATTTGTTAAATTAAAAACGTACCTTTCTATTAAGTTTTATTAAGAAACTAGTCCTATAGGATACATTCACCTATATGTGAAAATGTGTAATTAAATCATGTTGGAATCTTTACAAAACTATGCAGTCTCATCACAATCTAATTTTGTGTGAGTGCATTAAGTGTGAACGCACGTTGCACATGCCTCTGTCCAGGCCAAAGGAGGATGTTATGTGTCTTGACCTTCTGTGTCCACTCAGTTCTCTTGAGACAAGATCCCTCCCTGAACCAGAAGCTAGGCTGACTGACCACTAAGCTTCCAGAATCTGCCCATTTCAACCATACCAACTCTGAGTTGCAGGCATGTTGGGCAGAACCAGCCTTCATGTGGATACTACGTATTCAAACACATTTTCATGCTTCCCCATGAGGTTATTTGCCTATGGAGTCATCTCCACACCATACAATAATCTAACTTTAAAACTTATTTCCCCACCACGATACAAGAAGCTCTCTATTCATTAGTAACCTTTCCCACCATACTCCTCAATCCTATCAAGGAACTAATCATACCTTAAGATTTACAGTCAGTTTTGATAATTTTTTAAATTATTTTTTGTTTTTGTTTTTTTAATTGATATTTATTGAGCTCTACATTTTTCTCTTCTCCCCTCCTTTTTTCTCCCTCCCCCTTTCAATCTTCCCCCAAGGTCCCCATACTCCCAATTTACTCAGGAGATCTTGTCTTTTTCTACTTTCTACTTCCCATTTAGATTAGATCTATGTAAGTCTCTCTTAGTGTCCACATTGTTATCTAAATTCTTTGGGATGGTGGTTTGTAGGCTAGCTTTCTTTGCTTTATGTTTAAAAACCACCTATAAGTGAGTACATGTGATAATTGTCTTTCTGTGTCTGGGTTACTTCACTCAAAATAATGTTTTCTAGCTCCAATCGTGGTACATTTACACAATGGAGTATTACACAGCAGTTTTGCTAAACTGAATGATACAGCTATAATCTTTTGCTTCTGAATTTCAAATTTCAGCTATATTATACTGTCAGTAGTCTTCTTTGTTTTTTCCAAACACTGTATCAGTTGTATGGACATTTCAGATTTTATTTATCCTGTTTATCAACTCTGCCTCTGTGGACTGTTATGGATAACTATAGATAACTGTTGTGAACAGTGCAAAACATGGCTAGACTCATGTCTTTGCACTGTGTTTCTGATCAACACTTAAAATGCACATACAAAGAAAGGTGGGCGAACCAGACAACTTGAATTTATATGTCAAGTGTTATTTTACGCTATAATATTTTACCTCTGGGAAACAGCAGATCTGCGGAAAAGCTTCCTGAAGCCCCTACTCTGACATCTGGCAACAGCACAGACAGCTGTACCCACGCACATGTAAAACAAAAACATGGAAAGAATTAACACCGTGCGCCCACTGCCTTTGGCGTGTCAGTGCAGATCCCAAATGGTGCATAAAACACAGACTCTTAAAGCATTCATTGAAATGTCAACTTGACGGCTTGATACTAAAAAAAAAAAAAAATATTTTGCACCAATGAAATAATTTTACATATAGTCTACACTTCTGAATATAAAACCTATTCCTCAATTTAATTATGTCCTTTTGTATTTTAATTTTTTATGACATATTCTTAATTTAAACACTAGTTTTGGCTGCCTTTAAAGGAATCTTAATTAAGTCAGTCCAAAAGAGACAAAAAATTGAAGAACAATTCTGGGGTCAGCATGTTTTCTCACTTTCAGTGGCTTGCCTCCTTCATTCTAGCTTCGATAATGTGTAGCCTAAGTTACACAAAGTGTTTTTCTGCTGGCGATTCTGAACTCTCGTCATCCCATCCCATTAGATACTGTCCCCTGCAGTCAACTTACGGTAAGCCTAGGTTCGAGTATCATTCAGGAAGACAGGTTTCCTGCCTCCACTGACATTCCCACACTCATTCATGACATCTTTGAAGGTTTGGCTTTCGATGTTTCTTATATCTTTCCTAGGAGAGGGATACCTCTTTCCTGACACTTTAGCACTCCGTAGTTGTGTTCTCATGGAAGTTTGTGAGACAAGACCTATGTAATTGTGTCTGTTATATACATGCATTTTCACACCTCTGAAAGCACACCTTTTTTCTTGAGTTTATGAGTCTCTCTCTCTCTCTCTCTCTCTCTCTCTCTCTCTCTCTCTCTCTCTCTCTCTCCCTTTCTCCCCATGCCCTCTCTCTGAATGCATGTTCCACAGCAAGAGAAAAAGAAGTCCTCCCAATTAGCCATTTTCTCTTTAGTACCCAAAAGAGTGCTTGACCAAGAAGGCATGCAGAACACAGTGACTGATAAACTGAAGCTAACTTGGAATTCTCATTAACTGTGAATGAGAATAAAGAGCAGTAGTAACCTTAAACTCGAAATCTTATGGATGCTTCATAAGTAAACCTGTTCAAGACACCCACAAAATCTGGATTGTTCTTATGCAATGAACAGAAACGTTCAAGAGCAAGGGTTGTTATTCCAAATTGTCACACTGATAAACTGTTTTGGAATGCTAGGATAAAACTCACTGTTGTTCAAGACAAGTTTATGCTATTGAAGCCCTAGTTGCTCTGGAAGTTGCTATATACAGCTCAGGTTTTCCCAAAATTTTCCATCATCTTGCCTTGGCCTCTGGAATACTAGCAATACAAATAGTTTCAGTATGTCCACTTAGATTCACTTTTATAATGTGTGTTAGGAGCTATTTTTGTTGAAAATAAAGACATAAAAAACGGATGGGAAGAAGCTGCATTTTTTTCAAACTCAAGAATATATATTTGCTTAATAGGGATCACTAATCCCAACTCCCCAGCCCCTCAAAGCAGGAATTTTATAATCACTGTAGTTCAGGCAAGACTGGATCTATAGCCTACTGATTTACAACTCGCTAAACCAGATCACCTTTGTTATATAACATATTGGCTGCAGGAACTGAAAACTGATGATTACAACATGGGCTTCATTAATTTGTAGAGTACAGCCTTTGATGCCAAGCTAGCTAAACACAAAATCAACATGCATCTTAATTGGTAAGGCATCCTTGGGTTGCACACTAAGTTCAAGCCTTGAGAAAACATTCACTCAACCAGGAAATGATTCCATAATAGCAGAAGTGGCAGCAGACCCAAAGAATGAAGCTAAGAGCAAGAGAGAGAGAGGAGCACATCAAAAGACTGTCAACGTACCATAAAAGAATAAGGTCGTTGACAGAACACTCCTTATTAAGTTTATAAAAACATTGGAGTCACCTTCAATGGGAAAGTGCCCTGTCTTCATTGATAATTTAATGCATGTCACTGATAATAAAACCTCAGACTGTGTCTACCAATTGAAATAGTGAGAAAAACATAAGGGCAAAAAGTCACAAAGATGAAATTAATTGGAGTTTCTCAATTTAAGGTATATATTAAAAACAGCAAATCAGTCATTAAGGCAAGTGTTTCTGCTCTTTCTAATAAAAACTGGCAGTTGAATTTTAGAGCAATTGTATTTTGTAGCAAACATTTGCAAAGAATTGTGGCATTTGTTTCATCAAATCAACGTCCACCTAATATTAACTGCATTTCCAAATGCTCGAGATACCATTCGGTTAACTGCACAGCGGTTCTGCAACCTAGATAAGCGAATTAGGGTTGTGTGTCATCACCTACACCACTAGCTGTTATCTTCAACTCCTAAAACGGGTATCTTTCCTCTCCTCTACAGACAAAAGGGGTGTAGTAGGCACAATTGAAATGCAGTGAAAATAAAATCACAAGCTGACACCATCACTTCTTCTGCACTAGACTCTTCTGAGGAAGACATCAACCTTGAGCATGCAGAAACCACAGTCCTTCGAAAGTGCTAAGCTGCATCTCAGGTTCACAGCAAGACAGCAGGCACTCATAAGATCTAGTCCTCTCCGCCTGAGAGTCTTGCTCTCTTTGACCTCGGACAATTTCTTTTGCATCTGAGAAACTGGCATTTCTTCACTGGTAAATTAAGCCCATATATCTACATCCTTTAGATCCAACTTTAATGTTTGCTAGTTAAGGAAGTAAGTTTGTAAACACCAAAATATTTAGATTTAAAAAAAGAAAACATACTTTGTAGTTTCGAATCTATTATTAGAATAGGTATTTATTACTAACTACAAAGTGAATAATTTTAGACTGTTGAAAATGTTCTTTTTAGGGTATATTAATTATCTTATGTCATATTCGGGGGTACATTTTTTGCCTCCTGTGGCTTGACCTTCTCTATTCAGTCACTTAATTCCCTCTTTATTTATTATTATTTCTTGTACTTTTGAAATTGTAATATTATTGCACCATTTCTCTGCCCACTTTCTTCTGCCATTAACCTCTCTTTCTCTCTTCCAAGTTCTGTCAATTCCCTCTTGACAGGGCTCACCCCGAGGAACCCTCCATCTCCCCTTCTCCCTTTCTTGGACTCTGTGGCACCTAATACCTAGGGTCTAGGTTCACATTAGTCTTCCTTACCCTCTGTTCATGAAAGCCACTACTGCCACTCTGGTGACCACTGTCCTCCTTCCAATGTTCCTCCTCACACAATCCTCCCATATAAACATAAATAAAGTACTGTCTTCTCCAGACCAGGAGCTTTGTTTGCAATGCTGAACAGGATTATCTAATCTGACACTTAGCATACCCTAACATACACATGTATGATAGCTAAAACATAACCGGCTTTGGGCCCTTTTATAGGCTAATTAACACATGTTTAATAAAAGTTTCTACATAGTAGGGATATTTGAGCAGTTGGGAGACTAAAGGTGTAGTGCAATAAAATGATATTCATTTTAAAATACAATTTGACAGAAGGAATTTCTCATTTGAATGAATTGTTCAAAGAAACATAAAGGTATGAGTGTTAGAGCAACTAAGTATGCACTAGTAAAAATCTGACTTACAAATCCAAGCAAAATTCAATTATTTTAGGACTTTACTTCTTTCTAAATAGTAAGCTTTGACTTCTTTGGTTTCTAAGGAAGAAACAGTACAATTTTTTTACCCATTATCTGCAAGTCCCTTCTCCCTGAGCAGAATCCACTATGGTAATCGTATTTTTCATCAAAGCCTAATGATTTGTTTCAAATAATCAAAGCAGTGTTTATACTAGTGTCCTCAGGTGCAACCATCTTTGCTTCCCAGAGAGCAGTATGGTCCATGTTGATGTCAGAAGTGATAAATCAAAATAAACACGCTTGTTTTTCTACCTTAACCAGGCTATTCAGTGTCCCTATCAAAACTACAGGCTGGCATTTGTATGTATCTTCTTTCTGTCTGAGAGCATCTAGTAATAAAGATTACAAAAAAATGCATATATAAAACAGATGGTTATATGCAACTCTTAGCCACACGACGATTGTCAGTATTGCTGTAAATTGCTATGGATAAATTTGTACTCTTTACCTGGAGTAAGGTGGGGGTAGAAAAAGAGAGGAAAGTGTCTGGTATCAATAATCAACGATGCCTCCTACTTCCAGGAACTCAAAATCAAATCCCTTCCTCAAATAATCAGATATGTTAACTAAAGGCATTTATTTATAGCTTATTATTGTGACAAGAAAAACTGTGCATAGGCTGGACAGAATAAGAACTGGTCTGAGACGCTCGAATCAAACACATGTTTTCAAAAAATTTATTCCTTATTGAAGAACTTCATATTTTTATAGACAAAATTCTCTAAGCTGCCAGTGGGAGATAGACTAAAGAGAGCACGAACTATACTATAAGAATCTAGGTCCTCTTGTCCTGGTCAGTCTTGCTGAAGTTGCAGTGGTTTTCACAGTGTGTGTTATTTCAACCAATGCTAGCTTGTTAAAAAAAAAAAAATAATAATGTGCGCCCGCCCCCTTAAATTCAAAATAGAATGGAACTTGCCTGCAAATCCAGTTTCCAGTTCATGGAGTAGCACTTTGAGCAGCCCGGGAGAAAGCAAATGGCGAAGAGACCTAGTGAAATCTGCTTACTCCCCCTCCTTAGGCATATATAAACGAAGAAGAAACAAAGAGAAACTGACAAGTGGAAAATAAACTGAGATGAATTAAAGACCCACTATGTTTAACCGACCAGTCTAAAATCCTTCGGGAGACAGAATTCTCTTTCGCATTCATCTCCGCTCAAGAAAGTGAATGAGAGTAAAACTGCAAAATCTGTGACTCCTAACGGGAAAAGAAGAGAAAGAAACAGTCGGCAGAGCTCAGCTGAAGGCTAGCAAAGAAGCCTCAAGCTCCATCTTACTTACTTTGGGGTCTGGAAAAACAGCATAAAATACACCCTTAGCAATCACGTTTTACTTTGTTTCTCTCTACTAATGATAGTGTCTCAACAATCAACCTTCAGTTGGCAGCTCAAGACTGATAGTACTTATCTCTGAGTGTCAGCGTGATTCCCCAGGACCAAACTGACAAAGCAAAGGTGCCAACTTAAGGAACAAAATCCATTTAAAGGGTAGGAGTGCAACTTATGGCTCCATGTATATGTAGAGATAAAACTGTGTTGAAGAAGCTTAATTTTGAACCATAAAGCGACCAAAGAAAGTTGAAACCGGTTTTGCGTGCCAAGTGGATGTTCTAAAGTCAAAGCAAGGAGGATGGGGCATTTTAGAATGCCAGCAAATCAAGAGCTTTCCTTCAAAATTTCAATATGGCTTCCTCAGTCTAATTTAGAGAAATTTTGTTTTTTATTTTATTTTTTTACAAAGAGAAAACTACTTATCTTTTTTTGTCATTTTACATACCAATCCCAAGATAAGTAACAAGGCGAACCTTTGGACTTAGTATTCTTAAATCAGAATGGTTAGCTTCCCTGATGTTGAATAGATTATCATAAATATTCAGAAACTGTGTAGTTTTAGATAAATGGCATTGCAGGAAAAGAAATGCACAAGCTAACTTAAGGCACGATGTGAAAATTACTAAAATCCGTGAAGCTTCAAAGTTTGCTAGCTACTCAATGAAGACTTCTGCGTTTACCTGTAACACACCCTTTCCACAAACGTGTGCTGTCTCTCATTGAATCCCTCCTGCTGACACCAATCCTAAGACAACATGTTGCATAAAGGATGCCCCACGTTATTAATGTATACTTGACACAGAGTTAATTTTCTGATTCTGTGAGAAACCCCCTTCAAATGAACAGTTTAATAATCTACCACCAACTAATGATTAATTTTCTACCACCAAACTACGCCCTGAGATTACTCCCAAATGTTCAGTTTAATTTAAGTACTTTCTGATTCATGAACCAGGGGATAACATTCAGCTATAAAAGGTAATCCAATCCTAACTGGGCCTTAACCCCTATAAGCTACACTTCAATAGCAAAGAAACTGTATAGTTTTGAAACTGTAATCAAGATTTTTTTTTTTTTTTGCTGCAAACACACACTGGGGCTGTCCTTTGCTCCCATCTCTTATTAGATTACAATAAAATGACCATGCTCTCTTTATGGTGGGAACAGAGCGACCCTGGGGTGATTTATAATCTTGTGAAACCCTGTCCACACCGCTGACCAGACTTTTTTTGAGGTCACTATCTGTTTCTTCAACTGATGTCTCCCTGCTGTGACAACACTGTTGGAGAGCTGTCAGCACACAGAATTTCTCAGGCTATGTATTGTCTTTGAACGCATTTTGTGTGTTATTTCTATTGAGAAGCATTTGTGTGCTGAGTGTTTAGACAGTAAAGGGTCTCTCTACGATTTCTCATTAGTCTACATCCTGACAAAGAGAAGACAACTAAATAGGAACAAATAAAGTGGATCTCTTATTAATAAAACAGAATATTTATTTCCTCTAAATGATTAACACTGCCTTTAAATACAAAGAATAAGTCAACAATTCATTATGAAAATGACAATATTGTTCTTACCAATAATGAAATCGTTTGACTCCAGCATGTTAAATATTGTCTAAAGTAAGTATTAGTTTGAACGTCTGGGGCTCACACAAACATTAGAAATAAAAGCATTAGCTGTTTCTTGAGTGTAAAGAGAGAAACCGTAAGATGTCTGAATACTAATTTTATAAAATAATAACTTATAATATATAATCTCATAAAATGTAAATATGTAAAGTATTCTCGGTTTTAACAAAGAAAAAATGATCCTCAAAACTCAAGACAACCTTGAGGTAAACATTAAATAATTTTTTCTTGTTATAATAGAATAGGAAAATATTTCAAATGACTTTATTTAGCTCCTCAAAACAAGACACTTCCTGCTATTGGACATATAAAAATGTTGAAGGTACACGTACGTCCATCTGTAATGGTCAGTTAGCCACTTGTTCTATCATTTTGTTTACTCTCATTGCAATTGTATTTTGCTAAGTTGAGTGAGCAAACACTGAAATGCTTTGTGCTGATGCTTACATATCTCCTACTGATTCTAAAACAGCAAGAAAGGTTTTCCCCTTCTGTTGAAAATGAGAAACCGATTAAGGAAAACAACCTGACCCCCTTCCTTTTCCTTCTTTCTTTCTTTCTTTCTTTCTTTCTTTCTTTCTTTCTTTCTTTCTTTCTTTCTTCCTTCCTTCCTTCCTTCCTTCCTTCCTTTCTTTCTTCCTTTCTTTCTTTTTTCTTTCTTTCTTTCTTTCTTTCTTTCTTTCTTTCTTTCTTCCTTCCTTCCTTCCTTTCTTCTTTCTTTCTTTCTTTCTCTCTTTCTTTTTCTTTTTTCATTTTATCTTTAAAAGTAAACAAAGTTCATATGGCTTTTGAAAACACAAAGTTTGTCTATCCCCACTTGAGAAAGTTCTTAGCCATGTATAAAAGAAGTTTTGAGAGCTACAAGAAAAGAAAATATTTTTTTAAGAAAAAGATAACAGTGATGTAAATGGACCTGAGAGCACCAGCTCCATCTGTAACACATGGGTCAGGAGTTTGGGAAGACTGGTCTGGTGTCTGCACCCCAGATTTGCTGAATTGGGGACTGTAGAGTCTCCTGAAAATGGGTCGCTTTCATTCGCACACAGGGCTCGATTATAGAGATTCACATGCTTCTCTCCAAGTCTTATAGGTTTGACTTTGTCTACTTACATTTAGAAAACAAAGACCCACAGTTTACCTCCTATATCCTAAGAGAAAATAAATATGAACTGAATTTCCTTTGGCAATGGCATGAATGAGATTTGCACGTAGAGACATGTTGTGTATGTGGAGTTATGGAAACAACACCGACAAGAGCAGAGCTGAGTATTGCGAACTCATTCTGTAATAGGTTTAATTTTCCCCAGTGTCTATGGTTTAGATGTGTGTGAGAATATTTGACAGGAACTCTAGTACTGCACAGAGTCTCCTTAGTTCTTTGGCTGAGTTATAAAGTCAGGGATTTACAAACCTTTGAACTTTTCAGATATATAACAATTTAACCAACTAAGCTTTTCTGACTTGGTCAGAGGGAGCCTTCAGCTACAGATGTAACTGGACCACGATGTTTTGACTAGGAGTGGATATATGAAGCTGGGATAAGAAAATACCTTCATAGTACTTGTGTTTAAAACACTAAGTAGCAAACCCTGTGTTTTCTCTTTTTTTTTTAAAGCTCCCTTAAACAAGAAAAAGCTGTGTTTCTTCTCACTACGAGCAAATGGCATTTTAAAAATTAATTTGGTTTTAGCAAAGTCAGAACTAAATGTTCCTGATCATTTTGTTTTTCATTATAACCTGATTAAGATGTGGTTAACGTTTCTACAGTGATCCAGACACACAGGTAGCATCACAATTAAGTCAAGTGTTCCCTTATTTCCAAGAGGTAACCTGACATTTTCCTTCTCCAAGAACCCTTAATAAAATGGATAAAAAAAATCAATTAAAACAGTGAAATGTCTCTTAGGAAAAAGTTACTTCAGCACTCTGTGCATTTCTCAATAATTTCTTTTATCTTGTGCTGCAGTAATACACACTTGTGCCATGTTTTTAAGGGCCATATTCTTCATAATGAGGCTGTTTAAAATTGAGCACTGGAAAGAGAAGGGTGCTGATACAGCAACTGTTATGACATAAAAACAGGGTTATGAGCGAAGCAGACACGAGAAATGGAAAACGTGATTAGTGGCACAATGGATGAGCCAGAGGTTCTTGTATAACAAGCCCATGAAGTAAACCAGCCTCAAAGACCAGGACTATTTACCTAATCTACACTATCTGGGGCTATTGTGCCCCAGAGCATCTCAGAACTGCTATTATGGGACATCGTGTGTAGAATCACCATCTATATAAAACAAAGTAGTCCCAAGAATGAAGTCAGCATTTGAGAAATTCCACACGTTACTGTCTCTATTCCGGGTTCCCACCCTCCATCCCAGCCTAAGTTTGACCCTTTCTCTCACTGTGTAAAGCGTTTCTGACAAGGGAGTTTTTACATGCCACTAAAGCTAGTTTGGCTTTCTGTGTTTCAATGTATTTTTTACTTTGATATAACCCAAGGATAATACTCTTGATAACTGTGAAATATAGCATATACTTGCATGTTCAGAATAAGAGGACCAGAACATGTTGGGGAAACTGTAGACAACAGGAAATGTGTTAGA
Organism: Microtus pennsylvanicus; assembly: GCF_037038515.1. Classification (NCBI taxonomy): domain Eukaryota; kingdom Metazoa; phylum Chordata; class Mammalia; order Rodentia; family Cricetidae; genus Microtus; species Microtus pennsylvanicus. The sequence goes on from NC_134593.1 coordinate 51,874,380, forward strand.
CATTGAAGCTCTCTGATACTGTGATTGACTTCTCATGCCTTCTTTTGAACCACTGAGTTCCTCCTACTTTGTTTCCTGCCTGACTGTCTCTCAATGGCTATCCATGCCCAGTGAGAAGAATTTAGATTTGAGACTCAGCCCAGGAGTTTGGCAAACAACGAAAAGGAGACAAATGCTTGCCAACATTTTTCCCATTTCTTCCTGACTCCCTACCAAAATTCATTATTCATTCACCATGTGTGTTGATGAAAAGTCTGGCAAAACTTGGAGAGTGTTGGCTCATGTATTCAAAATAAAACCAAAATACACTGAAGGAAGTTGTTTGAAAACAGTAACTCCTAGTCTATTGAGGAAGAAATCACCCCGTAGGCTTCATGAATAAGATACCCAGAACCTGCCAAGGCAAGCAAAGCCTTGTTTACGGCGATGTATGGAAAAGCAAGAAACCCAGCAAAAGCTCAGAGAAATGGATGAAGGAAGAGGAGCTGTTCAGAATATTAAATCAAAATGAGCTTTCAACCAATTTAAGAATCACTGCCATCTATAAAAATATTGCAATTCTTTATTAAAATGAAAACCAAAACAAAGAGAAAATTTTTGTTTTTCTGGATTGTCTCCAATGAAGATAATTTCTTTTGTTTTTTTTTTCATATTCTTCCTTAGGTAAAAATTACCTCATACCATTAACTTCTTTTAAAGTGTAAGCTAATGACTATTTTCTATATGTATTGGTGGGAAAAGATGTTCTTCACTTCCATGACTACACAATATGTGTTTTATACATCATCGTAGTTTTTAACTGCTGTCACAAAATAATGTCTAATAGCCTTCTATTAATTATCAAGAGTGTCTAATTTGGCCAGAAATGTTTATGGTTGCCTTATCCATACCAATGTGGAAGGATGGAAAAGTGTTAAAAGTCAGTTCACTATCCAAGGAAACATCACAAAGAGAAGTCTACCTTATAGCATACTGAACTAGTCAGGTGATGGTGAGGTGCACACCTTTAAATCCCAGCACTCGGGAGATAGAGGTAGGCGGATCTCAGTGAGGTGAGGCCAGCCTGGTCTACAGAGCAAGTTCCAGGACCACTAGGGCTGTTAGACAGAGAGAAACACTTCCACAGGAAAAAAAATCAAGAACATACTGAACTAAAGTCTTAGTAACCTCCTAGAACCGTCTGCATACATTTTACTATCAGCTTTATCTGGAAAGGGTCTTTGTATAGATTGGGACATCTATAGAGAACTCAGAGAGTCAGAATCACAGCAACATGCTATTTTTTTACTCAAAAACTGAAAATATTTTAACATTACAAAAAGGGCAGTTCATTAAATGCACAGTTCAATCAGGGTATTTAGACTTAGGATTTGGGAACTGAGCATTGTTAGGTCAGACATTACATAATAATGAATGTATCTAAAGGATTCCAAGTCCTACCTTTTGCTCTCTGACCTTGTAGAATAATGCAGCATATAGAATGTGGGATGCTTCCCTTTAGAAAGCACTTGGTGAGCTTTAAGAATGCAGTGCTTTTAGAAACAATTAAACTATTAAATAAACTATTTAGTAAAAATTAAACTATTAAATAAAAAGTTAATAGCTAATATTGATGAGTATTTATTGTCTGTAACTGGGCTGAGTTCTTTACGTATATGATTTAATACAATACACTCAAGTAGAGAAATTGGAAGCCTGACGCTGTCAGACCACTGGGGGCAAGACACCAAAACCCAGTTGTGTTCTGGAACTGTTTGCTTTTACCCAGCAGAAACTCTGAAAAAAGAAAATGTGAATCTTCTCCTGTTCATCTATAAAGGAATGTTCTATTCTGTTATTACCACGTTTCCTACATCTCTTCTGGTAACCTGAGAACCAAAACCAGAGAAAATGCAAAGAGAAATAATCGCTGTTAAAATGCCTTTGAGCTCTCTGTATCTCCTTCAAATATTGACTGAATTATCTACTTCTCAAGAAAATAGTTTCCATTCTGATAACTGTCTTAAGATTTCATCTCTTGCACTCCTCTAACCATAAACTCCCCTTCCCGTGTATTATTTTAGATACCTTCTTAAATCAATAGAATTTTCTAATTTATTACTCTAATGATGTATTTATTGTCACCAAGCATGAGTGCTAAAATGTTGCTGATTAATGTTGAGAGTTTTGTGTATTATATTCACTAAGATGTGCAAGATATATAAAAAATAGCTGTCACATATTAGATGCATAAAATGTAGTTTTCAATATTTTATACACACACACATAATCCAAGATCTGATTACTCTTGTAGTAACAAAAATAATAAAAGTTTGAAATGAGAGAATATTAAGGTTCAAGTAAACATTTATTAATTTCTGGTAAACTTTGGTATTGATATTTACCAAATGTATCTTCTCGCTTCAATTATTGTGTCTTTATCCTTTCAATCATATTATTACTATATTGCATAATAGTAATTTGTGAAAGCATTTGCTCTCATATGTGTTTGTCAAGAAGTCCACTGTGGCATTACTATTAGGTGTCACAACTTTAGTGATATCCCAAATTATCTTAACATGTAATCACATTTGAAATGATACAGATTCTTTAGTTATAAGTTGACTAAATGAAGGGGTGAGAATTTGGTAAGGAGCTGAACTAGAAATTAGGGTAATTATGACTTCTGGTTCTCAGTCTTCCCTGGGTAGATAGAAAGTAAAGACAGTTTAGGCAGAAGTGAAAATAAAGACTGCTTGCATTTCCTCATCAATAAGCTAAGGACAGGACTATGACAGGCAGAATGTTCATAGCAGAAGATGCCTAGGAAGTTCCTGACTACAGAGAACTAGACTGGCTTGACCTGCAGTGTCCTATCAACACTGCACTGAAGTGCTCATGAACAGTGCAACAAAAAATAAAAATAAAGCACAAAGCTCATAGTTACTGCCATATTTTGGATCTTAAACATCCTCCAAAGGAGGATGTGTCAAAAGTTAGGTTCCCAAGAGTGGCACTGTTTTGGAAGATTGAGTCCGTACCACTGGAAGGAGGCATCTAAAGGTAGACAATTAGGTCACTGGAGGCATGGATAGGAAAGGAACCGTGAAACTCCATGGATAGGAAAGGAACTGTGAAACTCCAGATCCTTCTTTCCTCTGTTTGCTTTCTGCCTTCTCGTGCTGCCCCACCATCAACGCCAAGTACTGGACTAATGGATCATGAGCCATCAGTCTCTACCGCCCTGGCTAGCATTTGCTTTTACACTAAATATCAGCTAAGCGAATGAGATGAATTCACATAATAGAGCTTTCAGTTTTATTCAATGACATTTATCTTTTGGTTTCTGGAGCCACATATTTTCATTCTTCAATGCTAGTTATTATCACAAGTTTAAAACAAACACAAGAAAGGTATTCCTTAGAGCCTGACTCAGCAAAGAAGAAAGCCATGTTCTATGCAGATCTCCAAAATTGACTACCATTTAACTTTAAATAGTTCAAAACAGAAAAATAACACTTGACCTCTGAAATTGAGAAAAGTATTTTTCATAAAACTTGAGTCTTTAATATAGTTATCTGAAACAAGAAGACAGAAAAAAACATCAATACGTATCATAAAAGAAGTATTGAAGATAAATTATTTTTCCTTATTCATAGACTAATTTTGTAGTTGGTCTCAAAGTCCTATTCTTTATTTTATGGTCATAATTATCACTTCTGACTTTGACAGTTTACACAAAACCCCCTACTGCTCACCTAAAACTAGCGCATAAATCTCACCTATTCTCTTTCCCTAAACACCTCATTCAACTAGACCCCTCTAATTTATAGCATCTTTTGTCTGTTTTCTTCTTTGCATCCTTCTACAGTTGCCTTAAACAAAACCATCATTCACTTTAATCTGTGTTAATATAACAATCTGTAGTATAAAATGTGTCCCATTCAACTCTCAAAAAGTCATAGAATTGTCTAACCAAAACCCAAACACATTCATGACCTTTATCCAATTCAAAACTTTTCAAGAGAAGAATCCCAAGAATTTAGCTATTGTGATATAAATTTTAAAATCATTAATTGTTTCAGATACCATCTTTCCAAGATGGCAAGAGCATTCATGTCCCTGGTATCCCAAACCTGAGATGCAGGTATTCTAATCTCTAACCTAACCAAACCAATCTACATTCTGTTTTTAAAAAAAATTACTTCACAGTGTTCTCTATCTTTCATAGCAATTGCAAATTCTTGGTGATTTATTTTGTTTTTAATTTTAAGTGCTCCAATCCATGTCTGTCTTTTTCTAATATTACATAAGTAAAACAAAAAAGCTATGAAAAATAAAGAAAATCAGAAAAAAACAGAAAATTTTCGAGAACACTGCAAGTTAGTAAATTAAAGGAACGCTGTAACTTCTAACAGTCACACAGTAACTGAGTAGGAAAATTTTAACTTACTTTTTCATCTTTAAGTCTTTAAAATTGGATTTCCAATGGAAACATGATTTATGGAACTAGAGGAAGAATTTATCGCTTCTGTCTTCCAAAAAACAAGGTCATGTGAAAAGTTGAGGAAGAACATGCACACACACTGTGATCGTAGCCTATACCTTTATTATCAGAGTGCCATGGGTCCTAACCCCATGGGAGTATTCAAATACACGCACACGCATACACACACACACACACACACACACACACACAAATGCACACACACTCGTGTATGTTTATGAGTATTTTTAAGAAACTACTGTAGAAAATAAGGACGGTTTTCCTCTCCTGGAAGTTATATCTTCTGAAATTCAATATTCTTTGTGGATATCAAGAAATCAACAGCTTGATTCAACAGGTGGCTGATTAGTCATGTATTTTATTTAAAATAGTCATACTTGTACTTGAAACTGTATGGGAACTTACTAAGCATATTAAACAGAATATATTAACAAATATTGGTCAGTCTCTATTTTTCTAAACCTACTTTTTACCTAGTATGCTATGTTCTCTCAGGCTCTCAGACAACACAGCATCTAGTTGATAATCTAATCTTCAGACATGCTGTGCAGCAACATAAAACAGAACTCTTAACAAGTTAGTACCACTTTTGAAAAATGAAGAAACAATTTGTGGTTTAATTTTCCCCCCACAAAACTCCAAAGCTTAAGCGATACTGGCTATACTCCCTTTCCTTAGTTCACTGGAATGATGCTGGAACAGAAACACTTCACACCCTGGATAAACTGTGAAATGTAGGTGAAAATTAAATTTAGTTACAGCTGCCAGCCTTGAGTGTGCTCTTTATGGGACCATCATTGTCTCACTTAAACAAACAGCTGTTTGGAACATTGGAGATAAATAAACATATCCAAAAATATTGCAAGTAAATTATGAAAAAATCCACAGGAAAAAAATGTTGGAAAGGATCCTGGTACAGTGAGGAAAGACAAAATTAAGGTGTGATTCAGAGCAAATTTAGAAATAAAATTCAAGTGTGGAGGTGTATACCTGTTACCAAGGGCGTAAGGGTAGACACAGGAGTATCACAAGTTTGCAACAATGAGGTCAGCCTGGGCAACATAGTTAGAATCTCTCTCAAAGCCAGAGTAGGGGGGAAGATAGCACATGTAAAGGCAATGTGGTATCTAATAGAAGGTAGAAAAGGCAAAAACCTAATATCGATTATTCAATGCTGAATCTTAAATTTGTTAGACTATTTCTCTTTACGATATCAGCAAAATTGACAAAGAGCTGAAAATCATTTCCAACCCAAAGATCCATTTGATGGCCAACAAGATTCAGGTTAGATGGAGTTTGCTATTTTCAATAATATTTCAAATTTTCTGAAAAATAAATGCTTTTATTTCTTAAGCATTAGAATAAGTGTATTGTGGATGTTTCTCTTCCCCTTCTTTTGCTGTTGCACATTATTTGAGATTATTTAAGGTATATGATGTTACTAGGCATCTATTTTATTTTTCAAAATAATCATTTTTCATGCTACAAATCTGTCATACTTCAGCAAGGTTTTCAATACTTCAAGGAACATTTCCTGCTTATTAGACACATGCAAGTGAAGACAGAAGTTCAGCTCAGATGTGGTATATCCCACCAACCAATGGAGGCACTCTTTGTGGTTACCATATTGAGCCAAATGGAAGTACTTTATTTATTCATTCATCATGATCACTTGGAAAGATATATTTACTGTAAAGTTATACGTAAGTTTGTCTATTGCTTAAATGAGGTGGATTTATTTCTTTAAATAAGTGTATAACTTACAAAGCATTGTGGTATTTGTCCTAAAGAAGTCATAAATGCAAAGAATCAAATTTTGTAGGAGAGGAGAGACATTCCATAAAGACAGAAGCCTCCAGAGAAAATACAAACAGAGTTCTTCCTCACACCCTTCAGCAGAAGTGCCCTCACCTGAATCTTCAGCAATGAACAGTTTTCAAAAAGTAAAAATATGAGACTCCCTTGAGGATATACTAATAGAATTTTAAACTAAGCAATGCAATCCTGATATGCTTAAAATTACCATTTTAGGGAGCACACTCCTGAGGATTTCATGAATTGACTTCATGACACCTAGTATCACTAGATTAAAATGAAATAGGGTTATAAGTCAAGAGTGAACAGAGCCCTGGAAATCAAGGTTGAAAACAGGAGTAGGCGCAGCAATGGAAAAGTCAAGCAACCAGTGCGCACCAGCAAATGCAATGATAAACCGACTGATATGATATGTGTTAAAATTGTAGAATATCAACACATAGCACACTTTCTCAGTATTAGTTGTTGTAATTCCCAAAGCCACCCTCAAAATGATACAATGGAACCTTGGGTTTGAGGTCAATTTGGGCTACATATAGAACTTCAAAAATGCAAACAAATAAAATATATTAATAATTAATAATAATAATATGACTCATTGCTAAGTATTATATGAGAATAGTGTACCTGAATCAGTTTCTTTTGATTAGTAAACTATCATAACCTTTTCCCTTAGTTTATGAATAGCATGGGTAATCTCTTATTACTCAGTACTTTGGTAAGACACTAAATATTAAATTTAAAAATGACAAATAATTCCTTACTTTACAGGGAGAGATTCAGAAACGAAACAGCAAGAGCATCATTTTCCTGCATAATTATTCCAATGCAATGAACATTACTTCCCATACTTCCCAAGAGTGAGAAAACTGAAGAACTTATCCAATAAAGGAAGTTGCAAGTCACAAAACTTTACTAATCTGACAAACCTCTTCTTCCTAAAGAATATGGGGATGTCTGAGTATCAAGGGCTTCTTGTGCTGTGAAATAAAGTTATCAACAAAATTCTGAATTTGTTTGGATGGAAGAGCAGATCCAGGTAGTGACTGATGGAATGGCAGAGCTAAAGAACAGTCCATGAAGGAAGGCAGACCCCAGACACTCCCTGAGCCCTCAGGCTCTACTTACAAGACAAATAATGCTCAACACCAATTATATGCCCAGATGAGTGGTTTTTGAGCTCTAAGTGTATTCTAAATCCACTAGTAACAGTGCTTCCTTCTGACCAAAACACCTAAATAGAATTATGAAACAGATACAAGAGAATGATTTACATCAGTCAGGAAAAGGCAAGAAGAGTAATCCAATTATTCCTGTCACCTTCTCCTATCAACCACCTAGATGTACAAATTAGTCAATAAATTAACAGTGCCGCCATTTTTTAAAGTATGTCTACATGTATGTGAATGAGAGCATGTATACATGAGTATAGGTGCACAGAGATGCCTTAAGAGGATATTGGTTCCCCAGGGGCTGGAGATCAGGCTGTTGTGCCACCTGAAGCAACTTAATTAGCAGCTCTGGTCTTCAGAGCTCTTATTTTTAAATTCAGATAAAATGTACTGCACATAAATGTTATGGGAAGAGAAAGCAGATATTTAAAACACTCTAATATATAGTAGACAATAACTGAAAAGATCATAGCATGCAATTGTCTAACTATATATGTGCTTTTAAATATATACATGCAAACATTTTTGCATAATAATTCAATTAAACTTTCCGGGTGATTTGTGGTTTTCATAGTTGAGAATTTAAAAATAGATAAAATTAATTACAATCAAGATCAAGTTAAAATTTCAATCTTATAAAAAAGTTTTAAAATTGTTACCTAAATTACCACTATAATATAGTATGTACTCATAGAGTGTGTTTATGTATTCAATAATATAAAAACAAAATTTCAATAACAAAATTGACTGTAATAATAATGAGTAGCTAGTATGTACTTAAAAGTTGCTAAGGATATCAATGCAAAGAGATGCATTACAATCCTATATGATAATCCAGGCAAAGTAATTAGTAATCATTAGAAAATAAATTCTCCAAAGTTATGCAATTTGTTGTTGAATCTAAAATTAAAATTTAACATCTGAAGATGAATATTTCAAATTTTTATGTACCTGAAGGAAATGCAATGGGAAGAACAACAACAAACACCAGGTTTTCTCTACGTCTTCTCATCCGGTAAATTTTAGACAGTAGAGCTTTTATAGACAGATGCCAAGAAGAAAATTATTCAGATCCAATTTCAGCAACCTAATAAGTTTCACAATATAATAGAGAACAAAGAGTGTATATTGCATAATTAATAAAAACACAAAGATGTAATAAATCTTCAAAGGCAGAATAGTATTTTGAAAGAAGAAAAATTTTTTGCCATATCGAGTCCATAAAGTATTTGCAAAGAAAAAAAAAGAACTTAGGTAAACATATTTGAAGGCCTAGCTCAAATTTGTTTTCAAAAAAAGAGAATACAGAAAATTATTATTTGGAGTCAAGAGATCCTTAATAATAAACAAAATAATAAACAATTATAAATTGTGTCTTTATCTTGAAAATTTATTAGACATTTACTATCATAGGATGCTCAGGCCAACTTTAAATGACATCCAAGGTTCCAGCAGGTACAGGAGTCATATGACAAATTGGAGCTAATCCTCTCCTAGTTATGTGATGTAACCATACATTCTAACCTATCATTTAAAATATGTCTTTGAATGTTAATACTAGCAACATTTTGGTAAATGATACAAACTTATAAAAAATCAAATTCATAGTACTTTGATATGACTTATTTGGAATTTCCTTAGAAATAAATTCACAGTGTGTCAAGAAGAACCAATTTTTTTTTCTTTATACTTTGAACTGGTAAAGGGAGTTTTAACATTTTAGTTGGGAATCTAAGATAAAATTAAAAAGCTATTATTTCTAAAGTGCTTCCAAGAAGCAATCATGGAATCCACTCTATACAGCATACTTTGGAAGTAAGTAGAAAGCCACTGGTATTGTCCCCACTTTACCTTTGAGTCTGGGGCTTGGCGTCAGCCAAACTAACATCTTAAAAATTAGTGGATGTAAGCAAAATATGAAATCAAGTGTCATAATTCTTTCTCAAGACTGCAAGGTGCCTTTGGATAAGTAAGTCACATATACACAGCTATTGTGATAATGAAATACTTTGGGGGAGTATTAAAGGCAATACCCCCTTTGAAATATTCATAGCAATATAACACTCTCATTAAAAACAATTCCTAAAAATTATTCCTGTTGCTAAGGCTTTCAAAAACTGCTTTTGTCAACATCAGCATTAACAATAGACAAAGCCTGGTGACACAGGTATGTTGCAATTCCAAGTAACAAGGAAGCTGAAATAGAAGTCTCAAAAACTGAAGGCTTGTTTGAGCTACAGAATGAGATCAAGTCCAGCTTTTGCAATCTAGTGAGATGCATTTGCAAAAAGACTGTGGCCAAGTGCCTCAGTAATAGAGCACTATTCGAGAGTGCATTGAGTCCTAGGTTCAAATCCTACTAGTACAAAAAGAAAAAAATAATTAAACTTTCTTGATAACCTAACTTAGAGAACCAAATAGGACAGAACTATTTCAAATGACAATGAAAACTACTGGGAAGCCACTCCCATGTAACCTGGCAACATTCATTTCAGCAGTGACAGTCCAAGGCAGTGCAGGGACTGCATGCTCATGTTCCGTGAACTACAGGCAGGCGACCATGTCTTTACACAATCTAGAGGATCGATTGGTCCCAGTAAAATCTTATTTTAAGACTCTTTAAGGCACCGATTTATGCACAATTGATCAGATCGGCCAGGCAGTCAATGTGATTTATTACCTAAGATAGCCAAAACTCCTTTTTCTCCTTTTTCAAGCAGTAGTAATTCACCTCATTAGAGGCGGGATCATTATAGGAAGTTCCTGAGCAATAAGAACTTGAACCTGCTAGCCCAACTCAAATTTCCCCCAATTTATGGATCTACCAAAGAGTCATCGCTAGAATGACACAGAGGCAGGAGCTGTGAATCAGACTGGAGCTAGAGACAGATGCAGTAGTTTAAAGAGGGTTCTAGCATTCTTCCCTGGGTAACCCTTTTCAGAGAGCAAACATATTCATTTAGCTTCGTGAAAAACTCAATCAATCAGTTTCTATCACAGATTTTTTTTATTTTGACTAGAGCAAAACAAATTATTAGAATTATTTTATAAATACTGGGTTTAATTAAATGCGAGACTAGCAAGACAAATAAAAAGGCTCACAACCTGCATGTGTGCACACGCACATACAACCTCCTGACTGCATCTGGCATCACTCACAGGTCCCTGAATCCAGCCAGGGCTAACACTTGGAAACATGGATAGAGAAAATTCCACATGGCTTCATCTCTACATGGAGAGCTACAGGCAACCATTAGATGCTAAAAGAGAGAGAATCACTTTCCTCCAAAGCAAAGCTCTCCACGGGAGGCTAAAACACTTGCATGGCATAAATTCTCCTTTTGTTTTGTTATGAAGTATTTCCCTGCGTGACCTCGTGTTCAAAGTCTACTCATTTTTACTTACCCCTTTAAAACTCATAACCAAAGAAATAGCAGGTGAAAGACAGTAAACGTTGAACATGGCTGGAACTATTCTACTTTGGACTGATTTATTCTTCAATAGATCCGGGTCTTCCCATTCACTCTGATGCTACAAGCACAAGACCAAAAATAGTGCCATGCCTGAGATGTTTGCATTATAGACTGATTTGGTAAACATTCCTCACCTCAAAGCAGTTCCAGTCAATATGGCATCTTCTTTGGGGTATATTATTTCACTAACTATATGCTATGCAAACTATAAAGAGCTTTGGTTTTAAAATCCAGATTTACCTAAACTCAGTTACATTAATTTTTACATAAGAATATAATATATTCTCACTCGAATTGGTTGACCCTTACAAAGGACTCCCTCACAATATGTAGAATGAATGCATAACTTTTATGCTAAGCATCCTTTTAATAACTTAAAATATGACAATGAACATGATAATTTCAAAATATACATAAGCTTTCATAACTTAGGAGATACAGTGCCACCTGTCCTCATTACCAAATTAGCAACATCGAAAGGTCAAAAGCAAGTTTAGCTGTTCCGCTAGTTAAAAATATGTATTTTTAAGGGTGGGTGTGTACCTGAATCAACACGTGTTTATGTGAGTATGCATTTGTGCTGTGCTATCTCTCTCTGTGATTGTCCTTGTTGTCCTATGTCCCAAACCAAAAATATTTGCTGAAAATGACATGAGTAAAAGTTTATATTATCAGAACCACAAAACAGAGTCGAAATAATTGATGATCTAGGGTTAGTCACAACATCATTTTGCTGATGACCATCTAAATATTTTCTTCTTTCTCCTTGATAAACATAAATTAAAAACAAGTAATTGTTTTCTTGCATAGATTTTTTGCTTCAAAGTGTTAACTAGATTACCATTTTGGTAATTTTTTCTTTTTTTTTTTTTACTGAGGATGTGAGTTAAGACACCATGTTTATAATTCATTCTATAATATACATCATTTATATTACACTGATCATATTATATTATAATTGGTAAACGATGTCGTATTTACCAATTTGAGTCATTTATTTAGCCCCATTCATAAAGTAAAACTTTTCCTGCATTATGAATGACTTCAATGAATAGTTTCTTTTCCTTTACCTAATTTTTTTCTTTAACACCAGTGCTATAAATAGAGTGAGACACTCCAGGCAGAGTATGGAGTGATTACAGAGTGGATTTCTGGTTGTTGAAATGTATTCAGCCTCTGGGGTTGTGAACTATAAAGAACCAACAACTCAGCAAGTACCAGCACAGCGCATGCCAGGCTCGTGTCTCATTGCTTTAACAAAATCCTTGCCTTCTACCCTCCAATATGGATAAATAGGTCTGTAATGATGACCAAATAAACAACTGACATCACAGTCTATGGAATGTTGGAATGCATCCCTGCCGTTCACGCTGTCACTAAATAAAGAATACCGATCAATCTTCAACTTGAGACTAGTTAGTGCATATAGTCTTAATATTACCATATAAGATTTGATCCTAAAATGGAATATCATCTATGATTTTCAGTGGGCTTCTGTATCGCTTAAAACAGTGTGTATGCAGTCTCCACGTAGACTTCTCATTTACATGGTGAGAGTGCCAATGAGTGAGTTTCATCAGACATTCCTGGGAGCTGTCTGGCCAATAGGAGTAGTCTGAAATGGCTCCCTAATCACTATTGAAATCACTGATAGTACTATCTGTCCACACGATGACAGACAAAAGCTGAAATGTATTAAACACTGCAATCCATCATCCTGCAGATGGGGAGCAGGAGCCAGCGAGTTCAGAAGCACTGACTACCCGCTGCTTAACAAAGGCTGGAGTCCTGACAGTTCCATCCTGTCCTAGCTGCTCACCACCACCCCCCCATCTAAGATGAATGAGTGTAATCAGTGAGGGAGAAAGCCTGCTGAGGGCTTCAAATTCAAACATTGTTACATTTAAAGTGCTGCGTTTTATGCTTAATCAGAACTGTTTCTTAAATAGTTTTCTCCAACTACAAGATTAAGTGTAGGGATGGAGGAATGAGTGAATGGATGAAGGGATAGATGAAGCATGGCTTTGAGAAAGCTTATCCTTAGAAAATGCTTCACTCCTATGCCCCTTAAGTTGGGAGAACTAACTTTAAAGCAACGCTGCCAGTTCAAAGGACACAAGATACAAGTCTCTCAAGGGTAAGTTTACATCGAAGCTTACCACCTATGCTAATTTTGAATGACCAAGACATTACTATTTTGAAATAGAGTTGCCAAGGAGAAATAAAATACCCGCTGCTAAAGCTCAGTTCCTTTTCTGTAGTTGTTTCTAATAAGTACACAGGAACCTCAAAATAGCCAAAGGGTGGAAAGAGCCCTCAACTACTAACAGCATATTAACAAAGTATAGAAACGAAAGACACTTTTCTTTGGATTTCAGCCTTGTCATTTCCAATTTTCTGCTCCTTGGACATGCTTGTATTCAAATTCTGGAACATCTATTCAGCATATCAATCCTAATTAGACAATCTGGGTCTGGAAAGGATGAGAGCTGGGTCATTTGCATAATTTAATCATAAATACTCAGTGATACATATTTCCAAATGCATTTGTACAATTATCTTTTCATCCTTGGGGCAATGGTATTAATATGATTAGGCAATATTTCTGGAAAAAACAGACAAGTATGCACTCTTTTTAACTGCAGCTTAAGGCGATATGAAAAATTAATTAATTTCTGAAGAAAATCAATTTCTCTACGTGACCACATTAGACATCACTAAACCAAGACTCAGAAGAAGCTCCTCTCAATCACTACATTCTATCAGCCCTACTAAATTCTGATTAGTATGTGAACAGTTCAATAGAAAAACTGTAATGTATCAAAGAGCATCTTAAATTGTGAGGGGATCTGCTCACTTTCCTGTCCAACATTCCTCTCTCTTTTACTTAAAGGCATTGTTATTTAACCAGTCAATGAGAAGCCTGTGCTTTTGGTGTGAACTCCTCTCGAGTGATCTTTTATTAATGTACATTAAGCAATTTCAAGGACAACAGGATAAGGTTACTTCTGAAATGCGTTCTCAAGAAAGGGATTTATATTCTCCTAAAATAAACGTAACTCACAGGAGAGTGTTTATCAGGGAAGAAAACAGATAAGCTAAGTCATTTTGAAAGTACTGCTGTCACAGGAAAGCATCGTCACATTCTTTGTAGGGACAGAAGAACCCAGGTGGCTAATCTGATTTTTAAAAAGAGATTCTGCTTTGTATGTTAATTAGTGACAAAGAAAGAAGTGGCATTTGTGAGTTTAAATGCACTATTCTTTCCTTTATAATCAAGTAAAAAAGTAGAAATTACTGCATGCAAATATTCAATATTCATTTAATTTACATAAAGGTGCTTGAACAAATTTTTGATTCTAACAAGCTCATTTTTCATGCGTTTTGTCTTTCATCCTAATCTAGCATCTGTCATTCCTTTTTGAAGTTATTATCGGCCCAATTCCCTCTTGGACATGGTTGCTGGGTGACCGGTATCTTAGCACCCACTTTGACAGGAACAGATGTGAATCTGATCAAGAGATTTCCCAGGGGTACCTGAAATCACAAACAACTTTTGTGAAAAACAAACAGCGTTCCTGTCATGGGTCCTTATTCAGTCCACTCCCCAAAACAAAAAAGCAAGAAAGTTTACTCCAGATCAAATGTATCATTCTAATTTTATTTCCTAAACCTGGAATGAAACACTTTAATAGAAATGAAGTATATTGTCACATTTTGTAATTGAGAAACTCTAATCAAAACACCAGAAATTTAAAACCCAAGGTTTGTTCTGGTCTTGGCTAAATGCTTATAGGTAGATTTCATAGTAAAGGGTTCCTATTTCCTTTACAATTTCATGTACGCTTTCCCGAGAAAGAAAAAAGGGATCATTAAAAGGATAGTTCAGATGATAAGGATATTTATGGAGATAGAATTTAGTTTGCTGTCCGAAGACATGTAGTCTAAGTAGATGTAGATGCCTGGGTGTTATAAGCAATATTCCACTTTTAGAGATTTTTCCTAAAAGATAAGTTTTCTCTCTTTTCTTTTTGTACACTTCTACAGAGAGAATTTTTTAAAGGTGTCCTTTTGTTTTTCTCAGATCACATTGTGTGGGTATCATCAATCATTATTATTGAAAATGGAGTTTCAGAGAGCCATGGAAGACAAAAAAAAAAAGTTTGAGAAACTTCCTATCACTGGCACTGCAAAGTCAGAATAGGCTGCCTTCCCATATTATATTAATCTCAGCAGCAGCAAACTTAGCATCTATTTTCTCCCCTCCTTCCATCATAGTTAAAATCATGCATCCAGACAAAGAAAACGCTGAAACTCAATCAAACACAGAACCAGATATTGGTATTCTATAAGGTTGGAATTAAGGTGACTTCAGGAAATGTTACCGTCACTGGTGCAGTGTTTCATGCTGAAGAAGATAATAAATGGCATATCATATATTAGAAATTTCTATAGCTCCATACCTTTATTCAAAAGTGGTTCATTATAGAAAAGTAACCTAATCTAGGAGGCTTTGGATATTAAGTGTAAAAGAAGCAAATGATGTCCCAGATTCCTTTTTTATTTTAAATTGGAAAAGGAATGTGATCGCTTAAACTTCAAAGTCTGATGATGAAATGACTGAAACGGTCAACTAGTCCCAGGATTGTGTGTTTCTGTGCCCTTGTAACGGTGTTGTGGCATTGAGATGTTAGTGAATAGGATGTCAAACATTCTAAGAGTAAGCACACTTTCACTTCTCTGTCTCCCCTCAGGAGCAAAGAGTTGTGACGCTACACATACCAATCACACATATATTAGTCACATTTGAATATGCAACAAACTATTTGGGTACTCCAGACACTAAGCAGACTATGAAAATTGAGTTTCTGGGTTTTTTTTTCCTATGAACCAATTGTTGCCCTCAGATTTCCATGTTGAACCCATTTCATATGCTAAAGCAAAGTCAGCTAAAATACAAACAATGTCGGTGCACTCCAGGGACTAGTGACCATGTTCAGTTGTTTCTAATGGAGATAAAACTAGGTCCTTTAGAAACTCCTCTGGGCAATCCAACTCAAAAGAAAACAAAATTGTACCCATTTAGAATGCAACACTAGGAAAATGAAACACACTAGTATAAAATCTTTATTCTTGAAACTTATAGCAAGAAAAACAACCTTTTAAAATATTTTGTTCCAGGTCAGGGAACCCTGATTGCTCTTCAAGCTGATGAGGGAGGGGGACTTGATTGGAGGAGGGGGAGGGAAATGGGAGGCGGTGGCGGGGAGGAAGCAGAAATATTTAATAAATAAATAAATTTAAAAAAAATAAAAATAAAAAAATAAAATATTTTGTTCCACTTAGGCTAGCTCACTGCTTGAGGGAAATTAAATTCACAAGAAATTTGTTCATCTTCTAATTAAATAAGTTTGAATTTTAGTTCCTTAAGTCTAGGAATTATACATTAAAACATTTTATTTTCAATAATCAACACTATAATAACATGAATAAACTTAAATAGCTTCAAATTTTTGAGTATTCAGTGTTAATTAAAAATCACTAATAGATGATATTTTTAAATTTTGTAAGCATATCAGGTTCCCTAATATGGTAATCAAACAGGTGTTACAAAAAAAAATCAAATTTGACCCAGAAGGCTCCAATATTAAGGTTTGAATTAGGATCAGTTTGTTGTTTTCCCATGGGGTAACTTGTATAAATGTAATTCTATGGTTTCATAAAAGCAGGTCAAGCTTCCATCCCTGGGGGTCTTTGGGCAATTTTAAGCATGGAAGGGCTGTTCCTGGCTACAAGTTCAAATCTGCATGTCCTGTCAATGGTGTGCAGAAGAAAAAAAGCAAAGAAAAGCAGACATGCAATCATCTCTGGTTATTCTTAATCACTTGTCAGTTAATTCTGAGAAGTCAGAATAAAGGCATCAGAGTTCTCAAGCTGTAGAATATTAGGAAGCCACTTCGGTTATTTATCACTTTTCCTTCTAACATATTGCAAACCCGAAGATGGGAAATGTGAAGCTACAAGTATTTATTTCTATTTGAATAACCAACTGAAAAGATGAACTCCCTGTAGAATAAATATGCCTAAAGTTTATCTACTATGTGCAATTTTGGGTGGTATTGCTTGTAATTCTAGAATCTTAGATGAAGTTGAAAATTTGAAATGGACAAGGTTTTTTTTAAAAAAAAATAAGCATCTTTCTATACTTGCACTGTTACCACCGGTGTAATGACTTGACAAGTGCCATGGAATGACTGCGAAAGTGATTGATTTCAATTTATCTGGATCTTTACCAAGTGTTTTCAAAGACAATTACAGACTGGGGCAAGAAGTGGTAATACGCATCTCCTTATGTAGACACGAAGATTAACCCACTGACCTCCTCCTCAGCTCAGTTCACTGATGGCAAAGCCTTTAAAGAAGCTACTTCTCTTCAGGGTATGAAGTTATTGTCTGACAATGTATCCACTGGTTCTTAGAGATAAGCTTTCTCTAAAGTCCAAAAAGGAATGACGTATACCAACAAAAACTTTAAAGCAAGTACACACACATTTATTTAGTGTTATTAAGAAATGCTTAGACTTTTTCATCTTATAATTTAATGTATATTTATACAAAAAATTCTTATCTGTGCACTCTAAATAGAAAAGGAACAGTACATTTAATTCATCATAAAAATAAATACTTAAAAAAACGTATTAAGTTTTAGCTATTGTCCTAAGAGTGTTGTACCCTTATAGTTTTAATTGAATTTAAAATATATAAGTGCAAATAACTTCTTCTTTATTCTAAAATTAAGTTCAAATTTCTTGGCAAATAAATGTGTAAACTAAAATACGTTTTTGAAAACATATTTTATGCTTTGATGAATTATAAACAAGAAAACTAAGAAAAATTCTAGAATAAGTCATTTATCCTCTGGCTATGTTCAACAGTTGCAAATATGCACATGAACATATGTAAAGGTTTTTATCTAAATATATCATAGTTATTTGCATTATCAAGACATTGACATCAAACGGAATAAAATTCACATAAATAAAAATATCCATCACAGATTCTCATAGGTACACCTGCTGTACATGCAAGACTATCTAGCCTTGTAGGGCTGGCAATATGAAAAATAAAAGTGGTTTAAGTCATTTTCTTAAAGTTCAAAGGTCTGTAAAGCTAACAGATGTACAGCTCAAGAAATATTCCTTCTGAGAATAAGGTTAAATAAAGTTTAAATATTTAAAATGTGAAATAAGAATAGAGTTGAAGGTATCAGCAGATTTTTTTCATAGCTGTAATGAATTCAAAAGTTTCAGCTTCAAGTCATTTACTTGATTGGCACATCAATGGAACATCTTGAAAATAACAATGCTATTATTAGTACAGCCTCTTAATTGTTAATAAAATTTCAGAATATTATTTATGATTTTAGGAAAATATTTCATATGCCAGGTGAATAAAATACTTCTTGATTAACATTAACATTGATTCAGTTAAGATATGGTCAGTAAAGCTTAACTTAAATTATTTACCCCAGAAATTTCTGTTTCCATTCAGGACTTGCCTTTCAGCTGGCCAAATTTCCTGATATATAATTTGATAGCCCTTGCTAAAACAGTGAGACTATTTTTTCCTATTGTGATGGAAAAAGTAGCCTAACTGTTTAGAAACACTTGATGCTATATAAAGCCAAAGACAATTTAACATTGTGAATTGTTCCTACTTTGTTTTTACTTTGTTTGCTTCTACTGAAGAAAGATTTCATTATCCAATGTGACTCATAAAATGCAACCTGTTCCCTCCTGACTCTTTCAATATTCACTCAGTGAAGACTGTACTTTAATCAGACAAATCTTTGGCCAACAAATACACTCTTCAAATTTCTCTGCTAGATTTGAAATGGTTTACATATAGAAACAATACTGCACAAAAAAATCTCCCGAACTCCCTCCTCATATCTAGGTAAAATTGTGTATCCCTTGACCAATATTACTCTCAGCTTCTGGCAAGCACCTACCTAACATGCTCTTTTAAGAACAACCTTTAAGATTCCATACGTAAGTTAACTAATATAACCTTTGTCTTTCTGCGCCTGGCTTATTTCAATTGAACAACTTTCTAGAAATGTGGGCGCTGCCCAAATGACGAGAGTTTTGAAGGCTTCGTTTAGATTCCCATGCTCTATCTCTGTCTAGCACTCATCATTGCTCTAAGCCTGTTTTGTAGAGTAACTGATGATGTTCGCTGCTTGCTGTGCTGTGTGGTTTAGGATCCTTCCTCACACTTATATTACCAAAGAAAAAGTTAAGACCAATTAAATGACGAGTTTTCTAGTTTAAAAAATTGACTTTTACAACTTGCAGTCAAATCTCCTACGTTTAAAAACATAAAAGAATTCTAGATTGAAATATTGGACCAACTCTAAGTCATTTGGGATCAGGTAACGAGATTGCAGTCTTAACAAAATTCATCCATTGACAAGTCTCATATTTAATCTAGAAGAACCTAAAGATGAATTTCTTAATTGGGAAATTGAGAATGTAGCTTCTTATGCAAAAATCCATCAGAGGATACCATGACAATTTCAATGCACCTGGCTTGAAGTCCTTGACTTGGATGATGTGTTAACTTAGATCATTTTCTCATATGATTGGACGTGTATTTGTAAGTAGAACTTTACGCATACAGTTAATCATTCACTGCCTACAGCTAGGGAACAAGAAACACACACTTAATAGACCATCAGAACACTTTGGAATAAATGTGTGTATGTGTGTGTGTGTGTGTGTGTGTGTGTGTGTGTGTGTGTGTGTGATTTGCAATCAGTGTTTTGTCAAAGATAGCTCATTACAACAAACTGAATATCTTATCCTGGATGTTCCTAGTTTGCAAATATCATTTTGTTAACAGATACACTCTTTTAGCAAAGCCATTTGTGTATGAAACACATCTTTTAAAAAGCAAATATTAGCCAATAAGGAAGCCTTTAAAAAAAACCTAGCTATTGTGTCATAAAAATACTTGTAAAATTTAGAAGGAAAGTAAATACATTTTAATATCTTATGGATTTGAGTTTGCAGAAAGTCTCTGCTAGGCCTGAGGTAAATATCAGTTTAGAAACAGTCTTTAATACTACTCTTCCTTAAGCTCAATTAAGTTGTTTTTAATTGAACATTTCTGGCTTTGACCAACAATGAACACAACAAATATTATGATAAAGAAGCCTCTCCGTGTCTTCTCAAAGGCTGAAAATATAAATGCAGTCTTATCTGGAATATTTAAGTTGGGAATTCTTATAAGTAATTATTCTTATACACAAATATCTCAAACTGACCAATCAGAATCTACCCCAAAATAGAAACTTGTACATGCTAGCCAATGATAATCTCATTATAGTTTTTGTAACAATTGAAATATAAAATGATGGTACCTTGAATGAACCACATTTTAAGCACTCAGAGAGTTCTTTACAACTTCATATTCCCTGCCATTTCCAAAGCATATAATTTGAGGTGACAGTTTTGTGTTGACAGCCTGAAAATGATAGCTTTGAAAAATAAAATTCAGACAAAGTTTTGAAGTGTAGCAAAGAACCTAAAACATACTTGCGATCAAAATATTTCATTAAAAGCGGTAAACTCACCTGTACCTACTGAGAAGGCAGGGTTCAAACTGTTTTCTTCATGCAAAAATTCAAAGGGAGACAACCTACAACCTGTGAAAAACCCACTTCTCACTAGATTTTGCAAAGGCTGTATTTTGTGTTGCTAATACAGCATTATTAAAACAACTGTTTTACTTGATTAGCAAAGAGAATTGTAGGAAACAATTGAATAAAATAACTTGAGAAGGAAATAGAATACTGATTGATAGTCGAATCACAGAGTGTTCTTCAAATGACAACTACTTGGTTGCACATTAAGCTAATTTGCAAATGCTACTTACATTCCAGAAGCTAAACATCAAATGAGAAACAATAAAGCATATTCTGTTTTTGTATGGCGGTGAATCACACATAGTAAATCGCCAAAGAAAGGAGTGATTTATGCTTAAATTCTGCCAAGACTTTAATCAATATTGGGTGTCACATCCCAGGGGACTGGAGGAGGTAAGTGAAGCAAGGAGAGGGTGTCTAATATTGTCTCAGTAATTTACATGCAACCCCATGAAATGCAGTAGCAAAAAAGAGAACAGCAAGCACTGACTAATAAGGATGTGATTTTAAAAATCTATATCAAATTTATTAAATTTTGTGTAAGTAAACTGGGCATGGGGGCTACCATTCATTTTAGATAATATTTTAAGCTTTAAAAATAAGATATTATTTGTGAAAATCAGGTTTATTGTATCACAATATTTACCAAAAGTCTGTTTTTCTAAAAGTAAAATCATTTAAAACCATGTGCATTTTTGACAATATTAATTAAACTCAACCCTAATTTCAAGGAAGAAAACAGACTAAATAAATATTAGTTACATATCTATAAAACTTATAATCTACACTACAAGTTGATCAATATCAATCAATCTTAGGGTGATATTCTCATATCTCATTCATATATTTTCTACTAAACTATCATTGCCTAACTTTTGTAAACCAGAAAGAAATAAGTTGCAAAACCAAACTAGCTTTCATATTTTATGGCTTGGTTATCTAATCATGTCGCTTTCTTTTTGAAATGTTATAAAATGAGATACTTGGTTTTATAAGAACCATTAATCTACCATAACACAAAAACTTCAAAAGCATAGTTTCTGCATATGAAATAATTGTTGAATTTCTCTGTGCCAAGCATCATGATTGTCTATCAGAAGTAAGTGAATCTCAGTTTGTATTAAAAGTCCCACGTGAATGCAAAGCAGGCAACAAGGAAAACGTTAGGTAAATACTGCCCCATCTTTCTATCTTTATTAAAATCCCTGACAAGAAAAACAAAGCAAAAAGTTAAGGGAAAATGTGCTTCTTACACTAAAACTATAGTCAGATATGACCCAGAAACATATAAGGCTTGGCAAATATTCCAATTTATGTTCATGGATAGTATCTGCTTTAAGGGTAATAGAATGCTTTCATGAATATATGTGCATGCCTGTGAAAGGTTAGACATAAGGCAACATAAAAAAAAAAGCCTCCGCAAATCTCGGGCCACATAGAAGCCTAGTCATAGTCTGGCTTCCAAGATACAGAAACAAAAATCATCTTCTGGCAATAATAGGAGTGCAAGCATTTAGATCACATAATGCAAGAGCCACTTTTTGTTACACGAATTCACAGAAAAAATCAAACCTTAACCCAAATGTACAAACCAGCAATGGACTGACACAAACAGACTTGACCATGTACATAATTACTTTTGTTGTTGTTGTTATTTAATGGTTAGCAGTTAATTAACTGACCTCTGTTGCAACAGCCAAGTTCAGACAACTAATGTTTAGTTTTAAAATAATAATTGGAGGAAACAGACCAAGGTCAGACTTCGCCTTTTAACAACTTTTCAATGTGTTTCCTTACATTTTCTTTAGTGGCTGAGACCTATCCTTTTTAGCTTCACTGTCTAGAAGGCGATGGTGCCTTTTTCATCTCCTAGTGGTAGTGACAGATGGCCTCAACATTTACTCTCATTTTCATAGAGAGCATACGAATTCAATAGCCCCAAGCAAATTAAATCGACTTTAAGGTTTGCTACTGCTCCTGAGTCACTCTCAAGAAGTTTATTAACGTTTCTTTCCTTTAACATCACTTTGGTTCCTAAAATTCCCTGAAATTTAAATATTGCTAAGAGTCCTTAATAGATATACATCCTGTAAGCAGCTGAGAATACTATGATCTCTCTCTCTCTGCCTCCCCATACTGTATCTATACAACTAAACATATACTGGCAATTTTATTACTTCTACATTTTCAATAATACAATGCAAATTTTCTCTTGGTCTATTAAACACCCAGGACAGAGAGAAGCTGGGTAACAAAGTCACTCTTCTCAATTTATAAAAACAAAATCTTAACACCAAAGCATAAACTGGATTTAAATGAAAAAGCAAATTTAGTTTTTTTGAGTTCAAGATACAAAGCATTCAGGCTATTGCTTTCAAAATGAAGAAATGAAAGGGTAACCATATTCATTATCATTAAAATAGTAATGTGCTATATGCAAATTGTGTATTTGGTGAGAGAAAGTTCAAATGTATTTCCCCATTGCTTAGCCTGTGGCAGAATTCAAAGAACCTGTGCGGGTATCTACGCACACCTTCTCAGGTGAACTTGCAAAATTTCCATGTAGTTATGTTGAGCAGGCTTTTTAGTTGATATAAAATCAAGATATAATAGTCAACCAGCACTTCCCATGCTTAAGAACAGTTTGAAGGAGGACTTGAGAACAATACATTCAATCACAAATATTAAGGCAGAGTGAAATATAATTGGGGTACAGATGAGATATTTTAAAAAGGATAGACAGTTCCACTGGATTTCACTTATCTTTGGCCTTGCAGCTTAAGACTCTAGAACTGCTGCGAGACTCTGAGAAGGAAAACTGTAAGGAAGAAGAGGATGAGGACCAAAAGGAGTAGGAGGAGGAAGGAAAGTAAAAAGAAAACTTAAAAAAGAAATGGTAACTTCAAGACTAGCCTCCAGTTATATAACTTCCGTTTCAAGTCTTAGAATGTATAACATCACATAGCCATTGTAAGGAATTCTCACTGTGTGTGTGTGTGTGTGTGTGTGTGTGTGTGTGTGTGTGTGTGTGTATGTGTGTGTGTATGTGAACCGATCTAGCATCAGAGGCACACAATGACGACTGGGAGAAGAGAGGACATTTCATTAGTAAAGAGAAAATCAGCGTCTCAATTTGTCACAGAGTCAGTATGACAACAGAAGTATCTGAATTGACTTCCAGTTTTACCTTGCATGGTTCATAATTCAAGAACCAAATTTTGCCTTGCTTCTGATAGTTTTTGCGACGGGTTTTGGACAAATATTTTATCTTCTGGACAACCAAGAATGACAGTTATCTGACTAAATGGCATTTAGTGATCAGCATGCCCACCCATGCCCACTGCCATCTGGCCATACACTAGATCCAGCAGGAGCATGTGTGCGTGCGCATATGCGCGCGCAGGATCACACACACACACACACACACACACACACACACACACACAGACACACACACAGTTGAAATAAGAGGTCAAGACCCAGACATCTTTAATCCTTTGAAAAGAATTTTAGCTAAGTCAGGCCGGGATGGAGTTCCAGCCTTCTTCCTTTTCTTCTTAGGCCCTACAGAACACTAGTCTCAAAGAAGAAATAGCTGCTGGCTTTAGCCCCCCCCCCCCCCCCGTTTCCTTTAGGTGGCAACTATCGCCTTCTCACCCTCCCAGCTCCTGTTTCCATAGCTCTGCTAAGAGCCCCTGCTTTCTTTCTCTCAGTATTTAATCTCGTTTTAAAGGTACCCAAGTTGTTTATGAATCTTTTCGCCCAGTTCCCAAGTGTCTGCTTCAGATCTCCAACTTTGCCTACTCTCTTTTTCCCAGAACCTCTGAACTTCTTCCTCTGTGAGCAGCCGGCTGGATCATTTCTACCCCGAAACTGACAAGTTGCCCCACTCCCGCCCCCTCTCGGTAGATCCTCCCCCACTGAGCGTTCATTAGCATAAAACTGGTTGGGTCAGGGACTGTCCCAAGGCCTCCTCTGTGCTCACGCTTTCTTTATCAAAGAAAACTAGAAAAAAAAGCCTTCAAGCCCTTAGCATCCTAGGGCAAAATGTACACCAACTCTTTTCCTTAGCGACTATCCTCAGCAAAGAAAGAAAGAAGACGGGTGAATCGCACTTTGCAAAGAGCGTGAGCAAGTTGTGCTCTTTCTTTTTCACTTATCCAGTTCAGCTTCCAAGAGACTGGGACACCAGGTCATCGCCTAAAGAACAAAATGAGTTTGTGCCCTCACATCTGCCCCGAGGCAAACATACTCCTTTTACCCCTCTCAAGCAACACACACACACACACACACACACACACACAGAGAGAGAGAGAGAGAGAGAGAGAGAGAGAGAGAGAGAGAGAGAGAGAGAGAGAGAGAGAGAACACACACACATGCGCGCGTGCACACACACATACACACACAGGGGACACACACGCTCTCTCTCTCTCTCGCACACACACACACACACACACACACATTTGCGAACACGGAGACCCCTCCCCTACACAAGCTTCCCTCTGGGATTTCGGGGTGAACTCCCAGCGTGAACTCTCGGATCACCCCTGCTCTTCTTTCAGCCCCAGGTACTGTTCCCCTAATGACTTCTCAGCACCGCTCTTGGCTGCCAGACCACCCTCCTTTCTTTCTAGAGTACCCCCTACCCCTGAGCGCATCCCCCCGCTTCCGAAAGCTGTGGGCTTAGGGTCACGACCTCCCTCCTCCCCTATAGGTGCCCAGAGGCTTCCGGAGGAACCAGGACCCGGGAGTGCACACGCGGGCAGTAGCGCCCAGATAGGGTGCCGGTGGCCAGCACTCCCTGGAAAGGGTTGCGACTCCTGGGAAGGCACCTTCCTCCTGCTCCCCGCTCTGTGTATCCCAAGAGCCAAGGCAGCCGAGCCCAAAAGCCCTGGGGAGCATCGGGAAGACCCGGCCGGCACGGAGCCATGCGAATTTGTCCAGGAGGTCGGGTGAAGGAGACTAGCCTTGGGGACCCAGAGGAGAGGGCCGCGCTCTTCAAGACGCGAGGAGCGGGCGGCGATGGGAACCGAATGAGGGAAGGGATAGGAGGAAGGTGGGAAAGGACCGGGGCGACGGGAGGTTCCCCTCCGCTCTTTACCTGGCATTGGTGCAGTCATTGTAGAGGGTCTCGAAGTCCTTCCTGGAGATGAGTTTGCAGCGGTTCACTCCGGGCTGGATGGCCCCCAGTCCCCTCAGGATGCGAACCTGTTCCACATTGCACACCACCGGTGTGATCTCCAACCGCTTCAGTTTGGTGTAGACGGTGTGCAAGCCCCCCACCAAGTGCTTCAGAAACAGGTCGAAAGCCTGGGGCAAGCAGATGAGCTCGCAGCCCTCCACCGTGAAGGAAGCCACTTTGGCCCCCCTCAGATCCACCATTTTGCACTCATTATTCTGGGGGGTGTTTTCCACTGGGGATGGGGTTGAGTACACAGGTTTCCCGGGGAGGGGGCCGCAGCTGTTGCTACTACTGCTGCTACTGCTGCTACTGCTGCTGCTGCTGCTGCTGCTGCTACTGCTGCTGCTGCTGCTGCTGCCGGTGCTTGCGGTGATGGGGGTGCTGGAGGCGCCGCCGCCGCCAGCGCTAATGCTGCCGCCGCCGCTCCCGGCCGCCAGGCTGGGGTTGCAGTTGCTCCCGCCGCTGCCGCCTCCGTTGCCGCCGCTGCCACCGCCGCCTCCGCTGCCGCCGCCGCCGCTACCAGGAGAGGTGACTGTGGCCGCCGCCGAAGAAGAACCAGAAGAGGCGATGGGCTCTGGCCGGAACAGAGTTGGCCCAGAAGACGCCGGGGGTCCGATGGACGGAGTCGGAGACGACGTCGCCGAGGAGGTGGAGGTGGTGGTGCCAGAGGAGGAAGCAGAAGTGGAGATCGGGGGTTGAGGGGGGACCAGCTGGGTCGGAGGGATCAAAGCCGCCGGCACTGCCATGGTCACATATAAGGGGAAACAGAAGGAGGAGAAGCGAGGGGGAAAAGTTGCCACACACCCCCCAGAGGGGAAGGGGGAGAGAGGGACAAGGATCGAGGGGGGCAGCGACAAGAACCACTCTAGGAAGGAACCCGGGCTGGAGAAAGAGAGAGAGAAGGGGAGAAAATGAGGTGAGGGTAAGAAAGAGCGAGCGCAGGAGGGGCGAGCGCGAGAGGCGCTCGAGAGAGAAACGCACAAAAGTGTCCCGCAAGTAGAAATGCGAGTCCTCTCCCGGGGCTGGGATCGCGGGCTGCTCTGGAGGGGGGTGGGGGAACGGGAGGGTCGGCTGGTGGTATGTGGGTCCCGCTCTAGCACAAAGTTAAGGATGAAGGTGAAAAGGAGGAGGGTTGAGGGACTTGGGTTCTCCCTGGCAAGTACATTGATCAAAGATTGAGAGGGGAATGACAGAGAGAAAATGAGCTGAAAGTGCAGGCTGCCGGCTGGACGAGTTGTTGTTGTCACACGGTGCAGAGGGGAGGAGCTCCGGATACTTGAAATACCCTTTGAAGCCGCGAAAACCTCACTCACTAGTATTAACCCAAATTATCCAACCAGGAACTCGGAGCAGACTCTGAGAGCGCGAGACGGAGGGGGGGGGGGGCGGGTAGGAAAAGAGGGAGGGTACAGGGAGAAAGGGTGGGAGGAAAGCCCTAGAAAAGCTGGGCTCCAGAGTGTTGCTCCCCGCGAGGGAGACTGGTGGGGGGTGGAGAGAGAGAGAGAGAGAGAGAGAGAGAGAGAGAGAGAGAGAGAGAGAGAGAGAGAGAGAGAGAGAGAGAGCGCTACTTCTCTGGCATTGCTACCGTTACATTGCACGCCTTTCCACGAAGATTCACAGCTTCCCCCACACAAACACCCCAAAAAGGTTCTGAGCAATCGCCTGGCGCCTGAAAGAGCAGCGGCTCAGCTGCCACCTTCACCTTCAGGGATTTAGGATAAAACAACCGCCCCCCCCCACCCCCGCCCTCGTGCGTGCGTTTGTGCAACCACTTACAAAAGGAAATACATCCCCAGCTCATGACTGTTGAGCAATTATTTTCCAAGGAAAATTCACATGTAAGCAAAGCGTACTATCTTATGTAGCTAATGCTTTCCCTATATTAAAATTTTTATATAAAGATAGAGAAATCTCAGGACAGTTTTCAAGTTGAGAGAAGAAAGTCGCCTAAGAATAATGGGATGCTCCCTAATAGGATTCCTTATTTCCTTGTAGACTTTGAAATATATTCTTGCCGTGAGATAGGTAGCTTAAAGGAACTTCCCTTTCACACCCCCCCCCCATGACTGGTCACACATGCCTACTATTATACCTAGAAATTTCAAAGAGATCAAGCGTCTTCGAGGATTAGAAAGTGAAATACAAAAACACACTGATGTTTCTTACCCAAAACTCTAATTAATTCACCTGTCTTGCACAGTAATCAACTATCTATTATCCTTTACTACCCAAGGCTAGTCGCTAGCATGTTATTTAAGTAACACAATAATTATGGGGTTTCTGTCATATTTGGAAAGTACTGCTATATTTGGGAGCGTCTCTTTTAGTTTGTCAGTGAGAAGGTGTTTGTAAATAATGAGAACAGAAACTAAGCTTCCTGGCTGTCTTGTAAAGGGGTTGTGCTTTTGAGTTGCCTGAGGGGACCCCCCCGGGCTTGCGTTTCTCCCTCCTCTTGTCTTCTCTAACTTGTTGCGTGAAGGTGTTTATTCGGGGATGTCCGACCAGCGTAAGATTTGAGCATAGGTCACGTCTGCATATGGATTATATCTCTGGGAATCTGGAGGAGTTGGGTTTTGAACCTGGCTTCACACAGTCAGAGATTTCTTAAGATATGAAGGAAAGAACTAGCATTGGAACGATTTGTGAAAAACTATTGTTGCAGGCTTAGAGTTTTGAGAAATTTTATGGTGGAGTTTTTGCCTTTGGGTGTTGAAATTATTGTCACTTTTCTCTTTATCATTTTTGATCCATTGAACTCTTTGAAGTTTAGTATTAAAAGGTACAGGAAACCTCTAAAAAGAAATGTGACACTATTGACTTACTTTTTAATGCTAAACTTTTAGGGGCAAAATAGTTGCATTGGGAGGCTTTCAGAAAGTGCAAGGATTCAGAAAATGTTTGCACAAAAGTTTATAACCTTCTACAAAGGTGTGTGAAGTTTTCACAGTTGTTTGTCCTAGATAACCATTGTGGTTTTTAACATGCTGAGATGAGGAGCTTCATTAGGTTTTTATTCATCAAGCCTATCCTTAACTGAAAGTAGGGATCCAGTATATACCACAAATTTTAAAATATGTAGTTTAGAAACATTTCCATTTTTTCAAATGTCAAATTATTGTAGGAGTGAACTGCAATACTGAAAAAGTGTTAAACTTTAAAAGAAAAAAATACAAATTTATTTTTGAATGCCATTCCTAACTTTAATAAACTCCAGTGTGTTTTTAAAATGCCAGATTATGTAGTGTTTCCAGCCTGCATGAACACATTCAGTTTCTAGTCCTACAAATAGAAAGGGGGAGTCCAATGCCCAGAATCTGACCTTACCATTCTCCTTCCATTTCCTGAAACTATCACTCATTCAAAATCTGCCACACTCTAGAGCAACAAACAGGAAGCAAAGCAGAGATGCAGACCAAGCCATAATCCCACCCTCCTTCCAGTAAAACTTCCAATTTTCTGAAGAGTAACGTGTGCTTCAAGCACATGCTTCCCTTAGAAGTGAGGCTGGGGAACATATTCCTCCACCTAGAAGGTACTCCTCCCCTCCTCCACCTCAGGCTTCTCAACCTTTTCAAGGACCCCACCACCACCACCACCACCACCACTTGCTCCTTAGATCAAACAATAGGGTTAGAAAAGTCAAATGTTGCAAAACAAAATAGACTTGAAAAACCCCTGAAGACATATATTTTTTTCATCTTCTTTCCTACTTTCGGAGATATTCTTTCCAGCTATGTGGAAGGCAAATCGTATTTAACACGGCACAGAGATCAACTTAAGAAAGGTTTGAGATTCTCACTCGATGGCAAATTTAGCATTGAAAACTTTTGTATTGTTTATTGTTTTACATCTCTTGTTATTTAAGGTACTCTTCGTCCATCTCGTCTTTCCTAACCTTCATTCAATTTGCATAAGCAAAACTCAAAGTACTGTAACTGATATTAGAAAATTCTCCCTGTGTTTTCTGAAGACGTATTGTGCTGAAATCAATAAGACTGTTTAAAATTCAAAGACCTGCAAATCGTTCTGTTTGTCCTTTGATAGGGCCTGTGCTGATTAAAATGCTACCAAGAAAGCTTAATTGCTGCACTAATTAAGAAGTCTTTAATTTCTTTCCTAGGATATCGTTTGAAGCTTAGCTTGTACAGTTCAGGGAAGGTATTTTCTTCCCTCCTTCTGCCCTCTTCTGGCCCCTCCCCTCCCCTCCCCCACCTTTCCCCCATTTGAGGAGACCGGTAAGAATGGGAACTAATAAAAAGAATGGTCTCATCAACTATTACCTAACAAAAATCGGCACAGGATACAGAGTTCAGCGCAGTATGAAATGCAGCTTTCAGAAGAGCTGTAGCTTTGCAGGAGACAGGGAGAATCCGAAGTAGCTGTGGCAGCTAAAGTCGCGGTGATTACCTGAATGACAACAGGCACTTTAGTGATGATGAGGACGACCTATTTGGTTAAAAGGATCAGTGGCGAATAGGGACACATAAAAACACACTTTCACAACCTGTGGTTTCAAAAGGGAAGAATAAATGTGTAAAAAGATGGACTTGTAGTTGGGAATTGGTAAGTATCATTTTATTTGAGTATAAAAGGGTATATCTGTGGGGATTTATATTTGACCCTTTTTTTATAACTCAAAGGAAGCACAGAGCTGTATTACATCTATTCCGTTCTTTTCTATTGACATGTTGTATTCAGTGATTTCTCAAGTGGGGAAACTGACTAAATGATTTCACAAAGCTTTCTCTAAAATCAATAGTCATTTTTTTAGGTTTATTCATGTTGTATTATAATTCTGGTAAATGGCTGCAAAGAAGAAGATTGTAGGAAAGATACAAATATTGACAGATCTAAGATAAGTCATGTCTTCATTCTTTAGAGTTTCTTATAGCAACTGGTACAGTGTTTTTTTTAAAAAAAATGAAAATTATTTCTAGCAAAATACAAAAACAGACTAACTAGAAGACAATGTATATTTGAGAACATTCCTTTAATATCTCACAATGTTCTGAAAGCTTTGAATTTATTGGATTTTTATGGCATTTCTAAATGAGAGAGAAGCGATTTGGGCATATATGAAAAGGCGGACACCAAGAGGGCAGAGTAAAAGGCTCATTATGATTTTATTCTTTTAATTTTTCTCAAGCTCCATGAGGAGCATGTATGTTCGACATTACAAATGTATGCTATAGATCTATACCGAATTCCTCACAGTGACAGAACAAGGGGGAAGCATGGTTAATAGATTCAAAGGCAGATTTACCATTCCGAGCACGACGTCACTCTAATTATGTTTACTCTAATTGAAAGCAAGGGTTTTTTTTTTTTTGGAATCTGAAATTACTTTCAGATTTTTTTTTTAAATAATGCAAGTGGATCAAATGTTGATCACAAGCATTTCAATCTTTCAAAATGTATTGGAAAATTAAATGAAAAGTAGAGTTTGGTACAAACAATGCCCCAGGGCAAAAAACAACTAACACTAGATTTTCCAGTCCAGCCATAACACAAATCAATTTGAGCACACTTCTATGGCCAGACTGCCAGATTGTTATGACTGCTAATTCACTCAATCAAAGAGTGCATTAGTACACCCGGCACAAACAGCTTTAACAATGGAGTGCCTTCTCGACAATCCTAAGACACACCACAATGGCTAAGTAAAGGAGACCATTTTTACATCTGTGTATTTACTAATGGACCTGTTTCCTTAATAGAAATTAAAAAAAAATAAAGATAAACTTCAGTCATGGGTTTATTAAAGAGCTATCAGAGTTTGGCAAATCTAGAAAGATATCAGGGTACCAGTAGTTCACTGACTTTGTTAAATGTTTCTCAGGAGAGAGTCCAAAATTGATGTTTGCATTTCAGTAGTAAATCATTGAGGATGGAGAAATTATGCCAAGTAACTCTCTCAAGCCTTTTTAACTCAGACACACGGCCTTGCCAATCAACCCCTCAGATAAACCTTAACTACCTTAAGCACAGACTTCCAAACGTTTACAATTTCACCCCTTTCCCTCCCCATTTTCATCACTCTCCCTGATTTTTGGTGTCTTTCATGTCCCTAGTCACCCTTTCTGTTCAAACTTGCTGCCTTTCCTTGAGAACCAGGAGTGGGACTCTTATCTTGCTGTGGCATTTTTTAATGAAAAGCAGAGACTTTTTGATGAATTACTCCAAAAGACAGAAGGTGGAGAGCTGAATATAGTAACATAACACCTTGAAGCACTGTGGCTTTATGGTACCAGTTTGATACTTAATGATGAAATGGTTGTAAGTGACACTCACTATTTTATTAACAACAGGGAAAGGCAGACATGCAGACTCAGTATGTAAGCTTTTTGAATGAGCACGGTTATCATCTGTTTGCATTAATGTAGATCCAATTCCAAATGGTTCAGTAGGAGAACACTATTGCTTTCTCCTTTAAGCCCTTTCTGCTTTTTCAGAATAAAGGTCACAAGTGGTAAAAAAAATAAATAAATAAATAAAAATTAAAAAAAAAAAGACTTTTCTGGTTATGTGGCAGACAGATGAGTAAAGAGATGGCAATGGCAAGAAGAAAAGTTAATGAACAACAGCAACAACAAGCGCAAATCATCATGGGATTTTTTTTCAGACTCTAAACTACATCATTGCCAGGGCAAGTAGTCAATTCTTTGTGATAAATTAGTTATGATTTCCTACAAGTACCCATTTCCAGGTAAGAGCCCTCCATTCCATCTGTGGGGTGGTAGGAAAGACTGCCTCTCCAAATAACCCTTACAGTAGAAAACACACTAAGATTTGGTGCAGTTGAGTGGTAGGAAGAAGCAGCAGCAACAATAATATAAATTCAGATTAGTTTCCTTCACCTCTTAAATCAGGCCATCATCATCCTGAAAATAATCGTAGGCTGGACTACAGGGAAGTCAGACAAGCAGATATGTAAATCCTCTTGTTCATATGTTTTTTCTAGTTGTTGGGTTTTTTTCTCCTTAAATAAACAAGAGATGTATTGTGGGATGTAAATTACTTTAAGGATAAGCAGTTAGGAATACTGTGAGAACATTTGATCTGTCCCTGTGCAAAGATATACTTAATATTGAGGAATAAATTATATTATGCTTTATTATGATAGAAGAACATTGGTTGACT
Source organism: Microtus pennsylvanicus (assembly GCF_037038515.1). Lineage (NCBI taxonomy): Eukaryota > Metazoa > Chordata > Mammalia > Rodentia > Cricetidae > Microtus > Microtus pennsylvanicus. The sequence continues at coordinate 51,907,357 of NC_134593.1, forward strand.
ATATAAGTTTTGATTTTCAGTTGTTTTTTTTTTTGTTGTTGTTGTTAAATTTTCTTAGTCTATTTTTTTTTTCTTTTTGGTTGGATCATGAAGTCAAAGAAAAGGTCATCATCCAACAGGTAGTCTGTAAAACTCTTTTATTTCAAGAAAGAGCTTCCAAGGATTTTTTTTAAAAAGAATAAACTGTTCATTTATTTATTACTTTCAGAACAAAGAGTTTTTTTTTAAAGTTGAAAGGACAACAATTGCTACCTCCTGGAAGCCTGATCTTGTATGTCAAGTTTCAGCCCAGAGCAAATTTTTACAACAAGTTATAAACCCCTGTAACAGAGGGTTTATTATAATGGAAGTGCTGACACAACCTTAACCATAGCGTTGTAAACGGCTATGCTATAATATCCATTAAGCAGAAAGAAAAATAAGCTGGCTGATCAATAATTTATACAAAGAGTACCAACTGCAGACATAATAACTGTAATGTTTGCAAAGCAATCTCTCCGCTCTCCAGGCTTAACAGTGAACACAAACTAGCAACGCTGTTAATTTCCAACTCCTACAGATAAGAATACAAACAAATTACTTAAAATTATATTTTGCTCAACATTTAGCATGCCTCAATGGGATAAAATAAAATTTAATTATGATGCAACTTGTGCCGGATGCAAGGCTGCTTTGTTTTCCAGCACATTTTATTATAAAAAAGACGTTCATTTGGAACATCAATTATGGGGAAATAGTATGTTTCAGTGAGTTTACTTGGGTCAATCAGGTTCATCTAAGAGTTATTCAGACATGGAAACTGATTGACAATGCTTAACTTCAAAGGAAGTTACAGAGTTTACAGAGTCACCAGCTGAAATACAATACTTCATGCCCTGATCCAAGTTAACTGTCAGGAAAAACACACCTTGCCATTAGAGTTCATGGGAAAAAAGTCATTGGTTTGGAAATGTGGTCATCATTAGTATCCAGTGGACGTGGGAGTGTTTTTTCAATGGCATACCTTGTCTTTGTGGGAACACTGTGTGATGTTTCCACCTAACAGACCTGAACCACAAAATGTGAGCATTGCTCTCATTTCTATATAATTATTTGGCAGTTGTTTTGTAGACATGGGTATATATCTAACAATTGCTTCTTACAGTGTCTGAATATGAAAAGATTACGTTGATAACTTCATTATCTTAATGGTGACTTTAAAGACAGAAGCACCTTTGATAGGAATTTAAGAAGTTAGACAGGAGAATCCACGATTCCAAATTGTTCAAGAAACACCACTGGAAGCAGAAACAGACTGCTTCAAGGCTCACCTCCCTGCGAGTCTTTTTCTCTGTTCATTTCCTGGTGGTGGAATTGAAGGTAGGGGGGATATGGAGCCCAGCAGAATGAAGAGACTTTGCTATCGAAGCTGTAAAATGGTGTATTACCCTGTGAGCAACTGCACTTGGAAGGAAACCAGTAATTTATATGAGAAGTGTTTAAGATTGCCTGCTCACCCAGTGATCCATGCCAGGTCAGTTTCAGTAATGCTAGACAGCAAAAGGAGGAGCAGATCACTGGAAAAGAGACACCTTCCTTGCCTTCAGATCTTGCGAAGGGAAGCACTAAAATGCCATTTTCTCAAATGAACTGATCATTACCATTTAAAATCCTGAGGGCTATGAGATTAGGTTGGGGGGGAGAAAGACTTTTTCTTTTGATTTAACGGGGCTCTGAAATGCTGACTTTAAGGGGGAGGCGTTTTGTTGTGATTGTATCTATGCTTCAGCAAAGATTACATCTTGAAATAGAGGGTGCACTTTGAAACAATGAAAAAGGGGAGGGGAATAGGCACAGTGGCTCTCTAAATTCATTTGGCCATTTTAAACTTAGACATTAACTGCCCTATTTGACCAGTACAATAATAATGAAACTTTCTAATAATGTTGCCAGACTCTGAATAGATTTTTCTTAGATCAACTCCTCACCCTCCAGTCTTCATAAGAGAAATGTGGACACTGCCAGGGTGCAAGGTAGGACTGGACATCTTCTGAGACCCCTTTGCCTCTAGTCCAGATCTGAGTATGCCACAGACCCCCTCTTTATCACATGGGAACATGTTTCCCTCACATGCCTGAACGCGTTTTAGTTTTTAAATTATATTTCATCCATATGTCTAAACACATACATTTCCCATGTAATTCAGGCCTGCCATTTCCTGTCTAGTTCAAAATTCAGTGTATCCCAGGGTTTTCCTCCATCTGTGAGTACCGGGGATTAGAACTCATATTGTCAGGCTTGCTAGCAAGCACCTCTCCTTAAGGAGCTAGCCAACTAAGCCATCATTGTTGCCTCACATCTGCATTTTAGTGAATTTTACCTTGTGCTCTGGCACAAGGTAAGAAAATAATTGTCTTATATTTTTACACTTGTTGATATGGTTCTCTCCAGGGGTCCTTATCCAAGTTTACTCATTGTAGATGGTTGGTAGAAATACTAAGAGCTTGCATATTGCTCAATAGATGTCACCTTAGGTGATCAAAACAGCTTTTCCGTGTGTTGTTCTCCATTTCCTTCGCCACCAAATGACATGAACTGCTTGTTCTTCATGTCATGCATGGTCTCGATGAGACTAGACACACTGGAAACAAATGCTTATCCAGTTGTCTTACCACCTATGAGCAATTTGGGAAAAAAATTTGAAGTAAAAATCTGGAAATATGACCAAGTTGGGTATCAAAGATTTGAAAAATAGAGTCTTAGGCCAGTAATAAGGGCTTTCTGGGGCCAATGCAGAAAGAATCATCTTTTCTTAGTCATCAGGAAAGGTGTTAAGGAGTCTTCACCAAGACTGAAAACAAGAGTGCACCCTGTTGTCACCTGAGACTGTGAGGTAGATTTCAGGAGGTAACTTTATCTCCCACATGTGTGCATACAAAGAGTATGTAAAAAAGTTCATAAGACCTTTATTTTTTTTTTAGATTTATTTATTTATTATCTATACAGTGTTCTGTCTGTCTGTATGCTTGCAGGCCAGGAGTGGGCACCAGATCTCATTACAGATGACTGTGAGCCACTATGTGGTTACTGGGAATTGAACTCAGGACCTCTGGAAGAACAGTCAGTGCTCTTAACCTCTGAGCTATCTCTCCAGCCCAAGGCCTTTACTTGAAAGTCATTCTCACTTCAATGTGCACAGCAACCTGTTACACAAAAATACACTTAACTTTGCATTCTATGTGTTGCTTGGTAAGTACACCAAGAATAAAAGGTTTCATCCTGAGCATCCCCTCCTGACAGTACCTGCCATGTTGTTGCTATAACGGGACAGAGAGATCAAAACTGCAGACACTTAGCTGCTATTCCCACAATGACCATGCTGTATATTCCAAGTGGCCCATGAGTCCTTGCCTTCGTGATTAGGGGCAATCTCTGAAATATTCTCAAAGGGGTTCTGCAGACAAACTCTCACTATGTGAGCATCAGCTCCATCTTCATACAGGATCTTATGAAAGAAGAAATTGTCAAGTAGCAGTATAGGGGAATGTCCCCTTATTGTCACATCTACCTGAGTTGTAAGCTAAGGATTGGTTGTAAAGTGAAATAATCACTGATCATCACCGCTGCCCCCAAGTATCTTCAGAAGAGACCTTTTTTGAGGAAGCAGAGATAAAATGGTTTTCATCTTTCATTTCAGTGTGAGGATAATGGAAAGGTAAAAGGCCACATAGTTGGAACTACATTACTACTCTTCTGTGTGTTTCAGGCCTACATAGGTCCCCAGTGCTTGCTTCTGTGTAAGCACGCACGAGATACAATCCAGCATCACAGGGATGGATGTTCGCTCCTGCCCAAAAGACAGCTATGGAAATATTGAAAAACATTTAGCAGAAGTTTGACAGCAAAATCCCCAGTGTTTCTTGAAGATGTTGTGACTTCCCTGGCTTCCTTTGGTTAGGATACAGTCCTGCACCCCCACCCCCACCCCAAACACACCCCCATAAGTCACCTGTTGACATGCTCTGTGAAATTTGGCACGGTGTGCACTCTTAGCTTTTCTGTAGTCTTTTGCTAGCCCTAATCTGCTTTTCCTCGGGGAGCTATCTAGGCTCTTTCTCCAATTTTTCATCCTGATTTAAAGGAAGATCACTTTCTCTCAGCAGATGATTTAGGGAACACTCGCAGCTATTCCTAATAGAGCAATATAGCCAGCTCTCCTGCTGCCCCTTTTAAATTGTCTGAACTGCTTGGCTTTTCCCGTTTACTCTGTCTTTAGAGGGAAGCTGCAAAGTAAGGGCGACTTCAAAGAACCCTTGAGTTCTGGAAAGCTACAAAGTGCAAAAAGCCACAGAACACCAGGGAATGTCAGTAAAGGGGCAAGAACTCCTGGACAGGTGGACTTTCTAGGTACTCTCCTTTCTGCTGAGCAAAAGAATGGGGCTCTTTCTCCAAGAGCTAATTTAACTGATTTTGAAATAGGTTTGATTACAGCATTAGGACAAGCTTCAGCCTGCTGTTAACAGTGAGTTTTTGTTTTGTTTTCTTGTGAGCAAACTGATGGGACAAATTAGTTAAAGTCGGTGCTAAAGAAGAAATCTACTTGCTAGCAGTTGCTGGTAAGAAATCCAAAGGTTTTACTTAATACATTTGTAAAAGGTCTAAGTCACAAACTGATTTTGGTAACTAGAATGCAATTACACTTACTTGTTTGTAATATATGTCAAGTACAGAACAAACATATACTCAAATCCTGTAGTCCCCTAGTAACAACTGGAAGTTTAATTAGTCCTGACAGTAAACTATTAACTGAAAACATAGAATTAACAATACATGATTGATGAGCTTCATTGGAAATGTAATATGTGTTAAGTGGTATCTCTAACAAACAAGCAATATTTAACTTGAAAATATAAAGAGAAAAGATAGGTCTTCTCCCTTTTTTATACCCTGATACTCAAGAATAACCATCATTAATACTTTGGTTTTATTATTGAAAATACTTTCCTAAAAGCTCTTACTACTTGTTAAATTTTCCTAAGAAGCCACCTAATCAGAAACTGTTGAGGCCAATATACTATAAAATATTTGTACATGTTGGACTTACATGCATTACGTTTAGCCATCACAAAATGCAAACCATTCCAAAATCAACGTCAAACTGCTGCTCCATTTGAAGCCCTCTTGATGTCCACAGCTGTCCACAGCACTTACTTTGCGATGACACCTTGGAAGGCAACATTTTCGATGGCACGGTTCTCTTGTTTTTACAGCACAATGATCTCTTATTTTAGCGGTATGTTCTAAAATAAGATACTAAAATTTCACTTGGTGATTCAGCTGTACACAAATGGCCTCAAGGAATTGTTTTACATATGTACACAAGCTCATGAGCCAGTTTTAAGAATTCTTTAACATTTACTTAGAATTAGTCTAGGATGACTGTATTTCTGGTATCTAAAAACATCTTTATTGTTCCTATGTAAGGAACTCTGTCCTAAAGCACTTACTAACCATAACAACACAACAAAGACGGGTTCTGTCAACACTGTACTTTATCATTGGCCTTTGTTTTTCAATACAAGGCTTTAAAAATATCCTCAGCTGCATAAAGGACATTGTTGCAAAAAGGCAGCTCAAAACTTGTCTTTCCCTTCTCTCTCATTGATCTGTTGCCTCTTAGGCAATAGGAACAGCTGTCTCCAAGCTCACCCACAAGCCAGCTGAACATAATAATAAGGTCGTGTTAGTATCCTGTATCTAGCAATGATTGGACAGAGGGTGTCAGCTCTTTTTCATCAAAGATAAGGTAACAAAGAAACCAGAAACTGGTTCATGAAAACAAGCGGAATTGCTGCCTTAAAGGTTCTTGCTCTGGTACCCACTGAGAGTCTCTTTCACATGGGTTTCGAATAAGGTGAAGGTGCCCTCTGTAGGAGACTTCCAGTAAATGCTGCTCTTTTTTTACTTAAGTGACATCAGACACGTTTCCCCCTCCCTTCCAGCTTTCAAATAAATGAATAAACAAAGAACTCTGCAAGAAGACAAGTTTAAATTCTACAAATCTAAACAGGAAACACTAGCAAATCTAAAATCAGATGTGTAAATCTAGCGAGTCTTCAAAGTAATCAACACTGAACAATGAGAAAGCTACTCAGCACGTTAGCATTCTGTATTTGCTGGATATACTTCTGGAATGCAATCGGGTGGGTTTTGTAAATGCAGAGGTGTTGTGAGGAACCGAAAGACAGGAGGTCTTGACATATCCGAGTGAACACTATAGCCACACAGAAGCAGCCTCCACACACAGAAAGATGCACACCATCTAATAAACACACCTCCCTGGAAGGTCTTCTCTTCCCTTCTTACAAAGGTTACCATAATGCAGATTCATTATCAGTCCCACTGGGTAGTATATAGCTTGGTAAGAAATTGCTTTTGTTAGAATGCTCATGGAAAGAGATTAGCTATTTCATCAGATCTCTCGGGGCTATTTGAAAATTTGGGGATTCTCTCTGTAATTTAAAATGGAAGTTAAAGCCAATATGAATAGACTAGGGAAAATCTCACAAATTAAACCTCTCCATCTGGAAGTTTCTTCCTCATTCGCTGCAAAAAAAAAAATATGCAAAACTCAAATCACATTTGTTCCAAGCAGGAGAGATTTCATCGGGGTTGATGCAATTGCAAGTATATCCACGGCTTAATAATTAGAAGTGTTCTTTGCAAAGGAAAGACTCTTTAGTAAACTGTTCAGTGGTGTTTCAGACTTGATTTTGGACTGCAGTGATTGTGCATGTTATGTTCACCTCTGATGTATTTGTGTCCACTTTTAAGACAATGACTAGGGTCTCTATGGAATGCATACAGAAGAATCTATTCTTGTCTGTAATAAAAGTTAGGGTAAAAGCAAGAAGTAATAGAGGTGTAAGAGGGGAGAATAGTTACCTCTTTCTATAACTTTAACTCAGACAACCCTTTCTCTGTAAATCTATCTGCATGATACCAGAACCAGGTTCTTGTCTCAGCTCTGTTTACAGAGTGGCTACTGCTTATGTCAGGTACTGTGTTAAAGACTTCCTATGGATTATTTCATTTAATACTCACAAGAAAGGTAGTTATCCTTTTTCTTTTCTCATTCATCTGGGTGTGGGGGTGTGGGGGTGTTCTTCTATGTGAACACATTTGTGTGTGGAGGTGTTCAAAGGGAATTGAACTTGATTTGGGGAGTCTTCCTCTGTCAATAGCCACTTTGTTCTCTGAAGAAGGATTTCTCAGTTGACTCCAGAGCACTGATATGGCTAGTCTGGCTAGTTAGCCTCCTCTGGAGATCTGCTGTGTCTGACTTCTGAACACTGGGAATGTAGGCAGACAGCATTGTCCTTCCAGCATTTATTGAGTTCAGGGGATCCAAATTTCAGACCAAGCATTTACTATGTGTATAAATGCCCTAACTCCTGAGTCACCTTCCCCAGGCTAGTTATCCAATACACACACACACACACACACACACACACCAAAGAGAGAGAGAGAGAGAGAGAGAGAGAGAGAGAGAGAGAGAGAGACTTGTGAGGTTAAAACCTTTGTTTATCTATACCAGGATCTCTGTTCCTGTCCACAATAGGTTCCCTTCTGATGTCAGTTACTTTCCACCTATCTGTCACTCTCATATTCCAAGTAGTTGTGACCCTGCCTTTCTACCAGAGCTGCCTACTGAATCCCCAGCCAGTCCTAACTCAGCACTCTGCTCTCCTACTGGATGAGTGAGCATTGCTAAAGACTCTCCCACAGCGATGCCAACTGGTACCCTTAATTACTCATGACTCGTGCTTGTGAGCTTTAAAATTTAAGCTAGTTTATCCAGAAAGGGGTCTGAATAAGCCCACATCATCACTTTAATGGAAGGTTAGGGCTCCAGTTAGTCTCCAGGGTGACTGAGACCGGAGATGCAGACACGCCATCAAATCAGCTCTGATCTCAAAAGATACACTTGTCAGTGTGCCTTCGGTTTGTCTGGATTCTGCACAGCTGGGTTCATGTTCCTATCATCAGTCCTGGTCAGTTCCTTTAAGTCCAGCAACAGAGATAGATGGTCCTTTGCCTCCTTGACACTCAAGTTAGGAATCCAAGGAAAGGCACTTTCTGGGTTCTCTTGAGACAAATGTACATTTGTAGACAAAAAAAAAAAATCTAGACAAAAAGAATATCAAGTATTGAGGACTGGGATTAAAGGCATGGCCATCAAGGTCTGAGAATAGATGTGTGGGATGAGAAGTGAGATGCATGGAGTTTAAAACCTGACGTGTATCTGACCTGAATAAAAGTTGCCTTTCTCTACCTCAGTTTATTTACTACGAAAAAGAGACAGTAAGTGCACCTACTTCGTTGTATTCTCATGGTGGCTAACTGAACCACTATGTGGAATTTGGGATAACAGTTCTTTCATATTGTTAATATTAATTATATTGGGACTTTAGGGTTGGCTCAGCTTAACTTGGATCTCAAAACTTCAATTCTCTGGCCAACAGGGCAGAGTAATTTGAAGATAGGGGCAATCGTAACACCTGGGACTCAGAAATAATTCAGAAGGTAAATGCCTTTACAAATGGAAGAATGAAGTCTGCTACAGAGACGAATCACCAGATGTCTAGTATACAGACATGAAAAGTGTTGGAATGCAGACCAAGAATGGAGTCCTGTGAGAATCCTGAGTGCCTGGGAGAAAACTCCGGGAAAACAAGAGTCTTGTGACCTCGGTTTCTTAAAATCGCAAAATTATTCTTGAAATGTGTTTTCATGATCCCCTCAGGGGTAGCAGATAAGGGTGAGTTTACTTCAGCAGTTGTTACTAATATGCCTCTGTGGGTAAAACATATTCTGCCTTGTGACTTGTTCTTTTGATTGTACAGTGTATTTCAGTGACTGTTCTTAATCCTCAGACTATAAACTGATGCTCTAAATAAAGTTGGCTACTGTGTGAGACTCAGCCCTCATTTTTCAGGCCCCTCTCTCCCAGATTTACACCACAAATGAGAGAGGTAGATAAAAAGTCTATAACCTCCAATGTCTGTGAAGGGTCAATAAACAATATTTTCCTTTATGTTATTAATTAGCTCCATCTCTCTTTTCCCTCACTGTCAATTCTATTCTGTTTTATATTCTTCCTCTTGTGTTTGTATGTTTGTGTAGTTCATTTGCATGATTACCAGCATTTTATATGCGTGTGAGTCTGTGTGCATTTACACAATGTCGGTAGAGGATGAACTCTGAGGTCAGAAAGCTTCTATCATTTTCTACCTTACTCATTGAGGCAGGTGCTCTCAGCTCAACCCCATCCTCTCCAATATTCCTACTCTAGTTAGCTAGCTTGTTCTGGGAATCACTTGTTTCTACCTTTGGAGCTCTGGAATCACAAGTGTGAGATGAGCCCACCCATATGCAGTATTTATTTGGTTCTAGGGTCCCAGAATCTGGCCCCCATGCTTGTACATTCTAATCATTGAGCTGTTCCCTATGGCCCTCTCAGAGACAGCTCTAAAACATCAAGTGTTAAGCTACATCCTCAAATCTGCATCCTGTATTGACTCTCCCATTTGAGAAGGAACGTTAAGATCACTGCCATTTCTTGTGTGACTGTTTTAAGTCTCTTGGTTGACCTCTTCCCCTTAACAAAGAATTTATCATTCCAGCCCCCTACTCAATTATAACCTACCATTTTGTTAATAGCTATTGTGATAATCGGAGTCCATGTTTTTTCCTTGTCTATTTATTTTATTATTTCTTACCTTGGACTGCTCCATTATCTTATAAAATTTATTAATAAGAATAAGAATTCTTATTCTTAGATTATTCATTTAAACTTCTGATTAGTCTTGTTTTCTATCTTAGTTAGGTAATAGTAAAAAAGGTTAATAATATATAACAATCATTTATTCCTTCATTTGTTTCAATTTGGATAAATCTGAACTATTTATCAATACAGAGGGACTTAAATGACCAAATATACTGCCTCAACTGTGCTTGTATAAAACTACAGCTCAAAACATACTGACATAAAATATCTGTTTCATTTGTATTTTGTGGTGTTGAGGATTGAGCCAAAGATTTTTGACTTTTATATGTTAGGTAGACACTTGAGCACTGTATTTTTTGGGGTGAGGGGGAGCCTAGAATGACTGCTTTGACCTAGATTAGCTCAGGTAGGTATTCTAAAGGGCTTTGTTACTACCTGCTAACCAGGAAACTGAAATCATAATTCGTTAATTGGGCTGAGCTTTCACCAGCCACTGTGCTAGCTGTGAATAGTTTGGAACACAAATAATAGAGGATTAGTGATGTGGGCTTCCCCTCTGTATGCTGTGAATATGTTTTTATTATTTTGTTAACAAAGAAGCTTTTTCAGCCAATGTCTTAGCAGAGTAAAGTCAGGTGGGAAATCAGAACATCAGAACAGAGAGAGAGAGAAGGCAGAGTCAAGGAGACATCATGTAGCTGCTGAAGGAGACAGACATCTGAAATTTTACCGGGTTAACCACAGCTTTGTGGCAATACACAGATTATTAGAAATGGGTTAATTTAATATATAAGAGTTAACTAGAAATATGATGAGCTATTGGCCAAACAGTTTCTGTGTAATTAGTTTGAGTCTGGGTGGCTGGGAAATGAATGAGCGGTTTCTGTTTACGAATTAGTGGCCTGAGCAACATCTTCCTTAGGTGCCATGAATGTAATTAGTCTCTTCAAATTCACACATTGAAATTTTGACCTTCAGTACGACTGCATTTAGACTACGATGTGTTAGTACACGGGTAAGATTAAACAAAATTGGAAAGATGAGGTCTTAAGGTCTCTCCTACCCTCTTCCCCCTCACCTCTCACCCCATCTGTACTGGCTTCCTTGCCTCTCCATTCTTCTCATAAATTTTTCTCCCCTGCTCTTCTCTCTTCTCTCTGCTTTTATGTATACACACCAATGAAAAACAGAATAACAATGAGAAGAAGGTCATCTATGAGGCAGAATGGGAGCTCTCACCAAAACCCCAATTATTAGGCATCTTGGTCTTGGACTTTCCAGGTATTAGAAGAGGGAGAAATAACTTTCTGTGGTCTCCAGTACCTTCTCACAGCAGCCTGAGCAAATTAAGGCACTAAGTCATAGACCTAAGGGTGGTCCTATCATGATACTAGGTTATATGCATCAATTTTATTGAGTCAGAAGAAACTGATTTTCAAATTATTATATGAACTTATATTGCAACAGTTGCTCTACATCCAATGTCTGATATTACAACATGTAAAAAAAATTCTAATTAGTAGTAACGAGCTAAAATTCAACCACTGTTTTAATTTATATTATATTTTTATTACTAATTTTTACTAAGAGTATTTCCATCTCTATTTGCCCATTTAAATATTTTGCCTATGACAAATTTTATCATTTATATTTTTTATTTTTTGCTGTATGAGTTTAAGTGCAGCTTGGGTTTTGTTGTATTGTTCAGGTTGGTCTCAAATTCACCATCTTACTGTCTCAACCCTCCAACTTCTAGGATTAAAGACATACACCACTATGTGTGGCAAAGGGTATATATTGCAAATGCTAATGTCTTGGCAGTTAAGAAATATATTTCCCAGTCTGGAGTGTATGTTTTCATATTTTGCGTGAAAACTTTTGATGAGTAGAAGTTCTTAATTTTAATGTAGTCTTTCCTTAATATCATTTTTGGAGTCCTGTACAAGAAATGTCCTGGCCATAAGATCATATTTTTCCCCAGGTTTTAAATTTTTGCTTCATGTACTCACTTAAGCTTTCTGCACATTAGTAATTGAAAGATTGAAACAGATTAAATTAAAAACTGAAACAGAGATGAAAAGCTAGGAATCTAAAGAGTAGAGACAAGATATGTCAATAAATATACTACACTGCTATCTGGCACAACATAGAATTACTCAGATCGAAGCATTGCTAGACCTGAAACTTAGGCCTCTTTGGTAGTGCTTCTATGATACCAACTTAACTGGCATCTGAAGTACACCTTGGCTGCTAAAAAGGAAAGTGTATCCTACAGTTGTGAGTGTGATTGGTTTCTGTGTTCTGTGTGCTTCATTTCACTAACCTTGTTAGTTTTTGTGGTTCAAAGCTTTCAGAATTTTACAGACTTTTGACTACATGATTTATCATTATTGAAAAAGCTGTGCTTAAATCTCTTGGTATGTAGATTAGTGTGGCACTCCCTATACGTCTGTCAGCTCTTGCTTTAAATAATTTCAGGTTATATTTTTAGGTGACACAGAATTAGAATTCTTATGTCTTTGTGGTGAATTGAAGTGTTTATCATCTTTTAGAAACTATCATTTTTGCTAGCACTGAGTATTGCAAAGTTAAGTTTATTTTGTCTCATCTATTTTCAGAAACATGCTTGACATCCTGCTTTATTATGTGTCTATTGATCTGTTGTAAGCCTTGCTCTTTATTTCTTTTCTCTTATTAGTGCCCCTGAATTTTAGGTGTATCTTGTGAATACTGTGGAATTCCATTTATTTGGAATCCAGTTAGATATTCTTCATGGCTTAAACAATGTTATTTATTTTAATTACACATTTTTATTCCTAGATAGCTATATATAATATTGTGATTTTATTGATATTTTATGTTTTATATTTTAGTGTCTTTATAGTTTATGTTTCTTTTCTTTGTCTATTAAATACTTAGAACTTCTCTGAATCACCCCTAACACTGAGGTGGTGACAAAAAAAAAAAAAAAAACATTAACTGTTTCTATTATTCCTTCTACATTCACAAGTAACTAACCTGAAGGGTCTAGACTTAACTTTTATTATTATCACTCTCTTTATGTAAATCATTATAATTTATTTCTTAATCATTATTTAACATTAAAATTGTCTTGCAATTGCCCTCTTCAATCCTATTCTACTTTATACCTGTTACTTTAATGTCTATACAATTCATTAGGAGTTTTTAGATTTTGGCAAACGTTAAGGTCCACATTGTGTTGTTTAGGCCTCAGTTCTGGGATCAACAATATCTCCAAGGAGACTAATTAATGAGAATGATTGTAATACAACCATCAAGATGCATACATACTTTGTGATTTTATCCTTATGAGTAAATAATAAGTGTGTGTATGTCTACATAATAATTACTTCTGTATATTATGCGTTTACAAACATCTACCCACTATTATCCATGAATCTACTAAAATACTGTGAATCTTTACATGGGAATTTGCTTCTACTTCCAATAAAATAACAATTATATTCATTGCAAATAATTTATTTTCTTTCTGTTTCTCTTAACAGTGAGAAATTTAACTTCCAGCAGCCTCAATAATATTTATTACCTGTCTAGCTCCTTGTGTGTAAGTAATACCCACACCTACTGTAATATCATTGCCCTTTATCCTTGGTTCTGCCGTTGCCTCCTCAGTGACTGCTACCAGACAGTCCAGTACTATCACCACCTCTGGACGATACTGCTTCTCTACCCTCTGCTGATCTCTGGAACTTTCTAAAGTACACCACATTCCCCAACCCTCTGCCTCATAGGAAACTGAAGCAATGAAAAAGAAAAAGAAAACTGCAGGATCCTGAAACTTGGAGGGAAAGTTTTCTGGATATTTAAATATTCAGATCACGTTTCAATATCCCACTTCTATCACTGGTACTCTTATTGGCTTATTTTTTTTAATCTTCTTTTTTACTAGTTAATTGATATGTTTATTTTGAATTAGTTTTTAATTTTCATGAGTCAGAGGTAAGATCATGCTATGCCTTAGCTGGCCTGGAATTCACTATGACTTCCAGAGATTCACTTGCTTCTTTCTCATAAGTGCTGGGGTTAAAGACCTGCACCATCATGCTTGGAAGTAGTGGGTATGTTTAAATAAATAATGGATATATACATATTTAATATTACTGTATGGTGTGAGACAGTGATCTATATTCTGTCAATTATATTTTAAATAAACACTGATTGGCCAATAGCCAGGCAAGAAGTATAGGCAGGACAATCAGACAGGAAGTAGAGGTAGGTCAAGGAGAACAAGAGAATTCTTGGGAAAGGAAAGTCCATTCCTCTGCAGCTCTGCCCAGACACAGAAGAAGGAAGATGTGACTGCTTCTCTGAAAAAGGTGCCAAGCCATGTGGCTAGCATAGATAAGAATAATGGATTAATATCCATTATAAGAGTTAATAAGAGGCCTGAGCTAATAGGCCAATCTGTATACAGTTAATGTAGACCTCTGTTTGATTTCCTTGGGATTTAATGACTGCTGGAACCAGGCAGGATAGAAACTCAGACAGAAACTGTACATTATATAATATATTTATATGTATATTGTATGTATATAAATTTATGTATACTTACATAAACATGTGTGTGTGTATTATCACCAAACTATGGACCAAGAATACAAATATATAAGTATATCGGGGCCATTCACATTCAGACTTCCACAGAAGCTATCTAGTTATGTTGAGCTGTGTGCATGTGCGTAGGGATTAACTTTGATATGCTAATTAAAGTATCAAGAAGGATCACTATGGGTGGCATCATTCCCTAGGGAGGGGATTTGGAATTGTACAATTGTATAATTGAGAGGAGGCAGTAAGTGGAACTCTACCATGCATGTCTTAATTCCTTCCTTTCTGCTTTTTGACTTTTCATTTGAAAAATTTTCATATGATATTTTCTGATATCACTTTCCTCTTCCTCAACACTTCCCAGCCTCTCCCTACCCACCTAACACCATACCCAACTCCTTTCTCTCTTTCTTTAGAAAATAACAGACAAACCAACAGACCAAACAAAAACAGAAACAAACAAACAAAAAACTACACACACACACAAAAAAAAAAAAAACAGGAAAAAAAACCCAAAAAGTATACTAAATTTGGAACCATGGTACACAGGCAGAAGAAAAGAAAGGCCCAGATAAAGCAATATGAGACAAAATATCTACAGAAATACTTCCAGACTCATTTTGTGTTAGCTCTCAACTACCGGGCATGGGGATTACTGTGAAGTGGGGCTAATGTGCCCAGGGAGATTCTATTAGAGAAAACTGATTTTTCCCTTCAAAAGTAGCTATCAATTGCAATTAGTTCTTTGTTGGGGGTGGGATTTTGTGTCCATTCCCCCATTTCAGCACCAGGATACCATCTGACCTCAACCTATAAAGATTCTGTACTGCCTGCTACAATCTCTGAGTTCATTTATGTTTCAGTTCTGTTGTATCTGAGATACAATGTTTTCTTGGTGTCCTCCATCCCTCTGGCTCTTACAATCTTTCTTTCTCTTTTGCATAGTTCCCTGAGCCAACAGGGAAGTAGGTATGATGAAGGCATCCCATTTAGAGCTGAGTATTCCAAGGTATCGCATTCTCTATGCATTGTGTGTGTGTGTGTGTGTGTGTGTGTGTGTGTGAGTGTTTTGTCAGCATCTATGTCTGTACTCCATGTGCATGTCTGTTGCATATGCATGTCAGAAGAGGGCATTAGATCCCTTGAGACTGGATTTGCAAGTGGTTTTGAGCCTCCATGTAGGCTGAAAACCAAATCTTGGTCCTCTGCAAGGGCAGCAGCCCTAACTGTTGTGCTTTAGGCCCATTGTCTCTCATTTCCATGGATGCAATGTTGGTGCAGGAGAATTGTCTATATTCTGTCAATCATGTATTTTAATAAAACGCTAATTTGCCAGGCAGGAAGTATAGGTGGATCAACCATTCAGAAAGTAGAGGCAGGGCAATGAGAACAGGAGAATTCTAGGAAGGAGGAAGCCTTTTCCCCCAGTCCAGCCCAGACTACTGAAGAAGCAACATGTAATCTACCCAGCGGAGAAATGTACCGAGCCATGAGGCTAACATAGATAAGAATAATGGGTTAATATAAGCTGCAAGAGTTAACAAGAAGCCTGAGCTAATGGGCCAAACAGTTTTATAACTTATGGAGTCCTCTGTGTGATTTTCTTTGGGGCTTGCTGGCTGTGGGGTACTGGGCAGGACAGATACCCCAACAAGCCAGCCCTCATGTTACACAATGTAAGTGGCTGTCTCAAGCTCTGTTGTGTCCTCCCTGAAATGATGTACTTCAGCCTGAAACTATGAGTACAATTAAACCCTCCTTAGGATATTTTATCACAGTAATGGAAACATAACTGGAACAGAATTTAATTGACACATCATTCTCATGTAGCTGGCCTTGGACTGCTTACACAGCTGAGGTTTGATTTGGTCTCCTGATTCATTTACCATAACCTGCATGGTAGTTGGGACTCCAAGTGTATACTGTTATAACCAGCATGCTCCTCATGTTTCAATTATAAAAATAAGCAAAAATAATTAAAAGAAAGGAGTAGAAGTTCCTTAAGATTATCTACCTGACTTAAACTAAAGTATAATTTACATGCTCATTTTCCTTATGCTACTCTACAAGGAAAAAGTGGTCCCTGGCTAGAATTAGAGACAGCATCATTAGTTGAGTATACGTGCTATTTCTTTACACATATAATATCCTCTTCCTTGGTAATTTTGCTTTTCTTATCATATTGTAGTAAAAAAAATAAATGAGAAACATTTTCTCCTTACCATTTTTTATCTAAATATAATCACTATTTAAAAATATTTCTAATTTTTTTTCTAAATTTGTGGGTCCAAAAATGCCTGTGGAAGTAAAATGACTAGCCATGAAAGCATAGTGACTCTAGAAAGAAGGAGAAAACTGACTTCTTGATGTGGTATTCTTCTCTGTAAAATGTGAATACCATTGGTTAATAAAGAAATCTGCCTTAGCCTGTGTGATAGGGTAGAATAGAGCTAGGTGGAAAAACTAAACTGAATGCTGGCAGAAAAAAAGGCAGAGTCACAAGACTCCATGTAGCAGCCAGAGGGGAAAGACGCCAGCTGCCAGCTGGAACCTTGCCAGTAGGTCACGAGCCTCATGGT
Organism: Microtus pennsylvanicus; assembly: GCF_037038515.1. Lineage (NCBI taxonomy): Eukaryota > Metazoa > Chordata > Mammalia > Rodentia > Cricetidae > Microtus > Microtus pennsylvanicus. The sequence goes on from NC_134593.1 coordinate 51,924,295, forward strand.
AAAATATAAAATAATGGAAATGGGTTAAATTAAACTGTAAGTGTTAGCCCATAAGAAGCTAGAGCTGATAGGCCAAACAATGATTTAATTAATACAGATTTTGTGTGATTATTTCAGGAGTATGGGCGTCTGAGAAACAAACAAGCGGCCTCCAACAACAACTTCTGAATGTTGTCCTCTGACATTCATACACATGTTGAGATACTCAAGCACTTACACACACACACACACACACACAGAGAGAGAGAGAGAGAGAGAGAGAGAGAGAGAGAGAGAGAACATTTATTGATCCAGAAAGAGCAGAGGTTATAAAGGATAAAGGGAATTGGATATGAAGAGTTATTTTCTAAAAGATGTGGTATTTCTATTTAGAAGGATAAAAAATATCCCCAAGGATAGATAGATAGTACAGATGGTTAGAAATGTGTGAATGTAATTGTGAATTTAATGTGTGAACGTGCTTTTGAATTATACACTGAAATTTGGTTAAATAGTAAATTTTATGATTATATATATATTGAAAACCACATTTGAAAAAACTATCACATTTAAACAAAATTTAAGTAAACAGAGAGAAGAAGAAGAAGAAGAAGAAGAAGAAGAAGAAGAAGAAGAAGAAGAAGAAGAAGAAGAAGAAGAAGAAGAAGAAAAAGACGACGAGGAGGAGGAGGAGGGAGAGGAGGAGGAGGAGGGAGAAGGAGAGGGAGAGGGAGGGAGGGAGGGAGAGAGAGAGCGAGAGAGCGAGAGAGCAAGAGAGAGAGAGAGAGAGAGAGAGAGAGAGAGAGAGAGGGAGAGAGAGAGAGAGAGAGGACTATCTGGATTATGGAGAACCAGCAGCAGCAGAAAAGGAATGTGAAGACAAGGAAAGAAGATGGGTATGAAAACGTGTAAAATAAAATAATGCACACATGAAGAAATTCTTTATTTGGTTTTCTTACTAAAAAGGTTAAGGAAATTGATAAAAATAAAAAATCCCTAGGGTAACACAAATATGCTTCACAAATTTGAAGTGCTACCATTTTTTTGAATAAAGTTAATGGACTGAATGTAGAAAATAATATTAAAGCTGCTAGCTGTAGCTTTCCAAAGCCTTTATGTGACCTCTCCCTCAGTTTCTACAAAAAAAAATGATTTCTGTTTTCTTATTCAAATTTGTTAATGTCCTATACACTAAGGATGTTTAAGTGAACAAGTACAGAAATATATATTTACTGCCTTCCCAGAGCAATGCAAAAAACCTCTCCTGAAGAGATTGCCCAGGCATTCTCCTGATACAATAAGCATTGACCTCACTTTCTCTTTCTTATTTAAACAAACTATTGACATCTTTTCTTTTATGTACTATGGGCATCTCGTTGATGACAAGTGATATCAACTTTCATGTATTTACACTGTACTTTTCAGCTTTTTGCCAGCAAGTTATTATTTTCTCCAAGTTCGTGTTTGCTACTAACTAGAACTAAAGATAATTCTTGTCATTACCAAAATTTTCTTTGTCTTGCATTTTGTTTATTTTTTACAAACAAGCCTCCATGGAATGAGAGAAAATAGCCTTGTATTTTCAATCATGCAGTAGCCCTAAGTAAAAGTAAAATCACATGCTGATTTATAAATGTTTTGATACAAATCTATATTAATTTTTCTCTCCTTATTATGTCCTATTTTAAAATATGGATTTGTAGGAAAGGAACATTTGATAAATGGAGAAGTAAATAAATCTAAAGCATCTAAAATAGACTGTTCCCTGCCATCACTGAGAAGACCTATAATTTGAATCATGTTATTTTAGTGCTGGTTTATAATTCTTTATGCTTTTCCTTACTTCTGGATTTTAAAAGAAAGAAACCAGCAAGAATTTAATGTTTCTGACTGGCTTTGATTAGTTTGGTTAGTTTCTTTAGTTTACTTATTGCTCTGTTTCTAGTGTCATTAAGTGTATGCTCTCAAACACTCACCTTCATTTCCAAGAGCTCAAAGCTCCTTCAGGTTGTCCACTCAACCTGATGTCTCAGCTGTCGCATGGAGTTCTCAGGTATCATGTGAAGGTCTCAAGGGATGACTGATACACTCCATGGCTTCACGGAGAAGCCCTGAAAATATACATACAAGAAATATTACCCAGACGGAGCAGGTTGTATGAATGTGTTTAGAAATACATAAACATATGTGTGTAAAAGCAATGAATGAAAAATCAAACCATGGTTTTGAAATTGAGCAAAGGAGGGTAAATGGGAAGGTTTGGAGAGAAGACAAGGATGGGGGAATGAAGAAATCATATTATAATCTCCAGAAAAAAAGAAAAATGATTTTTAAAAGCTAAATGAAAATCAAACATTAAAGCTATCATTTCGGTCCAGGTGATATGCATCCGATAATTACCATCCAGAATAGTATATGCAGAGTAAAAGAATGTCAATGTCATGTATTTAATATCTCAATAATCATAACTATTAAAATCATCTTAATAACACTTTGTACTGATCAAGCACCTTTAATCCAAGGATCTTAAAGTCATTTTTGATCATTAATTAATTACCTCACACCCCCACCAGATAGATAAATAGCATTTCATCCCTTTCCCTGGTAAGGAAGCAAACACAGGTTGTGACTACCCCACCCCCACCCCACTGCTGTGTCCCACTGTGACAGCTTCAAAGGGGCAACTTACTGAGCAAAATCCCATCCTAGGCATTGCTCATTAGTTCCTCTGCTTCAGTTCTGAGCATTCGAGTTCCCAGACAATTGTCTTGAAATTGTCAATGGGTTTTAAAGTCATGTTAAGCATATAAGAATTCCCCAATGAAACTAATAAAAATAGGACCACAGGAATATGATAGTATGTGAACATTTCTCTGACATTCATTTCTAAAGCTTTGTTCCCTAAATGTCACAACAAGTAAGACTAGAGTCTATAATCAATTTGTACTTGCCTTGCCTCTGCTCTGAGTTTTCATAATTACGCCATATCACTGTTTTTAAATTTTTACTTGTTCAGTTGCTCTGCGGTGTTTAATACTATAGGTTAGTCACATTCTTCAAAGTGAATATACTAAATAATAATTGAAAATACCTACTGCATCCATTCTTTTTACCTCTTATGGTTTTGAAGATTTTCAATACAGATTCACACAGAAAAAAATTCAATGCATCTTGGGCACCTGAGATGCATGGATGCATGTTTGATTATATCACACACACACACACACACACACACACACACACACACACACACACACACGTTCTTGGTAGTCTGGTTTCAACTTAATTTTGTCACTGTGGTAAGTTCTTTGCCTCGTACTTTCTCATTTGATGAAATAGTTTTTCATGCTGTTGTGGATATTCATTGTGAATGAATCCCCACTGCAAACATCACATTGCTCTCTCTATTTCCACGGACAGAAAATTCACAGGCACTTGTAATTAAGTATGAGATAAAACTTGGGGGAGTCAGATAATTATGTCTCAGACAAAAATTTATACTACCCGAGTAGTATAGACAGTGTCACAGGTATTTAAATCCCATACACCAATTCAGAACTAGTTATGCTAATGTTTTATTAATGCTAATTATAGAGTCTGAGACCTGCTAATGCTTAGTTAGGGTCTAATTGAGGGACACTGTGAAGTTCAGTCTCAGAACAATTTGACCATTTCTAGAAACCTACTAGACTTTGCAAGTATAAGGAGGTTGTTTCTTGTTTTGTTTTAGTCACTGGGACCCTAAGTTGAGCGGGTGAGCTCAGTTTTATTGAAAGCATGTTAAAAGAGTCTTCTGTTACAATGGTTTCTTTTATTATCTATGATATTTCAGCCTGTAAAAATCGCTTTGAAGCTGGAACAGTTTTCACCTACTGTAATCTACCACAAAGGATCTGGCCTACTCTACATGATTCTTACCAATTCGCGCTACAGTTTTCCAACATGTGCCCTTAAATACTGTTTCACATGTCTGTCACCTTCAACTAGCTAACCTCCTGAGTCATCTAGAGTGGATCCAGCTCTCACCCCCTCTCTCACCCTGCACCCCAGGTTAGCAGCAGGGCCAGACATGCAGGCCGAGGGGCCTTGGGCAATCTTTTCAGCCTCCCACAAAATAATTATTGAGTAATCACTCAGGGCAAGGATTAAGTTGTAGCAGGTTAAGAGGAACAAGAAAGGGTGGGCAGAGAATAATTGGGTTATTTAGAAAGCTTTTCTGAGATGATAATGTAAAATATCTCCTTTGGTGAAATAGGGTATAGGCCAGAAGGGAACATCTGAGGTGCTAAAATGCTAATGTTTAAAAGAAATATTTAGAGAGCACTTTATTTAATAACACATAATTGAATATTTGCAGGTGATAAGAGCTCAGCCTCAGCTAGCTCATGTGGAAAGTGGGGGTAATGATGAATTTGTCTGGGTGGCTAAACGAGATGAATTTGTCTGGGTGGCTAAACGAGATAGCTCATGGGAGGCAAAGATTGATATAACCATGCCTGTATCTTGCTTTTTAAAGCTGTGTTTGAAGGTTTACAGGGAATTCTAGGGGTTTTTTTTTCTCTTTAAAAACACATCATATATGCACCTTATAGAACAGAACTTAGTAAGATTGGATGAACGAAATCTTGTTACATAAAACATCACTACTTCCCATAACTCTAATGTCTCTTATTACACAAGTACACTATTGACTTAGTATTTTTTTCCTAATGAGTATTTTCTCTTACACAACTGTGTTTTATTATTAGTAATAATAATATTGCTTTAGTTTTTGTTTCTTTGCTCTCCCTTTCTCCCTTCCTCTCTTTCTTTTGGGAGCTACAGATTGAACTGAGGGTCTCTTCCTAAATTAATTCCTTGACTGTATTCTAGAGACCTGCGACTTCTACCACATTTTCTCATAAACGATCTAGACATCAATCCAGTTCATCTAAAGTATATTCTCATGACAGATTTGAAAAGTGTGTATGTGTGAGCTATCTTCCTAGTCAGGACATTTTCATGGAAATCAGTCGATAGAATCCAAGAAGTGAGATAAATTGTATTCCTTGCTATCCAGTTGATGTCTGCCGTTGAACAACATGTGATTTTACTTCGTTCTTCACTTTGTACCAGTCTGCTCATCTGCTGTGGCTGCTCCAGTCCCACCATGGTCTCTACTGTTCATAGAGGCTAGAACAGCCATTCCATAGAAGACTCAGCCTGCCATTCTGTTTCTCGTTAAATTGCATCAGCCTTTATACCCATGAGGGTAGATACTTTCATCTGGAAGATGTCATCCCTGATTCCCAGCAGTACCTATTCTCCTTACAGATCAGAAGCCTCATGTCAGGTACTGTCCCACCCATCCCAAGACAGTTGGTGTGATTTTTAAATCAATAGTCTGAATAAATCCTGGCTTCTCCCTGAAATCCCATTTCCCCAATACAATGGTTTTGCATGAATCTACTTTCTTATTCTAAATTCCTTTTCGCTGGACACATTTGGGGGCATTTCTTTTTAAAGTTGTAAACTCTCTTTAATACATTTAACCACTTTTTCCATAGTGTCTTGTGTTCTCAGGTAAATATCGCTGGCTGCTAAGTGAAATACAGTCATCTAGAGACGTTCATACACTTCATATAATATATCACCTGCCTGATGTTGGCACTGTCACAGAAAAGTAAAAGACAAAACAAATATTCGGGACTAACTAGAGCTGTTGCCCACTGTTTTTGCATTGTTTGAACCAGATCTTGACCTTGATATTGTCTTTGATCCCACATATGCAGAGTGTGTGTCTGTGTGTATTTGTGCACATGCATGTAAACACATGCTGCTTGGACTTGACTATCTCTTTCACCTGAATCCCATTTGTTTGTTCTTTTGTACTGGAAACAGTTCTTGGAATATCTGTCTAGTGTTTCTCACCCTTTTGGAACTCTTCATTCTGTCTTAGCCCGATTTTATTCTTACCACCCCAAATGAGTCCGGCTAAGATCACCAACGATCTCCATCTGCTGGGTAGGGGACATTTTTCTGCTTTATCTAATGACTCCTTAGAAGCACAGAGCATAGTTGTGGGATTTCATTCTTGTCACCATACCACCTTTTCCCCTGCCACCTGCCTGTTTCGTCTTTGTCACCCTCACTTCCCAAGTGCTTGTTTCTGTGATTTATACTTGTAATAGCTTCTTGAAGTGAAATTCTTAAGTCCTAACATTTTATCATCCAGACCATGAATGTAACTCCTCCTAATTTATATAGTCAATAATAATTTTTTTCTGGACTTCTCCGGTTAATGTAGTCACATGGATGTGTAAGCAAGGAACCGGTGTGGGAAAGAAGGTCTAAAACTAAACAGGTTTCTAAAAGTTACAAGATACATGTCTAGAAAGAAATTCCAGTCTTGGTCTTACTCCTTCTAAGTCATCTAATAATATCTTATGTTTTATCATCCTGGATTACACTGTGGTTTCAACTGTTGCAATACTCCAATGCTAAGATAGGTCACCACCGTCAGTCCCAAAAACAGTAATAACATTACAGAGCGCCTTTCATCTTGGGCTCTCAAATCACTTTATAAGCAGCAATTAAGTCTCAAACCTTCTCTGTGCTAGTATTAATAGGTCCATTTAACAGAAGGAAAACTGAGCCATATTCTTGTTTAAATCATAAACCAAAGAGTTCTCATTTAAAATCGGTGGACTTCTCTAAGCAAATAGTTATTATGCAGGCAGGTACCTAAGGTTGAACTTAATGAATGAGAATTTCTATATATGGTATTGCTATCACTACAGGTTTATGGAGCTATGTGTGGTGTCTGCGAATGTGTGTGGGTGTCTATGGGGGGTGTGGGTATGATTAAAAGTGTATTTAGTCTGTGGGAAAAATAAATATGAATACGCTGTGTGAGACTGAAATTGTACTTTGTAGATACTTGTTTTCCTTTTGTTGTTGTTTTTACTTTGTTCTGGTTTTTTGAGATAGTTTCTCTGTGTAGCCCTGACTGTCCTGGAACTCACTCTGTAGACCAGGCTGGCCTTGAACTCACAGAGATCTGCCTGCCTTTGCCTCCTGAGTTTTGGGACTCAAGGCTTACACCACCACAGCTAGTCTTCCCCAAACTTCTTTTCTTCTAATTTGGTTACATGTGAATAACCTTTAACTATTTAGCACCTATGATATGCCTTTGATTTGCCTTTATTTACTTTCTGATTTCTTTCACTTCTCCAACATTTCTTCATTTTCCACCCACCTCAGATTTCTTCCCTCTAGTGTTTACTCTTTAATTTACTCTTAATCTCACATCTCCCATTCGGAACCTTGTGTCCCTTGCATAATCAGCTCTCTATATTTCAACACTACCCACGTCTATTTATACAGCTTACTGCTTTCCCCGAAATGTCTATTTAGGTGACCGACACTACCTAAAGTCAGCTTTCTGTTCATTTACTCTTCCCCAAGACCCAAGCTTCTTTTTCCCTCTTATTATGATCTTAGAAGTGATTAACAGATATCCACAAGTTGAATGCAGATGTCCAGTATTTAATTTCAGATCTGTCTCCAATTTCTTCTAGTTCTTGATATTCCCTAAAATCTTACCATACTCTTAGAAAAGACTATACTTTATCTTTTTCTTTGTATCAGGATATGGATTTTTCTCCTACACACTAGAGGTTGATATCAGAGTGAGTTTTGTAAAAACATCAACTTGATCATGTCACCCTGCATTCAGATTTTTGGTGACCCTGTTATTATTAGAATCAAGCCCAAACTTTATAAGATTTTCAAGACCCTACATGATCTGCCTGCACACTATAATCATCATTTATTATTCTCCTTTTCAAATCTATCAGCCATAATTATATTTGTAAAATATATAATTTCCATTTCCTTGAACTTTCATATTTTCCTTCATATTAATTTTTTCCTTCCTGCTCTTCTTCCTCCTTCCCCTTCTTCTTTTCTTCCTCCCCTTGTTCTTTGTCTCTTTCTTCCCTAAAGGAAATCTCCCACTGTGCAAGAAGTTTGCCATGTTCTATATGCCAGCTCTTTGTGTGTTCTCTGAGCTCTCACTCTGTCACTGACCACATATATCCTCAATTTCCTACTATATACCAGATGTGAATGTAAGGTGAGGCATATTTCCTTGGTGATTGTACAATTAATCTGAAATTTGGAGGCCTGAATATCAATACTCACACGGGAGAGGGCACCTCTCTATATGATATGGAACTTATTGGAATGTTGGGAACATCTATAGGCACAAGTTTCAAAATTAGACCCACACAGTTCATCACCATTGCCTGTAGGGCGATTATTACCCATTTCTGAGAGCTATTTCTTGATGACTCCCTGGGCCATATTTAGGCCTAGAAGTTCATCAGGGGATGAATTTGTGAGGAAAGTAAGGGTCGAGTATAAACATGAAAGCGGAAGCTTCTAATGTCTCACCAAACAACTCACAGTACTGGCTTGGCTGGAAGGAAAGAGCAGGCAAAGGGAATGTGATACCAGGAATGGGCAGCAGCTGTGAACCTAATGGATAGGGAGGATTGCTCTGTAGATGTATCTGGCCAGTTGTCTACAGTTTCCAACTCTGAATGTGATATGCATCTGTCAGCTTTTGTTCAAGGTCCCCATTAGATAGGTTTATCGTGCCACCCAAAATACTTACTCTGTGGAGGAGAATTCCTCCACAGGATAGTGTGAAGGTGCTTACCAATAGGGATTTTTTTTGGAAGATTTTTTTCAATGTAATTGTCAGTAATATCCCAATAATAAAATATATTTTAGTATACTTCATCGCAAATTTCAGCATTTTTTTAGATTTATTTATTTAATTATACAGTATCCTCCCTGTAGGCCAGATGAGGGTACCAGATCTCATTATAGGTGGTTGTGAGCCACCATGTGGTTGCTGGAAATTGAACTCAGGACCTCTGGAAGAGCAGTCAGTGCTCTTAACCACTGAGACATCTCTCCAGCCGCAATTTTAGCATTTTTTTACAATACAGAAAAACAATAGCATATAAGTTGAATATATCTCTCAACAATGATAATGAAATACTTTAAGAGAATTCCTAGTAGTCAGTTTTGTTTGTTTTGTTTTGCCTTGTTTTTGTTTGTTTGTTTGTTTGTTTTGTTTTGTTTTTTTAGACAGGGTTTCTCTGTAATATTGGAGCCTGTCATGAAACTCACTCTGTAGACCAGGCCGTACTCATACTCACAGAGAACCTCTTGCCTCTGCCCCCCAAGTGCTGGGATTACAGGTGTGTGCCAACCACTGTTGGGGTCCAGTGGTCAGTTTAAATCATAACCTGTTTCTTTTATTTTTGCCTTTTATTTCCCTTTTTATAGGGTCTCAGAAAATTTCCATCAATTCAAATTAACTCTAAAATCTCATTTATATTGTGTGACAACTTCATATAAGCTTCTTATGTGCTGTTCAACAATTCCTATTGTCACAATTTATTCTTTTTCCCTTTTTTGAAGCTATGATTTGAATTTCTATTAATTTTTAAAATTTATTTTACAATCTGGGCAGTGGTGGCATATGCCTTTAATCCCAGCACAGGAGGCAGAGACAGGTGGATCTCTTTGAGTTCGAGGCCAGACTGGCTAGTTCCAGGACAGGCTCTAAAGCCTGTCTCAAAAAAAAAAAAAAAACCCAAAAAATTATTTTGCATACCAAGCAAAGTTTCCCCTCTGCTCCTCTCCTCTCATTCCCTCCCCCTACCTGCTTCCTCCCCTTCCCTCCCTCATCTCCTCCTCAGAAAGGGTAAGTCCTCCCATGGGGAGTCAGCAAAACCTGACAGATCAAGCTCCTCCCCCTGCATCAAGGCTGAGCTAGGAATCTCACCACAGGGAACAGGTTCCAAAAAGCCAGTTCATGTTCCAGGGACAGATCTTGGTCCTGCTGTTAGGGGTCTCACAAAGAGATGAGGCTACACAATTGTCACACATATGCAGAGGGCCTAGGTCAGTTCCATGCAGGCTCCCTGGCTGTTGGTCTAGAGTTGGTGAGCTCCCACAAGCTGGGATAAACTGTCTCTGTGAGCTTCCCCATCGTGATTGTGACCCCACCCCCTTAGATAATCCCTCTTCTTTCTCTTCACTTGGAGTACCAGAAGTCACCCAATGCTTGCCTATGGATCTCCGCATCTACTTCCGTTAGTTTCTGGGTGAGGGTTCTATGTTAACAAATACATTGGAAGAAGGCCAGTTCAGGCACCCTCTCCATTATGGCGAGGAGTCTTACCTGGGATCACCCTTGTGGATTCCTGGGAGTTTTCTTGACACTAGATTTCTCCCTAACATCATAGGTGGATATTAAATATAAAGCAAAAGATAATCAGGCTCCTATCCACAGTCCCAGAGAAGCTAGGTAACAAGGATGCTAAGAGGGATGCATGGATTGCCTTGGGGAGGGGAAATAGATGAGAACTATTGGTAGGGTGGAGGGGAGGGAATGGGGATTGGAATATGGGTGATCAGGATTTTCCAGTTGGTGGAAGGATGAAGAGAGAGAGAAATGAAAGGGGTATTTTCACAACTTATTCTTATTCAATAAGAACTCTGTTAATACTAATGTAGGGTTTTGCAATACTTTGATGCATATATTAACATCATCCTCTCTCTACAAATGAGACAATATGAGCAAGAAGAATTAAGGAGCTTGCTCAATCTCTATAGTTTTCTACAAAAGAGCAGAGAAAGACTTGGAACCCTCTGGCTCTAGGGAAGCTACTGCTTAGCAGGGTTCCATTGCCCAAGTGTTTGTCTCTTAAGGACATGATCAGGCATTTCATTTAAAAGTAAACAATGAAAAGAAAGGCAATTTTTAAAAATTAACCATCTTTGAAGGGGTAATTGCTGACTTGAGAACTTAAAAGTCTTACTTTTACATTGGATAATTTAGAATTTTGAAAACTCCTATGTGCTATTCCAACCTTTTTAAACATTAAATTGCAATATGAGAAGCCATATGTTTTGTAAGAAAAATTATATTAGGTATATTTTAAATAATTTGTGATTACATAATCATGCTTGAACATTTATATGTAACAATCAATGAAAAACGGGGCCACAAACTCAAAAGAAAGCAATGTAGATGCTATAGGAGGATATGTAAAGAGAAAAGTGAAGGAGGAAATCAAGCAATTATATTATAGTCTCCAAAATTGAAAGTTTCCTTTCTTTAATGAATATTACTAATGAAACAATGCTTTCATTTACAAACAGTAGCAGTCACTATCATATGCTACCCAGGAAGAAGTGGGATTGAGCAGATGAATCTCAACTCCCATGACCAACTGAGTATATTTATTAATAACATAGGAACAAATCTGGAGAGAGCTGACTTGACGGATTTCACAACATGTATACATATTTCTGTCAAAAATTAGAGTGGATAAAATGTATCTTTAACTAGGCACTTATACAGGCTTTGAAATGCTTTTCCTTTTAACTGTCTATATAATAATCACTTCATATCCCCAGAAAGATGTAAAAGCTGTGTTATCCAATGTTTGAATGTGATTTTTACCAAAGGAAAACCATGTAAGGATGTGTATCACCTCTTCACTTACTTTATGAAATATTCTTCTCATATTGTATGATATCATTCTGTGACCCAATACCTAGAGTGAGCTATAAGCTTCCAATGCATTAAGAATGGCATTTTGTAATCTACAGAGTAACAGTTGCTCTTGAATGTTGCACAGGATTCCATATTTCATCTCTAGATAAACACAGAAGAGTACTATTTGGCCTAGATCTGTTCCTTTTTATATAAATTGGACTGGAAAAATTGCAACTGCTTTATTTAGAAATATTCACAAGAGAGACACTGATTATTAAGGTCATTTCTGTGACGACAGAAGTGAGTTAGAAACTAGTCTCACTATGAAGAACTTTATGCGGGAAGTAATTAAACTTAGATAAAATTTGGAGAAATTATAAAGAAGAAAAAAAATTTCATCTTCTAAAATCAATACTTAAAGATAAACCAGTTGCATTTTCAGAATAAAAGAAACATCTTTCTTCTCCTTTGCTTCTTCATTGGCTCTTTCTCATCCCATTATGTGAAGCAGGAAATAAAAGAAAAAGGTAGTTTCTGTGCTAGTTACGGTACTGTCTCCTTAATGGCATCTTCTGGATTCAGATCCTAGTGAAAGTAAAAATAAAAAGTCTGTAAACATCAAAACATACTGAATATAAAGTGATAGTTGTCATGCAGCTGAAAATAAAACAGGATAAGGACTTGGTGGAAGAATGCATGTGTTTTTATTTTTTATTTTTTTATTTTTATTTTATTTTATTTTATTTTAGTGACACCATAGTGACTTGGTAAATCTTCCTGCTATTACTACTCATACTCTAGTCATCTGGTTGTCACAGACTAGAGCAAAAGAGACTGAAGCATTCCCCATGTCCTTAGTACTAAAAGCATTTTCCTGAGTATAATAATAGATGTGATGAGATAGGGAATGAACGAGGTACAAACTACACTGAAACCCGGCAGTCTACACATGATCAACAGCTACTTTTTACAAAAAAGGTTTTCCTATGTAGTGTGATGGTCTTCCACTCTTGTCAGATCCGGCCAGTCACACTCTTTAATTTCCTGTTTAGGGCCTGCATTCTAGTAACTACTATTTAAAGGAATTCAAAAGTCAATTAAACATTTTAAAACATGAAAGAACAAAATCAAGAAAGAAACTAAAAAGCCACAAGAGAAATTGTGTCTTGACAAATAAAAAACTTTGTTAGCAAAGAGTTTGTCTCAGCATAAATGGAGTTAGAAAACTGCAGAATTCTGAATGTAAAAATCCAAACAAATGGACAAAAGCCCATGCATGCTCTATTGTGTGTGCGGTCATGTTGGTAAGAGTTAAGGGTGAGACTTAAATTTACTTCTAGTAACTTATGATACTAACAGGCATAGTCATACAGCAAAATCCCTCTTCTTCTGGCTCTCAGAATCCCCCAACACACACTTTTCACAATGTTTCCTGAGCTTTAGGTGCAGGGGTGTTTCGTAGACACAGCCAATCTACTGGATTTCACAACTCTTCATTTTGATTGTTTGGTTTTATATAATTGTGTCTGTCTGTTGCAAAGAGAAGTCTGCTTTATGAGCAGTGCAGACTATGCTTATCTGTAGGTATAAGAACAAATAAACAAGGAAGACGCCAACCAACATGCCAAACTGGACTGGGAAAAAGCTCATGAGGTCTCAAGCCTACACAAAGAACTGCGTGAAGCTGGGAGTGCTAGGAGGGGTCCTCCCCGAGGAAGAGCACTCTAATTGTTTGTCCGGTGATAAATGGTGAGCTCTGAAAACAAACTTACAATAACATCACATGAATTCAGTAACTTATATTTAGGATATATATGCCTACATAAATACATATGTACACACACATATATGCAATAACAATTGTTGAAAAAAGAGGCCATGAATTTGAATGATAAAAGGGAGGACATGTGGGAGCTTGGGAGGGTTTAGAGGGAGGAAAAGGAAAGGAGAAATGCTGTAATTAAATTATAAACTCAAAAAAAAATATACCAAACCACCACATTCATACATGCCTGTAAGTTTTCAAGAATGGACCGGTTGGCAAGCCACAATCCGATTGCACATTTTAAAGAATATTTATTTCACACCACTGCTGTTCATAGCTGCATCCCACTGTCTACAAACAGGAAGACAAATGCACAGGAAATTGTATTTGCTATGGAACTGTTTATATCAGTCACCACTTTCTTTTCATGTTCCTAGGCAGTCTGGCCAGATTTTACAGTTATTAAACTGTAGCTTTTAGTTTTCCAAAACAATCATTTCTTCCCCTTGATCTTCCTACATCCTGACACACCCACAAAGACCAGCATTTTCAAAATCATGCTCGCATCGACTCGATGCCTGGGAAATGTCTGGCGGTCTACCTAAACTATCCAACTGCTACCCAAAAGGGTTAATGTAAATTTACTATGTATTTAGAAATTTTGTATTTGTCATATTTGAAATTCTTTTCATTGTGTGGCTTGCAAATATTCTATTTGTCATTATAAAATATCTGTCTGTAAATAATTTTAAAGTCAACTGTGATCTGAGCATGTAAAAAGTCTAAATAAAGGTTAAATTTCTTATGTTGGCATGCTTTCTTCACCTCATAAACAGTAAAACAGGTCTTTCCTATTATTCTGATTTCTAGTGTTAGCAATAATTTTAAAATGTGACTCCCTCAAACACACCAATGCAATTATGAAGTAAAATGGCATGCAAAAAGAAGAACAGAAAAGGTAAGAAGTGAAGAGGGGAACTGGCCCATTCAGTCTCTTATTCTTTCTAACTTGAAAAGCACTGGCTGCTTCCTGCAGATATTCCTGTATCTGCCATTTTTCTTGTCAAAGAAATGTTTAATTATTTGTATAGGTCTACCTTAAATTTCTTTTGTACTTTCAGACTTCTCTTTTGACTACCAATCCCCCAGTTTCCTCTCCTGAAACCACATTTTAAAGTCTGACTGCCTGTTTACAAGAGAATACAAAGAGGATTATTCAGATTAGGGCTTTCCTTGTGAGGTGATTTCTGTTTGGTTGTATACCAGACTTAATGTGAAAATGGTATTTTGAGTTGTTTGATTTGCAGAAATAACTAGCCTAAATGCTTCAGTTTCCAATGGTAATTAGATTTCAACCCAGACAGTCTGGATAACTCTGTATTTACTACCTTGTAAAGAACTATCATAACAAGCCCTTGAGCATTATTTGAAAATTCATAAACTAAAGTAGGAGGAAGCACTTTACTTTCCCATAGCAACATAGACTGAGTTATACTGTTTTATTGCAAAATTCACTTTTCAATTATAGGTTTACTAAATTAAGTGGCTTGAATAGCATAAAAACAATTATTAGTTTCTTCACACTGCAGATGACTAATGCAATGAGTCCATTTTATTGTTAAAAAAAAGAAAAAGGAAAGAAACCTCCTTTCTTTAATAAATAAATACTTTCCTTTAATTGCCTGAGAATAAATTCTAATTCACAAATAATTCATGTTTCTACTGTATTATTAGAAAACCTTCTCTAGTTAAGTGGGGTCTTCTAAATTAAGTAAGAAACAATCCATCCTAAAATCTTGTTGCTAAAGTCTTTTCAAGTTTACTTTTCTTTTATTTTCTAAAAAATGAAATTCTAAGTAGAACAACTTAATTGCTAACTTTTGCAAATGTGCAAAAGATTTGGCAATCTGGATTGGAGCTAAATAACAATTGCAATTGATGATTATATTAAATTTAAAAGTTAAAATTGTTCATAAATTGGGTTAATTGCTCAGAAGAGAGTGAGGAAGACAGAACTACTTAACCTAATTCTCGCCATCACAGGGTGAGGATGGAGAGCTGATGTCAGTGTATCCTGATATAGAAGAGTGCTCTCACCATACAGCGTGCTGGGGCTGTGTTATACAGCATGTAAGCTTATTGGCTGGCTTCATATGACTGGTATTGTGTGTGTGTGTGTGTGTGTGTGTGAGCATGTTTGTGAGTGTGTATGTTTATGTATATGTGTGTGTGCTTGTGAGTGTGTGTATGAGTCAATGAGTGTGTGTGTTGTGGAATAGAACATTTTTTAACTATATAAAAGTGTGTTGCATTTGCTTGTGTTGCAGAATAACTGTTTAACTATGCAAAGGTGTGTTGCTGTTTTACTTTGCCTGCCTAAGGCATCTGATTGGTCCAGGTAGGCACAGGAGAGATGGGCAGGCAGAGAGAAAAGGAGAGCTAGCCAGTCAGCCAGGGGCCAGCCAGCCAGGGACCAGCCAGCCAGGAAGGAATCAGGAAGCAGGATGAACAATACACAGATGATATAAACAGGCTTCCTCAGGGCAACATATAGATTAATAAAAAAAGGATAATTTAAACTAAAAAAGAAAAACTTGCTAGAAATAATCCTAACTTAAGGCAGAGTATTCAGTGTTAATAAGTCTCTGTGTCGTGATTTGGAGTCTGGCAGTACAAGTAAGCCTGCTCCAAGTGTGCATGTATGTGTGTGTGTGCTTCTGTGTGTGTGTGTGCTTCTGTGTGTGTGTGTATGTGTGTGCGTGTGTGTGCTTCTGTGTGTGTGAGAGAGAGAGAGTGAGAGAGACAGAGACAGAGAGATAGAGAGAGAGTTAGAACCTGGAGAAAGAGCAAGAGTCACATTCTGAGGAGATTCTGAAAGAGTCATCATCATCAACAACAACAACAAAGATCAATCTCTTCCTCCCGTACCTATCCTCCCAGCTGTACTTAATCTTAACATAGTTATTTTCTTGTCCTTCACAGCATGGTGGGAATGAAAGGGTTTTGCCAAAAGTGCCCATGCTTTAAATTTTAGTTCCAAAAATTCCAAGCAATATGATACTTGTGAAGTAGATTCTCTGATTTCTAATTTAGTTTTTTTATCTACCAAATGAATGAAATCTCCAAGAATTGTTGCAAGAATTATATGAATTTATAGACATGTGTTTTTAAATGGTACCTAGCATACCCAGGTCAGGACAGCAGAGCCTATGCCAAAGACACTAATTTTTTAAAGAAAAATCCTCATACTTGAAATCACTTTTATAGTACTTAAGGCATGTTTCACATGTTTAAATCTCTAAGTCTTTGAGTAATCAATTTAACGGTGAAAAATAAAAAACTGAGCTGAGAAAACTCTTCTAACTGCTGAGTAAGAAGACCCTAAGCTGTTCAGTTTAGTACTTTTAATTCTGTAAGCACTGAAAGTGAACAAAGGAGATGCCTAAGGACATGTTCCTATTTTAACAAGAAAAAAATGCTAAAGAACGGAAAGAGAGCAATAAATCAAGTCAAATTATGTGGTTAGGAAGCATCAATACTTAGCATAACATTCAGCGGAGAATACACAGCTAAAGGTGTGTTCATGACTGCTTGAAAAACCAAGAAGTGTGAGTTCCCACAGAATCAGCTTCAGGTGCTCAGCTAATGTAAAGTTAGTCAATGGAAGGCATGAATACTTATGAATGAATGGTGCAACATCAATCCAGAACAGCAAACACAAGTTAAAAACTTTGGTGACCCAAACACTAATTTCTGGGGAATTACTGGTGGTGGATAGTTGCTTCTGGAAGGAGAATCATTCTTTTTTGAGGATGTGACCACTGGTAAGTTTCCCATGCTCCAGGGTATGTTCATACGTCTATGAAAATATGGTCACCACTAACAGGACATATTGATATACCAAAACCAGAAAAAAAAACTCTGTTTGGAAGAGGGGGTGTTAAGGATACATAAGGGAGTTTTAGGCAGTAAACAGGAGACAGAAACAATCATATTTAATTTTGCACATGTGTGAAATAACAAAAATATGTAACATCAGAAATGTTGTTCCTTTGCCGAACTACAGTTCCCAGCATTCTCCTGGATACGGACATTTCCCAGAAGCCTTTGCATTCCCCGTTAAAAGCGAAGGTCTTTACGAGTTCGCCCTCTCTTTTCCCTTCCCCCTTTTGTTTTCCTAGTGTTTCACACACCTGTACCTGCCTGTTGCCCCTCCCCCCATTAAAGTGCACCCACGTGGGACCGCCGCGTGTCCGTGTCTTTTCCTCGCGTAACCGCCTCCACTTTTACATTACAGCCAAGCCAGGATTTTATTATTTAACAACAAGAAATATAATATTAAAAAAGAATAATTTGACTTCTAGATATACTTTGTTTTACCTTTCTATTTTGTTACAATTATAAATATTTACAATCAAAAGGAATTCCCCTAAAAGGAGAAATCTAGGTTCTGTGGAAAATGAGCTGATCCCCTGCCAGAAGCATCTATTGTTGCTAGGCAGGATGTTTCTGGAGATGGACAGAACATGGTGGGGAGCTTTTTCATTTGCATCTCCTGCAAGATCTCTTCTGCATCACTTGAGCATTGATCTAAATTCTGAACTTTTTATTTCTATTATAAAATGTCACCATAACTCCAAACACATGGATGTACCTCTAAAACCATTCAGGGTGTGTCCCTTCTGATGAAATGATGAAGATGCCAGAGTAACTAACTACCAGGCATTTGTATCCTAGGTATTATTCATAGTTTGGATCAGCAAAATTTGTTGGAAAATTTAGAAGAGGGAGGGATTCTACCCACTAGATATTTTCACATCCTGTGTGATAACTAAAAACGTACCCAGTCATTGTTAACAAATCTACAGAGTGAAAAAATCACATTGAACTAGGAGTACAGCGATGTAAAGCAAAGCTGATGACAGCCTAGCAGAGATGTTTCTGTGGGTGCGGTTTGGACAGCGGCAACATCCTTGGCACTGTAAGTCCTTTGTGTAGTCGCTTGCACATGGCTAGTAATTCAAGTATACTTATTCAAACTTAAGCTATTTAAACTTGAGTATGATAATAATATGGTTTACTCCATCCATTGATTTTTTTCAAGTGGATAAGCACAAGGAAGCTAACAACATGATGTCATACAATGCAACATTCTGCACATGATGATCCCTGGGGAGGATTAATATGCCAGCATTTTATCCTGCCTCCTACTTACACATTGTTCCTGGTGAATTATATTTTGAGCACAACTAGGTTATGCATTATGCACGATCACCATTATTTATGTAAGTGAGGTTTACCACTAACATTCCAATATGGATTTCTTGATCTTATAAGAGACCAGTAAAGCTTCCAAGAATAGAAAAGCATGTCTAAAATTAAGTAATCCTTGTGGGGTACACCATAATGGTGGAGAAGTTGCACAGTGGATTGAAAATTTAAATCTCAAGGGAGTCTTTAATAATAATATATTGAATAAAACGTTATTTACAATTATAATACATATCCTTAATTTTATGGATACACCACAGAATATCTTAAAAACAGCATTAGGGGTATAACTTGATGGCTACATGTTTGCCTAGCATGTTCGGGTCCTGGGTTGATTTTGATGTAAATGACCAAAAATCTCAAAATATTAAGTGAATTGAGCTGCCAGACCATGACAAACATTTCCCATGCTTTATCTATTCATATAACTCACTTAAAAATAGTTAGATAGTACTATGTAATGTTAAAAGACGTGTTAGATAATTTTGTATTTGCAGATTCAGAAAACTGCACAGAATTCAGAATACTTCTTGGTAATTTCAAACTTTTCCTAATGCTTTGTCTCCATCCATTCCTTTTGAGAATGAACTTATAGTCTATGTGGACTGCCCTCTGAGCCTTGCCCAGTTCACTTTAATATGCATGTTCTGCCTTAAATTGCGGTGCATGGGAATCTATGCCATCAACTACTTGAATCAGGTTGCTTGAGTTGTGTTGATTTTGTCTCCTTGCTCACTATCATCCACATAGGACCACAGAAGTAAGATATTTGGTCTTACTTTGATCTTGGAAGACAACCCTTCCTCCTTTTTTTAAAGTTTGCTAGAACAATTTTATTTTCTACTAATTAAAAATTTTCCCAGCCTGATTGCAGTTTCCCCTCCCTATCTCCTCACCTCCCAGTCCTTCCCCCCAACCATTCTTCTCCAAACCCCCTTCCATTCTTTCTCCTTTCTCTTGAGAAAAGTGCCAACCTTCCATGGATAGCAGCCAACCATGCAGTCAGGTTAGACACTTCCTCTCTTATTAAGGCTGAACAAGGCAAAGGAAAGGGTCTAAAAAGCAAGTAACAGAATCAGAGCTCCCTCTGTTAGGAGTCCCACAGGAAGACCAAGCTATACAACTGGAACATATATGCATAGGGCCTATGTCAGTCCCATGTAAGTTTTCTGGTTGGATGTTCAATCTCTGTGAGCTCCTTTGAGCCCAACGTAGTTGATTCTGTGGTTTTGGTGTCTTTGGCTCCTCTGGTTCCCATAATTCTTCATCTTCCTCTTCCTCAGGTTTCCCCCTAAGTCGCCTAATGTTTGGCTGTGAATCTCTACGTCTGTTTCTGTCAGTTCTGGGCTGAAACCTTCTGATAGCAGAAGGACTAGGCAATGATCTACAGCAGAGTATCATTAGGAATTATTTCATTGACATTTTCCCCTTTTTGCCATTTATGTTTGTTTCTATTTTAGGTCTCTGGGCTATCTTGCCTCCGGGTCCTGGCTCTTCAGACTGTGTCAGGGGTGGGCTCCTCTCATAGAATGAATCTCCAGCTGGACCAGTCATTGCTTGGCCATTCTCATGACTTCGGTGCCACCTTTGTTCCATCATATTATATATGTGTGGCAAATTGTAGATCAGAGATTATGAGACTGGTTCGGGGTCCCAATCCCTCCAACTGAAAGTCTTGCCTGGTTACAGGAGACAGCCAGTTCAGACTCCATTTTTCCCATTGCCACAAGTCATAGCTAAAGTCACCCTTATTGACTGTTTAGAGTTTCCATTGCACTAAGTGTCTAGCTCATCCCAGGGGTGTCCCGGATTCCAATTAGAAAGATGACCATTTTTAATAGCAATTGTTTATTTTACTAAAGTATATAAAACTACAGTCTTCCAGGCTAAGGGTTCTCCTTACTTAAAAGTCAACAGAAAGAATATTTTGTATTTAAGACTAAAATCAACTCTAAGCAGCAACCCTAACACAGCTTCAGACTTGTACAAATAGTCAACTCCTCCAGTGTCCATATGAGTAAGAATTGAGAAGTGAGAGTATCCATATCATAGGCCTTCCCTCAATTGTCAAAAAAATCAAACTTTCTTTCAGGGTTCATATTATGCAGTGCTGTAGACAGATTTTAGCCACTCAGGTAGCTTTGAGATTTCTTTTTCTTTTCTTTTTTTTCTTTTGGCCTATCATCATGAAATGACTCAGTATATAAAATTATATAAAATTCATGTGCAGAAACAGTTGTATATTTCATTGTGAGCACTATGCTTAGTGATATAAGGTCCCCCTAATGTTTGCTTTGAACAAGAAAAAAAAAGGAAATTTGCCATACTTGTCTCACCCCCCCCCCATTTCCCCCCAAAAGCAAAACAATACTAACTTTTCTTGTTAGGAGAACTAGTTACTAAATCTTTCTTTTGCAGTGGTGTGTGTGTGTGTGTGTGTGTGTGTACATCTTAGATGTCCAAATTGGATCAACCAGATACTGCCCTGGAGTACAGAGTCCAAGCAGTGTGATTAATATCTGCATAAACCAGTCTTGATTATCAAGGAGAAGAGATGAAAGATGCTAGATTTGAGAAATATCATTATCCTTACTCTAAAATTTATAAAGAAATGATCAGGAATATAAATTTGGAGCAGTGATAACCAGAATGTAGGTTCTAGAAAGACTATGCTACATGGATAGTCTTTTAACATGGCATTTCTTTTTTGTTTACCTCAATACGTTAATTCAGATTAAACACGTGAAGACAGAGCTTGACCAATTGCCTTAAGCAAGCTTAAGTAGGACTTCACGAAAACAAATGCAAGGAGCGTTTGTAGCATAGAGAAAATAATAGACTTTCTTTTGGAAGGTCGATATCTGACAGTCCACTTTTTATGAAGCAAGCTTGGAAAAGAAAATGATGTGTGAGCTAATGAAAGAACAAATAATTGCAGCGGACATTTTTATGCCGCCACCAGACCTTTGGTAGGCTGTATAAACTGATCTTAATTTTGTTATACTGACCCCTTAAGGCACTTCCTATTGTAAAATACTCTATTAAGAATTGGTCTACATTTGGAAAGCAATAATATTAAGTTCGTTATGGCTTTTTGCAGTTCAGGCATTAATTTAGATTGTGTAATCCTTTTATGATTTTAATGGATAAAAGCTATTTTAAGAATTTTTGCAAGCAAAGTATATAGGTATACTAGGAAGGTGCTTTTCTTTGAGACCCTTTAAGACATAAATAAGTTATTTATGTTAAATTGATTCATGTTAAAAATGCAACACACCCAGGCAGAAGGCCTTAACAAGACGGGCTCCTATGGAAGGCACTATTATTCCTCACCCTTGGCTCCAGAGTCCTGACTTTAAAAGGCAAGTTTGGTCTATAAGGTT
The DNA here is from genome assembly GCF_037038515.1 of Microtus pennsylvanicus. Taxonomy (NCBI): domain Eukaryota; kingdom Metazoa; phylum Chordata; class Mammalia; order Rodentia; family Cricetidae; genus Microtus; species Microtus pennsylvanicus. The sequence goes on from NC_134593.1 coordinate 51,946,259, forward strand.
GAAAGCTAATTAGTAATATGTTCCATGAATGTTATAATTAACACATATGCTATCCATGAACGTTTCTAAAACTTACTGTTTTGTTTTATTTTGATATTATAATTAATGCTTCAAAGGACATTTTTTCAACATTTTGTAGAAAGGCAGCTTTAGCAAATAGAATCCAAGGGTAAGGGCTCTGGGCCAAAGCAAGATGGTTCAGTAGGTAGGATGCTTGCTAACTATCCTTGGGACCTGATGGGAGAAGGGGAGAATGCCTTGTGCAAGTGTCCTCTGACTTCCACAAGTCTCTCTCTGTCTCTCTCTCTTTCACACACAAACACACACACACACGTACATGGGCACAGTGCTAAAATTTCAAGTCTGTCCATGCCCATGATTGTGTGTGTGTGTGTGTGTGTGTGTGTGTGTGTGTTACAACCTGGGAAAATGTCTCAATGGTTTAGAACATTGCCCTTTAATTGATTCCTAGACCCCACATGGGGGCTCACAACCTTCTAAACTCCAGTCTCAGGGGCTCTTACACGCCCCTATGACTTTTTTTTGAGCAACATGAATGTGCACAGACATACAGGAAAAACACCAATACACATAGGATAAAATTTTAAAAAAGAATCAAGTTTTAAAATTTATGTTTAATTACTAAGGAGCTTTATTTCCCATGAGATTATTGTTTACACTCTACAAATTGGTTGTTTAAATCTTGGGCTTCTATTTTTATTGAACTCATCTTTTTTTCTTAGAGTTCTGTTTTGCCTCTTTAAATCAAAGAAGACGCAAAATCCCCATATACTTACAAACCTAATCTCCACCAGGAGAAGGGTTGTTGTCCCTTCGGTTCTTAGTCATATCTCTAGTCCCAAATCAGTTTTTACTTATACCAATGTTGACTAATACTCCAAGTATCATTATTGAATAAACAAATAGGAAAATAGAAAATTTTAAAAATAGAATAATAGAAAACTTTTTTGTAAATTATTGCGATCCTTGGACATTCAAATTTAATGATTTTAACTATGATATTTTCAGACCCTATTCTCATTTGAGTCATGGTTATGAAAGTTAGTACTTGGCAAGTTTTCTTTGTGTCGTGGGACCTTTGAGTTTATTTATTGATGCTATTGCAATGTTTTCATAAACTGGTCATTATGATGTAAGAGTCTCACTATGTTCTTACAGGAAAAGCAATGATAAAGGTGACAGGAATATTTTTTGCTTAAATTACATGAAATTCATAGAGAACACTACTCTAGGTTCTATTTAGAAAAGGAGTTGAGTAATTAATTTGAAAAATCAGCATTTCTTCCTTTTAGTGACTACAAAGCCTGAGTAGCTATATCAAGCATGATTTATTCAAATGAAAGATTTATAATTAAACACAATGTCAGTATGGCACAGTGAAAGCAAACTACTTAAAGGTATTCTGTATTGGCTAAGAGTCTAGCCTGGTCATAGGAACAAACTACATAGCTCTGTGTCAAAAGGAACTTACCGCTTAGGGTGCAGATCATCTAGATGTTCCATGATTAGAAGCCAATTGGTGCGCCAATGCAGAGATCAGAAGCCCAGGCGGAGGCTGAAAAATGCAGACCCACTTCCACCTTGTCTGAAGGTCAGAGAGTTTGGCGAGTTGACCAGCACAGTTGCAAGTCCTAATTCAGAACGTGATTGCTTGGTTCTTTTGAAATTAAGGTAGCTCAATGTTATTCTGAGGGGTGGTCATGATATGCAAATGTACTTCTGTTCCTCCTATTTTAGCTATGAGGTCACCTAGGCAAGAGTGGCCTTCCAGCATATTCAACCTAGAGCACCTTTGCTAACTAGATAACAAAATGCTAAGGATTTGATGTTTCAGAGTATTAAGACTATTGACTGTGTGAGTTATCCTTTTGTATCATGTTAATAAAGCCTTTTGCTACATTCTCCCCTAGTTTACATTGGGCATAAAAGCTGGGTAAAAATAAACACGAGAGAATATCAGGATTTCAGCCACTGGAATACCCTCCTGATACTTGTTTCTGTCCTGTTATTTTTTTTTATGTGTCTTCATAGTCTTTCCTTATATTTCTTCAATTTGCATACCCCTACCCTGATAAGAGGTAATTTTGTCAAGGCCGGTCCTCAACATAGCCCTAGAAGACTGGAGGAAACTGGGCCAGGTCATGCCTGAGCAGCACAGAGTACACATGAGCTATGAAGCAGAGTCCACAGTTTGATTCCCCTCTGACACTAGAGGTACTACGAGAAGATGGAGCGGAGAGTGAAATGCCGGAATCGTTCTTAATCCCACCTTCTGTTCCACTGGTGTCTCCTATTGGCTTGAACCAGGGTTCAAAGTAGACTGGAAATGTGTATTGAAATGCAAAGCAGATGGGCTGAGTGAAGAAAGCTGAGAGTAACTTAAATCCTTAAGTGTTCAGCGAGCAGAACCCAAAGGTTCTTTGGTAAAGGGTCTTTGGCAGGTATTAGCAGACAAACAATTTGCCAGGATAAAGGTGAGAGAAAGTTGTCTTTTTGGAAACAAACAAATCACACATAAAGACTGTCTAGCGGATGAGCTTCACCTAGGAAGAAACAACGGAGAAGAGAAGATTTAAAATGGACTAATGTACTTGGGCTTGAAGCATGATCTTGTGAGTTCTGATTGGTAGTCAAGTATTTCTATCACTTTGTTAAGAATACGGGATGTAATGGACTCATACCAACTTTAGCTGCACGTATCTTTACATTGGTTACTGACCGAATATATTTCCTTTAGCCTCTATCATTACTTCAACATGCAAAAGTTATTCTCTAGTAATTCCGCCCTCATAGAAGTCCTTCAAGCATAGTGTGGTTCAGTGCCTTTTCTTTCTTATTCTACTTACTTCAACTTTTTCTTGCCTGCCAAGCTTCTATGAAGCATTCATGATTCAAATCACATGGGATTTTGTTCCTGGGTTGTATCAGTGAAGTTCAGACTTCTGTGCCATAGTAGTAACTCAAGTTCCCCTTCATCACTTCAATGAAAACAAATTCTTCACTCGCCCTTAACTCATCCTCACAACCTTTCGTTCATTGGAGTTCCCAAAGGGCTTGAATTCCACATTGCTTTTGTACTCCGTAATGATATTCCATCTGCATTTTAATAAATAAATCTTTCCTGAAGATCAAAGTGTAAAACAGCCCTACTGGTCAGCCTTACAGATCAGGCAGAGGTGACACACATCTTTAATCCCTGTAGCCACAACAGTTTGTCATAGAAACTGGGCGCCTTTAATCCTAGTCCCAGAGAGGACTATAAAATGGGAGAAGACAGCTATCAGACCAGTCTCATTCTGACCGCCATTTCAGACTGAGCTAGAAGTTATATCCAGTGGCTGACTGTTTTGCCTTTCTGACTTTCAGACTGAACCCCAATATCTGTCTTTGAACTTTTATTTACCGTGCTGCAGCACTCAATGGATATGTGCACATTACTTCATAGATGTTTGTCAGGTCTCACTGAATCTAGACTAGAATTCTAGTGTTCATAGTAAAACTGTAGGAATGACTGTCTGGACAAGCACCAAGCATACACTCAGCTCTTGATTTCAAACATCAGTTACAGTTATCTACCTAAATTATGTTGGAATTGTTTACTTGTCAGAATGCTTTGAAAGATTCAATATTTCATATTTCTGAAGCAAAAGAAAATGGGTCAGAAGTCTGCTTGAACGAATTATTAGTTTTCAGATTGTTTGTACATATTAAAACTAATTGATTCTCAATCTTGCTCTGCCAAGAAAAACTTTGTATAATTTGCAATTGAATAAGTTATTTTTCCTTTAAGTGTTTGCTTTTATAAAGTGAGGGACAATGTGAAATGGTTGTGTTTGATTATAATGTGGAATAAATCTTTTTAATAAATGTTTCTAATGCTTATGTTTTTAGGTGAAAACATTGAAATTCAAGCTCATTGATTGTGAAATGTATGTCTGAACACTGTTGTTAACTATATTCACAATATGTGCACTAGGTCCTAATAACGGAAACAATAACTTCATCTGTTACATTTAGCTTTATATCTTTTAGCTATCATTTCCCTGTAAGTTAATAAACTCTGCAAGTTTATTCTCTGCTTCTTGGAGTCCATGGTAGGAACACGTGAGAATAGACTTTCTGTTGTTTGGCTGATTCACTTTTCATAATACGCTCCGGGTTTATCAATGTTGCTGCAAATGACAGATTTCCTTACTTTTTATGAATGAATGCTACTCTGATATGCATATTTACTATATTTATTCATTCATTTGTAGACGGATGTTAATGTTGTTTCCATAATTTAGCTGTTCCAAATAGCATTGCAATCAACACAGAATTATTTATGTTTTTTTTAAAAAGCACTAAGCTGATGAATGAAATAATCCTGGTGAATAAATAGACACCGAGTCTGAAGGACTAGAGAACACAAACTAGGTCAGCATGATGTCTGTTGCTATAACTTAATTTTACTAATCAAGCACCTGTTGGGAGTGTTGGCCATCTGACTTATATGATCTTCATTAAATTATTATCAGGTCCAGGTGGTATCTTAAATGTTCTAGGTTGTAGGCTATAAAAGTTGTATATGATAAAGAAAACCAGAACCTTTATTTTACAGAGATGAGGCTCTTAGGAAGTTACTTAAAATATCCAGGTACACTGAACTACTAAAAGCTGCATCTCTGATTCATATAAATACCCTGGATCTATAGACAGAAGTCTTAGTGACTAGATTATGTCTTCACAATAGTTTTCAGAAACGTGGTGCTCTGCTTTCAGGAAAGCTTGAGATTGGAAACACACTACTCAACAAATACATATTGCACACATCTTTATTTTTCAGGACCTATCAGGGCCTATATGAAGCCCCAGAACATTCAGCGAAATAAATTTGTTCTTATTAGGAAACATATGGGCTAACGATGAAAAATGATCGTTAAATAAAAATAAGATACATAATGCTCAAGTGAATAAATTAATCTCTACCATGACAGTGGTAATATAGAAGGAGAAATGAGAACAAGGGGAGACTATCTCAATTAGACAAAGCAGTCAGTCATCGTCAAACTAACATCGTCTGAACATTAACTTCAAGAACATAAAAAGGAAAGGTGTTGAATCAATAAGACTGATACTCTGTTTTTGGCTGCCCTTTCTATTTAGAAGCCTATTCACCTTTTTCACCATCATTTTGGTGCCTGTTATTTTGTAAACACCACAACCCTAAGATAACTGAGGAATAGAGTACTTTTGATATTCAGATTAAATTTTTGTGGAATGTGAAATAGAATTTATTTTTGTTCTTAAAAAGGGGGGAGGTACCTTCTGCAAACAGTTAATAAGTCAGAATGCCTCACACACTTGAAAAAAAAAGAATTAATAAGGAGGCATTTGTGCACATAAGTGGCACAGTGTTCTGAAATAAGTCCAGAGCTCAGGGTGAAATGCTCTGGATGATGTTAAGCTGTGAACTGTGAACTACAGCATGACAGTCTTGGGAACCATTTAAGGTTTGAAAGTCAGCTAGTGACATGATCAAAATGGCATTTTAGAAAGGTCACTCTGACAACAGTAAGGAAAGTAGATTAAAAGGTCCAGACTGCATAGAGCAAGAGATTTCTGCACAACGAAGAGTGAAAGCAGAGGCTGGGAGGAGTGAGGAATATGGCCATGGAGGTGCTGATCAGGTTTAAACAGTCAGATGTTTTATGCCCATTGAATACAATATATATTCTTAAAACATTAAAATTTCATTAGTGGATAATGTTTTTCCCATTTATCAACTTCTGTAGTAATAAGAACTGTTTTGAATTTATGCTATTTGAGTAGCTGAAAATATTTCTTGGTGAGTGAGTAAAGAAGAAAATCTAAATGACTATTAGATTTGCAGTAGAGGTCGAGATGCGAGTTCCATGGCAAGAATAAGTTAGTTAAGACTCAGACATAAACTTCAGACATGAAGCGATATTTGTAAGGCAGTCTGATGTAAAAGCAGTACTCCAGATATTTTTTTTTTTGCCTGAAAATTGAAAACCATCAGTGCTGGTATACTACATAAAACTTTGAGTTTGGCTAAGGTTCTCTTAGGGGAAGATTTTACATAGAATATAAATAAGATACGTGAAATATAGAGCATACTACATGATACACAGGATAAAGAATAAAATGTAGAAACAAAAAAAGGGGTTCCAGAGAGAAAGGTATTGAGTTTCAGAGTAAATAAGATTTCAGAATGAAAGAAGTATTTGGTGATGAGAATGGCCACAGAGAGATGATGTTTGATAAACACAACAAAATGTTTCATTTTGCTATGGAAGGCGATGAAGTTTTAGTGAAAGTAGATACAGAGAAGTTGTAAAAAATCAGAAGCTGGAGTAAAGTGGGAGGAGAAATGAGTGGAATATAAGACGTGGAAACTAACTTTTCTGGGAAGACCCAGCCTCTTTATATAAAAAGAAAGAGATAACGAGCAGCTAGAGGAGGCAATCTCAAGGGTGCTATTATCCTAAGAAAAAGAGGGCTACAGTTTGTCTCTTGGATGAGCTTTTGTAAAGAAAGTGGAAAACAAGGCAAGAAAGGCAAAAGACTAACAGAAACTAAGTCGCTGGTAAAGGCGGCTGTGGATAGGAACTATGGAGGGAGGTAGACTATGTAAAGGGTAGGTAGACTTAAAAACCAGTGGAAAGGAGAGTAAAGCACACAAGAAATTGGAAACAGATAATGAAATATTTATAATTCAATTCTGACAGTGAGTCTCAGTAAGGTGCTAAAAATTGATAGTAACCAAACATAGGGTTTGTGTCAAATCAACAACTGATGTGAACAGAATCTTGAGTGATTCCTGGAGTTGTATTTTTTCTTCTTATTTTATTTTTGAGACTATAATGCAATTACATTTCACCTTTATGTCTTCTCCCTCCAAACCTTCCCACAAATCCCTCTTTACCCTCTTCAAAATTCATAGCTTCTTTTTCAGACTTTTATTGAATGAATATATATTCATGTCTATAGATATATATTCCTAAATATGACCTGTTTAATTCATATCATGTTACATGTATGTATATTTTTAGGGAATACATTTGTCACTGGACTGCTAATTAGTACGTTCTTAGGGAAGACGACTAGCTTCCAGCTTTCCTCAGTTGCATATAATTCTCTGTGTACAGTTGAGGTTTACTTGGGCTATCCCCTGCCATCTTTGTCACGACCATTAGAGTTGCCCTTGTTCTGTTCCCATTTGGGCAGTAATTGGCAAAAATTTATGGATCTAGCTTCTGTTGTTTCTGGGACAAAGAGCCTCACAGCAAAATTCCCAGTCCTCTGGCGCTTACACTCTTTCTGCCCCATCTTCCACAACGTACACTGAGTCTTAGGTACAGGAGTGTTTTGTAGATTATCCATTGGGACTGAGCTCCATAAACCTATTTTGATTGGTAGTGGCGCTAGGTAATGTTCTCTGTCTGTTGCAAATACAAGTTTGCTGATGAGGGGTGAAGGCTACAGTTTTCTTTGGGTATAAGGACACATTGTCATGACAAGCTGGAACACAGAGCAAACAGCTCGTAGTGTGACTGTCTACCTGATGCACTGATTGAAGCATACAGTACAGTCACTCCAGTTGGCTGTGAAATGGATAGCACAATGGAAAAATACGGAATCTCACGCGATCTTCTCTTGGCACAGATATCACCTGTATCTGAGTTCTTTCTTCTTCAGAATAAATTTAACCAATACTTCAGTCTATTTATTATGTGTTTTATCATCCCTATTCTTTAAACCACTCGACTTATTTATTGTCTCATTTTGAATGTGTTTGTTTAATCAGCATACATAGAAGTTGGTTTCATTACTTCAATTTCATGCATAATTTGTCCTTCTTGATTCATCTCCATCCAATGCTCCTCCACACCCCTCTGCCTCCTTCCCCAGCTTCCTCTCCAGCATCATCTTTCCAATTTCATGTCTCACTCATTCCTCTCTTCAAAATTTCCCCTTTCACGCCCTCCTTTCTAGTTCCATGACCTATACCCACTCTCATATATCTATATAAATGTATAAATTAAAATATAAGATCTGCACATGGGAGAAGCAGGTGGTTTCTGAATATGGATCATCTTACTTAATATAATAATGCCAGGTATGCAATTTTACTTTGCAACTAAACAAAATTACACACACACACACAAATACACTTAATGTAGTATATAGTAGTGAATCTGATGACTAAAACATCTTTTACCAACACATTCTAGAATTAGATTATAAGGGAATAAAACCAACCATTACTATGTATCTGGTCCAGTACAATGTGCTCCTGTAGAGACTCCCTCAAGATTAGGTGGTCAAAGTCCAAGTCCCCAGAGTTAAGATCATAATTCTACAACGAATTATCTATACCACATTTTAAAAGAATGAGTTCTACCTTTCATTGTTTTCTCCATGAGATCATAATGTTTTTTAATTCTCAAGATTAAATAATATAAGATACATTTCTTACAATTCATTTCATAACATGCATCATACAAGTGTGGTACTTATAATTATTTCATCTTAAGTGATAAGAAACCTAGGTATGAGTTAGGAGCAGATAATTGAGAACCAAATCCAAATTAAGAAGAGAGAATGTCATTCCTTAAGACTTATTTTATTTTTTAAAATTGACTGTGTTAGGGCACTATTAGATGGACATGTTAGCCAAATAAGAACCACCTCAAAAAAAATTAATGAATTTTTTTTCATCTTTCACTTGTGAGAATCTTGGTTTGAACTTAATTGGAGCCATTTTCTTACATAGGTTCAACTGCTATTTTTTTTTTAAAAATTAAAGGTGAACAATGCAAATTGAAAAATAATGAGGATAATTTTATTTACTTAAAAATTTAAGATCAATGATAGAAGTTGAAAATGTTAGGAAACAGCGGTTGCTTGGAAGAGAAAACTGCCATTTAGTAAGAGGTGATTGGACGGAAATACAGTTGAAGTTTAGGTGTCTTGACTACTTCAGATTCACTGTTATCCCAAGTCAGAGCCTGGGAGAAAATCGACTACTGAAACCTATATTTTACTTTAAGAACTAACAATGGGTACATGTTCTAGATAAGGTTTCAATTGCTGTGAAGAGACACCATAACCACGGCAGCTCTTATAAGGAAAACATTTAATTGGGGTGGTGACTCACAATTTCAGAGTGATGACTCTTATCATCATGGCAGGGAGAATGACAACATGCAAGCAGGCAGAAAGCCAGCTACAAATTGATCAGAAGGCAACAGAAAAGGGACTGTAACAATGGGCACTCTCTTAGAATAGGAGGCCTCAAAGCCCACAGCCCAATAGTGACATGCTTTCTTTAAAATGCCACACCTCCTAATACTGTCACTCTTTGGGGGCCATTTTCTTTCAAACCACCAGTCTATTTAACTTTATGAGATAAATCTGGAGGATTCAAGAATTTATGATTCATTAGAAAATCAGTAATAGCTGATATGAAAATATCTTGGGAAAATACATGTATATGTTCGTGTGTGTGTGTGTGTGTGTGTGTGGCCTGAGACCTGATATTAGCAATATGAAGACTTTGTAATGTTCTAGAATAAATTATCAGCATCTTAGGTCATACTGGTGAATTAATAGGCTGACACAGAGCTCATAATAAAATACTGTCATGCCTGAAATGAAATTCTGTGTTCCTGAAATTTCTGAAGAATTTTTAAGAAGCGTCGCCAGTGTTCTGCGAAGACTGGGAAGTTAGCAGAAGAATACCCTGGAAGACACTAGTGGGCTTGTACTTCTTTGACCACTGCTGTGCTGTTAACAACTTTACTCCTTAGAAATTTACATGGCTCAAAACATGTAAGGCTGTCATTTTTATCATTGCTTTTCGGAGTCAATCAATCATTTTAAAAACTGTCAAAGTCAAATGAAGGTATTTACAGGAGTAACAGATAAGAAATTCGGACCTCATGTTTTTCATAACCTTAAAATTAGAAGCAAAAGAAGAGATAATTTTAGGTGGCCTTAGAGTTATTCAGAGTGAATTTTGGATACAACTCATTAGCTAGCCTAACGATGTATATTTTAAGGAATCAAAATTAAGAGTGGAAAATTTATAGAAATGAAAGACACAAAAATCTGTATTTTCTTCTACTCTCCATTTTCACATGTGACCAAGGATAATTTCTTTATATCTTTTGACAGCTGTGTTTTTATTCTCAAAACCGGATAGATATTATTTTATCTGTCCAGTGAGAAGACTGGGAAAACAATTTCAAGTCTTTTTCTTCCACTCTGAAATTATTGTTAATGTTTTATAGATTTGTTCAGCAACAAAATATAACAAAGATGACCTACACTATTTCTCTAGATAAAATTCCTTCATAAATCTTTTATTTTTATTTTTTAGTATATATATATATATATATATGTATTTATATTTAATATACAATATATTTACTACATAAATAAATAATTATTTTGAGAACTTCATAGATGAATACTTTATCTACATAATTTCTGTATTTTTATCTTCCAGTCAACTGGTCCCATGATTCCTACTTCCTCAGATTCAAGACCTTTTCATATCCATTCACACAGATATGTGTGCGCATATATGAAATATATAAATATATATGTATACTATATACACATATTGTTATATTGCATAATACATAAGACTTACCCCATGAATATTAATGTATAATTATATACAATTATAAATACATATATCATGTATAGAAATATCCATAGCATGTAGGTAAAATGTATACCAATCATATATAGGAAATACAAACAATTAGTACATTTAGTGTTCACATGTGTCTGTGTTTAGGGCTGACATCTTGAGTGGATAACCTATCAGAGTCTCTTCCTGAAGATAACTGGTTCTCCCTTCTTCACCACTCATTGATTGCCAAAATGTGAGGTCTTATAAAATTTCCTCATAGAATGTTAACTAGGGCTATCATGTAAGTCTCACTCCTGGGACTATCTGGCCAGGCCCATCATTGTTGCATTTTACAGCATTTATACAAGGATTGGGCTACTGATTGCTTTTCTTCCTTGGTAGCTTGCTACCACTTTCTGACACTACAGTGAAAGCTAGTCCTCAGTGAAGAAGCCACCAGGTTAGTGGGAGCTGTATTCTTACATCCTGTTTTTCAAATTTGTGGTATATTTATGCCAGGCTTTTTACATTCTAGCGCTCAAATAAAGACATGGAGACTTATATACAAATGCTTGACGTTAATTTAGCTCTTTTCTGGCTAGCTCTTTCAACTTAAATTAAAACGTTTCTTTTCATCTACATTTTGCCATGGGGCTTTTAAATGTTTCTTTTCTTCTGTATATTTTACTTTCACTCTTTCTTGTGTCTGTTGGCTGGCATCTGCCTAAATTCTTGCCCCAGGTGTGCCCCTCATTTTCGCTTCCTTCTTTAGTTCCTCTCTTCTCAGGTCTGAATTCTTTCCTCCTATTTATTCTCTCTGCCCACCAGCCCCACCTGTCCTTTCTTCTGCCTACCTACTGGCCTTTCAGCTCTTTATTAGACCAAGCAGGTGTCTTAGGCAGGCAAGGTGAAACAAATGCAACCCACCTTCTCATAATCAAACAAACGCAACACAAACAAGGGTTAAAGAAATGCAGCATAAATGAATGTAACACACCTTTACAGAGTTAGAGCAATATTCCACAGCATAAAAAAATATAACACATTTTTACCTAGTTAAAATAATATTCTAAGACATTATTCATCCTTTTGATATTACCATCCAATCCTGAGAGGCAACCAAGAGCAAAGACAGCAGCTTCTATTGTTTGGTGAGTATCTTGTTTCCCATCCTGCTCAGCAACTTGAAAGACAGTTTTCCGTGCCTTGAACTGGTAATTGTTAGATAGTCTATAGCTTGCAAGGGGTTCCTCCCCCAAATACTTTTACATTTAGTTGAGTTAAAGCTTCTGAGACAATCTCCAGAGTTATAATAAAATTAAGTCTGACTTGTGCAATAGCACCTGCAGATGCTGGCATTTCTTGTGAAGTTCCATACTATACAAAGACCAGGAATAACAAACGGTGCAGAAAACACAAAAGAATTTGCTTCTACTTTTTGCTTACTGGCCTGCCACTATCAGTCCAGTCTGTCGTTCATTCCACATAGATGCTGTGTGGATTTTCTGCAATATATAACCCTAATGATTTAGCCTCACAAGTTACATTTTGAAGGAAAAACCTTCACATATTTGCTTAAAATCCAACTTTGAAACTGTGAGAAACTTCTGCCTTTTCTACCTTTTAAAGATCTCCCTTCCAGTTACTTGTAATTCCTATCTATAGAGATGAAACCTCTGGAGCAATAATTCTCAGACTTCCTCATACCGTGACCCTTTCGTATAGTTCCTCATGTTATGGTGACCCCAGTCCATGAAATTATCTTGTTGTTACTTTATAATTGTGATTTTTCTACTGTTATGAATCATAATGTAAATATCTGATATGGAAGCTATCTGATTTGTGACGACCCTGAAGAGGTCGTGACACACAGATTGAGAACCACCACTTCAGTTCAGTTTTTACGATTTTTTTTTTAAATCATGAATTTAGAAAAAAAAAAGCCTTTCTTTCTGAATGCAGACAAATTCAGAGGCAATCATAACATTTTCCTTGGGGAGTTCATAACTGTCTTAGACACAGAGCACATGAAATATTTGGTCCACAATGACAACTTTAAGGCATTGCCTGAGAGGCTGTGGTGAATCACTTTCTTAACAAAGGGGAAAAAAAAAAGAGAAAAACTGACTGGCATTTATTATATTTCTTTTATTGCATTTCTTCTATTAAAACATTAGTTGGCAACTAAAATATAATTCCAGTCTCTAAGGTTATCATTATCACTAGGCTCACTATTTTCCTTGTTTTGGTCAGAGTTACAAAACTCTGTTACTTTTTCTTATTTTTCACATAAAGGAAAAGGAAAAAAAAAGGTTGTTGAGAGCCCCTTCAGCCCTTAACCAGCTCCGAATAAATGCCCACCATTTCCAGAAGACAGAAGAGTAGTCATCATGGTTTCTCTACGGTTGCCCACAGCAAAAGTTCTCCACCATTCAGGGGATGAATATCCCACTGTGTGAGTGTGAGTTTCCCTCCTGCTCCTAGATCAATGGAAGGGAGCAAGATAAGAAATTAAAGACAATATGCCAATTTGTGGAGTGGAATGAAAAATAACCAATTCAAATCATTTGCTAGTTTAAAAAATGAATAACTATACTTATGTTAAGCAAAACCAGAACTGATTAGAAGTTCAGAGGAGAGTCTGAGTGATACTGAAACAATATAGTACTTTATCCTCCCACTTCCCATTTACAACAATGTATAAAAGTAAAATAAAGTAACATTGCTTACTTGCTTCCTGGAAATGTATGCTAAACCTAAGACATGTAAATTCAATTTAGGTCACAAATAATGCTATTATAAATATAATTTCATTTTCAACATCTTGAAAATAACATAGGCAACTAACATTAAATATATATTTAAAGTATATTTTATGTATGTTATTTGTGGCAAAATGGGTAGTTTGTATGTCAAATTATGCTGTGGTAAGTGTTTTAAAATATAATGCTACTAGACACGGATTCTCCGTTGACCTCATAGGTCACTTTCGTGACTGTGACTTAGAAACAATGCAAAATTAATGAAACCATCGAAAAATATGATAATATATGTAGGATTTTTGTTTATTTAATTTATACTCAGTGATAATATCTTATCACCGTTTACACATTTAAAATAGAATAAACACAATTACAGTTTCTTTTTGTTTTTTGTTTTACTGTGACCTACTTTACAGTTCTTGCATATCCACTGTGAAAAAGACGATGAGACAAGTCAAAGAATTAGCCATAAAACAGGACAAATTCTTATATGATATGTCATGTAAGAGACATCAGGTAGACCATATTCATCAGTTAGTATTCATTCAGATTCCAGAGTGTACTCCAATGATTTAAAGGAAAGAAATGATATTAATCATTATTGACCATTTAATGAACAGAAATTGAAATACAACAGGAGTACGATAAGTTGTCACGGGCGCAGTATCCATGAGAAGCAGCTTCCACCCCTGGAACAAGACTAACAAAGCAAAGGAGAAGAATGATTGAAAGCTGAGTGGTGAAGGATGGGCTGCACAAAGCTACAAGTCAGACCCGAGATGAGGCAGGTGCTCCATAAGCCATGTGGTTGTGTCTGAATGAGGAGGCGGGACGCCGCAAGTGTATTAAGTGACTGACATTTCTATCTAGGGGATGGGCTTGATAAAGACATGAGTCTGGTGGTGTTAGAACAACTGCACACTGGAATTAATTATTGCTGTTATTCTTCATCCTGACTCTTATTGTCAGAATGAAGAAGTGCTGCTGAATATCACTGAGGGTAGCTAAAAGTAAACAGGAAACGAACAATAGAGAATCATTCCTTCCTCTTTATTCTCCTTCATGTTCCTTCTAGCATCCATGATTAATAGTCTAACAGAAAGTTGGTTAGTAAGACAGAAGTATGATATGCAGAGTCCCACCCTTAGAAACGAAGTAAGGATGGTGGGTAGGCAAGACTCTGTAATAGCTGCAAAAGCAGGGCACAGGACATGAAATACACACTGGCACTGTGAGAATCCTGCTGTCCTGTCTAGTATTTCTCTTGTACACAAATAGAAACAATATTACGATATGTATGCATTTCTGTTTACAAAGATGTGACTCACAGAGATCCATGCTACATATAGGTGAAAGAAGAAATACTACAGATACTTTTTGCACAGATTTAATGTGATGAAGTACGTAGCAGGTTGGAAGCTTATAGCTTCAAAAATGAAAAACCAATCATCGTTGTACCTTCTCTTCCAGAATTTGCTAATTCCACTAGAAAGTTACACTCTATTATTTCCCAATAAAACCTGTCAGTACTTTGCCAATATTATGATGGAAAAAGGTGAAATAAATAATAAATATGTTTCCAAAGACTATGCCATAGGCTGATACAGCATCTGATTGACCGTGTGGTCTGTGATATTTGACCTAGGATTCAGTCCCCATGTTATGTGGGTTCTCAACCCTCTAGAGGGGATCGATACAAATGTTTGCTGCATGCTCTGTACTGGACTTTTGGGTTATTATGAGCATCTGTGTCTACATGTGTAGTCTAGGAACAAAATTGAACGGGTTTCCAGTAGCTCCTGGAATTTGAACTGCCTGAGTAGAAGAATTATGATCTATGTCTTCCGAGACCTCCCAACTTATAAATACACACATACATACACACACACACACACACACACACACACACACACATGCACACTCACATGTAAGCACAGGCATAGTGTTCTTTAGATAATAAGTACTTTGGAGATGCTTTGTTAGGCAATATTCTTAATTGGAACTGATTTTAGTACCAAAATCACACAGGGTCATAGAAAAATCAAGTAGTTTTGAGACTAAACATTATGTAGAAGGTAGAAAAACTTGTTAGTAAAGCCAGTTGGGATTTTCTGTTTTTACTTTGATTTTAGAGAAAATTTGGCAGTCTGAAGAAGGTGTAAGTAAGGATTGAAGTAAAAATGACAGAAATGTTATTGGGACTTACTTACAAGTAAAAAATTCTTGTTATATAATAACAAAGAGCATAGTAACAATATTACCCTGAGGTCACATGGAAAACAAAAGAATATATCTGCTAAATTGGCTGCTCTATGGTAAATTCTGAGTAGAATACTGACAATTCATAGAGCAAACGCTTGCTCTTAATAGCTGAAATAAGAGACAAACAGCACAGTGAGGGAATTCTTAACTTGTAAAAGTATTAGAGAAAGTCTGAAGAAGCCCAGGGTTTTTTTTTTTTTGTATTAAAGTTCTTAATTATTTTTTTTTCATACACAACCACATAGCTTGAAAACAGAGTTCGGGAGAAAATTCCAACCACAATGTGGTGGTTTTAATGAGATATTTCCAGTTGTCTAAGGCTTTCGAATAGTTGGTTCCCAGTTGGAGGAGGTATGTCACCTGAGGTAGGCTTTATAGCATGAATAATAAAAAACCAGAGACTGATATAGGGGTTCAACCTGAAGATCAGAAAAGCAAAATAGCCAGCCCCTGGTTCTTACCTCCACCTCAGTACAAAATGGTGATCTTGCCTCCAGGAGTCTCACAATGAGACTGAGACTGAGAACTGTCTCTTTCCATTTTATATTCCTCTCTAGTGTTGGGATTATAGGAGTGCATTACTACCGACCAGTTTCTATGGCAAACTAGTGTGGCTACTAGGATTAAAGGTGTGTGTCACCACTGCCTGGTCTGTAAGACTGACCAGTGTGGCTGTTTTACTCTCTGATCTTCAGGCAAATTTTATTTACTAAAATGTAAATAAAATATTACTACAAGGCTTTGGGAGTTTGGGGCTTTTCTGCGTTCACTCACTGTTTCCAGTTTGTAGTTTCAAACGTGAGGTCTTTACTCGCTGTTTTCCAGCTGTGATGGATGCTTACCTTTCTTTAACCTGAACAGCAATAAACCCTCCTCCATTCTACAAATTGCCTTGGCCATGAAATTTTAACCACAGACACAAGAAGTAACTTATAAAGAAGCATGGGACTCTGAGATTATTGTTAAGACGTCAAACAAAAGGGCTGAGGATACATTTCAGTTGGTAGATGCTTGACTAGCATGCTTGAAGCCATGGGTTTGTTTACTAGCACTGACTGAATGTGGTGGCATACATGTCTAGCTCTAGCACTCTGGAAGTGAAAGCAGAAGGACCGTAGAGAAGTTCAAGGTCATACTTAACTCCATATCAAGTTGAAGGCTTTATAAGATCCTGTCTGAAACAAACAAACCAACAAACGGAAAACCAATCAGTCTCATAAAATGTATTTGAATGACAATACCTTCTAGGAATATTTTTGCTGGCAAAAAGTAAATAAAATTGGGCTTTATAGACAATTATTCATTGAAGAACAACAGAATTAACAATATCACTAATTATTTGTTATTATTATTATTATTATTATAACTAATTTTAGATAGAGTCTGAACTTGAACTCTCTGTGTTGCTAAGGATAATGTGGAACTTCTGATCTTCTTGTCCTGGCCTGCGGTGTTGGGATTATAAGTGTGTTTTTTTACTCATGGATTTTGGCAGTGCTGAGAACTGAACCCAAGGATTCCAGTCAGTTAGACAGGCCCTCTACCATCTTATCTACATCTCTACCAAATTTCCTTGATTCTTATGGATGAATTCTATGAATATGTAACATTGAAACAAGATAGAGAGGGCCCTTCTGAGTCATAATCCAGGACATGCTGTTTGGCTACTGGAGCAAACTTCAGTAACACTCATAGGAGAGTTAACTTTGTAACCAGGAATGGTGAAAAATTGAAAAGGTAAATACTATTTATCACCTGAATAGTGTAACACTGTGTACCTTCCATGGCTAGGTGTCTCTCTGTCTTCCCCTCCTTTCCTCTCTTCCTATCTTCTATCTCTAGGAATTCAGTATCAGAAGATGAAAACACCCTGGCCACCTGGAGAGATCCTCTTTCTGACGGGTTCAGGTAAATTCTTGACAGCTAACATTCACCTTCAGACAGATTCCTAAAGAAGCTTGCAGGTGATTCCAGTTCCTAGGCTTGGAAACATCTCTACTGCTGCTAAAAGCAGAGGCAAACAGTTCCCAATGATCTAGTCCCTGGTCCCAAGAATCGAAGCAAAATACACACCAGCAGCTAAGCTTTGAGTGCTTTGTTCGACAGTCACATTGGGATGCTTTGTTTCAGAGTGTGTGTGTGTATGTGTGTGTGTGTGTGTGTGTGTGTGTGTGTGTGTGTGTGTGTTGAGCAAACATGTATTAAGTACTTGCAGAAATAGCTAAAGTAGAAAAATGAGTGAAGTTGAAACAAGAGCAAGGATGATAATTCACAGGATACTGAGAGATAAAAAGCACAGGAGGATGATTAACCATAAAAGAATGGGCATTTCTTTCTCTAGGAAGGAAGGTAAATGGTATTGGTTATACACAGGTAGTTGAAGAATAGGGAAATATTCTTTAAAGACTCATTGTCTCTTAAAATATACGCATAAGGAACATTGAAAACCTTTAGCTTTTCAGAAACTCTTTTACATCTTTTTTATCCACACTATTCAGGTGATAAATATTACTTACCTTTTCAATTTTGCACCGTGCCTGGTCGGTTGCATATTCTAATTTGAAATTTTAATGTTTTTTTAAAAGGCTAAATAACATAAGCATAGTTTGCTTTAAAAAGCAAAAATCTTCTAAGCAGTCCATCCCAAATTAATCATCATTCCCCTTTCCCTCATATTTCTTTCCTTAATGGTCTGAAGATGAGCAGTCGCATTACCATTATGTATGAATGCTACTAAGCATAAATAAGTGGGACAGGTTGGCCTGCAAACACGTTTCATTAAAGTACCTAGATTAACACATTTTAAAGGTCTCTTTAATGAATCTTTGTCCTTGTGATACAACATAAGCAAGAACAGGGAAAACTAAGTTGTAGAATTTTCTCTCTCCATCTCTAGCTTCAAACAATTAAGGGAGCTATAAATAAGCACCACTATCTTAATCCCACTCAAAAATAATGAATGAGCCATCCTCATGAATCACCAGACTATCGCATCAACCCATCAGCATCCCAAGATCATGAAAGCAAGACTCTAAACCGGCATTACATTTCGGAATAAATCATGGACTTGGTAACTACTTCAGAACTGTAAATGTTATGATTTTTTAGAGTTATAGCATAATTCATATATCAAACTGTGACATCTAGGAACCCCATCCTAGAGTCTCTAGAGCTTTTCTAATTTTCAGAGAAAATGCTTTGTGAATTTACATTAAAAAAAAGAGAAAGTAATCAAACAAACACATTCAGAAATTTACAAGATAGTGTTGTTCTACTGAAAATCACATTGGCAGACAAATAAAATTAGGATGAGTAATAGGGAGTTTCATACTAGCCAGCATAGGATCATTGTTATCGCTGAAACAATGGGTTGATTTTACTTTTTATTAGAAAAAAAGACAGCAAAGATTGTAGGAGAATGGATATGCTTTTTGACATATATTAATGTGTAGGATTAATAAACATTAAAAACAATTCTGTTTTATAATCTTTTTTCCCTTTCAGAAAATTATTTTATAAAATATTTTTAAGATCAGCACATTAGATATCATCACGACATTCTTGAAAGAAGTGTGTTTTATGGTTCTCTTTCTCCCCGTACACGTGTTCTCTACTTATAGGTTCCCAAGATTGTTTGCCTTTTCTTTATTCCTATAGTCCACAAACTGTCCCATTGGCCACAAATCCCATTGTTCCTCATCAATTAACATTTTCTCTTGTAATCGTTTATAGATTTGTAGGCTTTATTCCATTATACCCACTAGCATATATCTTCAAGGATCTGCGTTAGAGAGAACACGCTGTTTTTGTCTTTCTGGGTTTGGTCAGCTAAATATTATGCTTTCCAGGTTCATATATTTTTCTGAATTCTTTTTTTTGTGGAAAATAGACTTTTTTCCCTCACATAATATATTCTGTTTACATTCCCACTCCCTCTACTTTTCTAGTTCCTCCTCACTTTCCCTCCCATCTGGATCCACCTCCCTACTGTCTCCCAATAGAAAACAAACGGGCTTCTAATGGACCATAATGAAGAGAAAAGAAAAGAAACTAACATATTGGAACATGACAAAATAAACAAGCAGAAAGAAAAACACTCAAGAAAAGGCAAAAGAAACAGATACCACTAGTTCACACTCTCAAGAAATTTATAAAAATACTGAACCATAACAAAGACATAAAGGGCCTTGGGCAGACCCAGCCAGGTCCTGTACATGCTGTCTCAATCTGTGTGAGTTCCTATGATATGCTTTGATCATGTTGCTTTAAAAGGCCTTGTTTCCTTGGTGTCCTCCATCCCTGGGGCTCTCACTCTTTCTGCCTCCTATTAAGAAGTGTTCTCTGAGTTCTGAGGGAAGGGGTTTGATGGAGACATCCTATTTAGGGCGGAATGAGACCTCTTGCTCTGCACAATGTCTGGCCATGGCTCTCTGCATTTGTTCTCTCCTGTTGCAGGAAGTAGCTTGTCCTGATGACAGAGGAAGGCACTGCTCTCTGAGTATGGTAGAATGTTTTTAAGAGTTATTTTTATTGCTTTTTATCTTTATCTGAACAGTGGAATATGTTTTTTCCTATGTCCCTATCTAGTCTCAGGTTTTTGGTCCCCCCAGTAGCTTTGATTCAAAGATTTTCTCCAATTTCTTTAGAAGAGTTGAGAGGGACACAACCCATTCTCTATCACTGAAAGAATAACTGAAGTATTTTTGTTTTTTCAGGTTCATGAAATTACAAAATGAGTCTGCTTATAGAACTTTGCAAAACTCTTGTTTTGCTTCTCATAAATACACACACACACACACACTTTAAACAGTCATTTGAGATAGTAAATTTACAATCCAACCCTTTAGCTAAATTAAGTAAAACATTGGACTCCGCAGACATGGACAGTAGGGGTTTCTCATTGAATTAGAAATCTCAAAGTATATTGACAGGTCAAATTTCCCAATAATATAATCTGAATTTTGACACACATTGTTCCTTGATATTTCATTTATTTTCATTAATAGCCCAACTTTGGCTTTTCATTAGCTTCACACTTGATCCCGAACTTGAGGATAAGTAATTCTCGGAGAGGCTGAAAACCACTAGCATCTTTCAAGATACAAGATCCTACAAACACTTTGTGAGACCGTCGCATTCCCTGCTAGAGGCAAAAATGATTCCCTGTAGAACAAAACATTTCAAAACCCAGTGAAATTAATAGAAAACTTCAGTTAGTGTTTCAGAATAGTGAATTTTCCACAGACAAAATGGAAAGAACCTGGGCAATTTATTGATGTGTTCATAAAAACGTGTTTTGCTTCTTTTTCTTAAAGCATGTAGCAATGACAATTCAAATACAAAATAGAAAGCCAGACCTAAATTCAACATTTAATATAATTTATAAGAAATCCTATTTAAAAGAGCATTCTATAACTTTACCTATTTCAACCTTTCCTTTCAATGTCTAGCACTTGTGAACTGTTTCTGCTTGTAGTCTAATTTGTTATTACTGCCTTTATGCCCCAAGTCCTTTCTCTCTGAAAACACAGAAGAAAGTCTGCTGCCAGGAGAACAAGTCTGTGTGTATTAACTCCCCCACCTTGACACTCAGACGAGACAATCAACCATAACACGCAGGATTCACACATTATTTCTAATCTGCTGTCTTATTTTCAGCTGGTAATTTTCATACCATAAAATACAAATGTGCTATAACGTATCTGCTGAGTTGCAATGAAATATATTTTTCAGGGTTGACAAATTCTAGCCTAATTATTAACATAATGTGAAAAGAAAAAAAAATCACACACAAATTTTACTGCTAATTGGATGACTCAGAAAGAAGCCATTTGCGACTAGATTCCAGGTCTGACCATACACATTGGGAAGTAGAAGTACAGCTAAAATACGAAAAGAGAAATCCCACAATTCCAAGGGGGAATTATAAAAAAAAACAAGCAGTGAAAAAAAGTAGACTTACATTACTTAAAAATCCGACTTGTAGCAACCTCTTGTTTGATGGTATGTTTGCAGGCCAGTGTTTCAGAGGAGAGGAAAAAAATAATAAACAAGCAAACAAAACAATCTTAAGATCGTAGTGTTCAACCTGTACTTTTGTTACAGTCCGGTACAGCTCTCAAGAGTGTGTAGTAAAATCCTCAATTGTCATTTATTTGTCGAATATTGTTTCCATTTTATCTTGTCATTCACTACTTCTTAGAAAGGAAGAAACTTCTTAGAGATGTTGTTCTGCTTGCTGAGCTGAGAGATTACAGGAACAGTAAGGAGATAATCCTTGACTTCTTCTTCGCAGTGTTTTTTCTCATACACTGCCTGCTTCACCAAGAGACTCCAGTGTTCTCTAGATAATTGAGCTGTATCAACATTCACCACTGAGCCTCTGGGAGTTGGATTCTACCAGTTTGAGGAGGACCACAAAATAAACATAACTATTAAATTGTAAATTGCAGAATTCTCACTAGGATAAATTGTATAAATTTATCAGAATTATAGTTCGAGAAAATGTAGTAAAGAACATGGTAGAGGAAATCAAGTAATAAATGTAACTAAGAGATAGAATGCATTTGATTCTAGAAATGTTTTTTAAGTATATCTTGATTAAATAAATTACACGATGACTTTTTGGTTTCTCAGTACAGACACAAGTTCTAATTTCACTACAAGATAAGCCCACCATGTGTGCAGCAGCATTGAGCCGTGCAAACTTAAATGTAGATGCTTGAGACTGCATAGATGATTTAGGCAGCAAAGAACCGAATGTCCATGTAGAAGGAGCTAAGCTCAGATACCATGCGTCTACATTAAAAAAATAAAAATAGAGCCACAAAATTCAATAAGTATCAATTAAACAAATAAAAAAATAAAGCCAGGCAGTGGTGGCACACCTTTATCCCCAACACTTGGGAGGCAGAGACAGGTGGATTTCTGTGAGTTTGAGGAGGTCAGCCTGGTCTCCAAGAAATAGTTTCGGGACAGGCTCCGAAGCTGCAGAGAAACCCTGTCTCGAAAAATCAAACCAACGAAACAAATAAATAAAATAAAATAAAAATAAAAGAGCACACCAGAAAACGTGCCAGTCATAATAGCATGCGTTCCTCATCCCAAAGCTAGAGACTGCTTGACAGGCAGAGTCCCAGGTTCTGACCAGCCTGTCAAGCCAGATCAGAGATCTCTAAACTCAGTAAAGGATATTCTCTCAAAAAACATATACTCAACGTTGGTGAGTAGTGATACTTTGATACATTGGCCTCCATACTTAACAAGGCACATGTGTGCATATACCTGTACCCCCCTCTTTACCAAAAACAGTACTTTGAAAACAATGCTAGTGATTGCTGCCCTCAGTGAGACATAGTCTTTTTGTTGGCAGATGCTCCTTCTTTGCAATGCTGTTGATTTAGGGTGATGGTGGCTGACGGCTGACTATGGAGATGGCCTAAAATATGACAAGGTTTACTACAGCAATGGCCCCTTCTTTCATAAATGAGAGCTCTGTCAAACACCATGGCCTCTGGCCGCATTTTGCCTATAAAAGGTCTTCTACTGTAGGATCCACCCTCTCAGACCCTGCCACTGCTTTGTCAATGGGGTTTATGTAATTTTCCAAATCCTTTGCTGTCACATTGATAATGTTGACAGTCCCTTCGCCAAGGGCAAGGTCTTTCTTAGGAAACTGCATTTCAAACCATGACCTATGTGAATAATTCGGGAGTCATGAGCGATTTTCTCAAACTGCAGAAGGCTCCACTTCTAATCCCGCATCACTTTCTGTTTTCATTACCTTTGTAGTCGCTTCTGCTAATGAAATTTTGAAACTTGTAATCAACGTTCTCCAAATTCTTGCTCCATTTCCTATTTTTGTCCTTTATTCTACCACAGTTTGGCAGTTCTTTTGAGATGGAATCTTGCTGTATGGTTAAGGTTGGGCTTGAACTGGGCAGTCTCCTGCCTCAGTGTGCTGAGATCCGGGATTCATAACGGTGATTCCTTTAGACAAACTGAGTTTTGTAAAGAATACAGGAACTCCAAAATAACTCACAGGTCCCCAGACTGCAGTATGGACCCACAGCTAGCGGTGAACAAAGTGTTCTTGTCACACTTCTCCATCTGGGCTCTGGCAGAACAGACATACTGACTCTGAGGGGCGATATTGCAAGAACATTTTTTCTAAGCAGTAAGGCTCAAGGATAGGTTTTAATGCTCACAAACCATGCCGTAACTAGACGTCTTATGGTTCAGTCTTTATTGTTTTCGTCACAGACAAGAAAGTAAATGCAGTGCAATTTTTCTGAGGGTCCTAAGAATTTTGTACTGGTCAATTTTCAGTGGCTTCAAATCAGTCACCAGCTGTGTTATCACTCAATAAGAATCAGCCTGTCCTTTGAGCTCCGGAATCCAGGCACTGACTTCTCTCCTGTAGCCAAGAACGCACTCACGGTCACGGAAACCTCTGGTTTGCCACAGCCACCAGCCACTGACACCAAGTCTCTTAGCCAGCGCTTGTGGGTAACTTCCTGCAGCTTCTACATCAGACTATGTTTCCTCACATGACACTGGGATATTACAAAGCTGATTTCTGCCCTTGGGTCCTATGAACCAATTATCATCTAATTTTGGACTTTCTTTCTGCAGCCTCTCACTTCTCTGACTTCGCTGGTTGGGGGGAGTTAGGACCTCGGTCTGGACTGACTTTAATAGAAGGAATGTACATGTTGATTGGATCTTTTGAAGCTTTCCTCGTGTCAGCAATAAGGTCATCTCATATTTGTGCTCACTAGAGCAACACTTTCTATTTCCTTCAAGAACTTCTCGTTTTCATCCATAACTTGGCTAAGTGGTTCAAGACTCCCAGCTTGTGGCCTATCTGGACTTTTGATTTGCTTTCCTCACTATACTTAATCATTTCTAGCTTTTTATTAGACTCTTTCTTCCACTAGAACACTTAGAGGTCATCGCAAGGTTATTAATTGGACTAATTTTAGTATCATTATGTTATGGTACAGGAAGGCCTGAAAGAAGGGAATAGCTAACCAGTCCATGTAGTAGCCAACACATATATAGTTGCTTACTAAGTTTATTTTTTTAATGAGCATAATTTTGGGAGGGTTCCCAAAACAATTATCATAGCAATGTCAACAATGGATTACCTTAGATAAATAAATCAAATACAATAATAAATATTGAGCTTGAAATGTGGGTAGAATTACATCATTTAACTCAGGAATTGGTGCATAATGTTGGACAAGTGGTACTATTAGACTCGTTTGGTACAGGGTTACCACAAATATTCCCTGTGTAAACCCGCAGTAACTGTGATTCGTGGGAAACCATGATTTGCTTGTATGGAGTAAAGGTGAGTGTGGTAATCTCTAGCTTACTGTAAGCCACCTTTTAATAAGAGAAAACATGATCTTTTCTTTGCTTAGTTAATAGAGTTTTTGACATGTTGCTGTCATTTTCTTTCCTCCTGACTCCCAGGCCCCCTTCACTGTGAAGCCTCCCACCTTCCCCCACTACATTCTCTCTGCAGTTATATATTCAGTGGGAGCCACTGTTCTTTGAGCTTGTGACTTGGTTGTTCAGTTGGGGTCTCTGAATAGCAAAAGCCAGAGGAAATCAGAGACATGTACATAATCCACATAATGGATAATTAGGATGCTATCCTAATTACTTTTTAAGACACAATTAAAATTAGAAATTATTTTATAATCCTCAGTAACAAGCTTAATCAACAACATAGAAGTCTTCACACAAAGTGGGCCTGGGAGCTTCATGTTGCATGAGCAAAGAACAGGACTGTTCTGAGCCATGAGCTTGCATACAAGAGGGATGCACACATTTATTTATTGTCATACATTAAAAGCTAGAATCCGGATAGGAAAATGGGGAAATTTCATAGCAGTAAATCTTTCAAAGATTATCCTTTTATCTCAAGGAGACATTTCCCCCCTCATCAGATACTAGTAACATAAAGATGGCCGAGTTTCTGTTTGTTTTATGGTTTTAAGATTCCGAAAAAGAAGTTAGAAGAGGGCAAGTTAACTTATTAAAATGTTCCAAATCCTTTGAAGAAAAGATATTTTTATTAGATATATGTTCAAGGCATTCTTTCTGTCTTTGCAGCTTTCTTCCTCATAAAAGGTATTCTCTTTCAAATGAACTTCAGCTATCAAATGTGTTTCCACTTATATTTGCTTCATCTCTGGGACTATGCTAGGATGCGTCTGAAGTAATAACCCCTTTGGTAAAACTTTATCTCTTCAAAAATAATAAAAGCAAGCCATTCTATCAAGCCAAACACATAATGCACTATAATATATTAATTGATCCCATTATTGATTCATAATGTTTCCTAATTGAACCATCCCCCCTCTGCCCTTCACCAGAGCCAAGTGCACACTGGATATAATCATATTCTTCAAAAGTATATCTGTATACGTTTTAGCAATTCAAACTGCAGGCAATTAGTTGATCCACTCCTCTACCAAAGCCTGAAATAAATCTTTATTTCGGATATTGGAAAAATTGCAACACCCCTTGTCTTCAATGTGTGATTCCTTACATAGTACCCCAGTGGGCTCATAGAGTCTGTTCACTTCTTTAAGCCTAATTTATTCTCAGAATATGACCTGGGTTTGGGGGACGATAGAAAGCATTATCTGATGTTCAGATTGCCCAAGTGTACCCTAGGGAATCAAAACATTAAGAAGCATATGGTACCAATATTTTCTAGGTTAAGGCACATAGTCCCACTTTGGAATTTAAAAAGAGCAATGCAGCAACTGTTGTGAAGTAACTAAGACCCTTTTTTCCAAGCCAAAGGTACCATGTCAGGAGGCAGAAAAGCAGGCTACATATTATATCTATCATATTCTAAAGTTTTCTATCTTACTAACCAATACATAATTCTACAAAGGAGAACACTTCTTAGAAAATACCCATGCAGATCACCTAAAGAACACACACACACATTCAACTTTTAGCTTATTTAGCCTTATCTGATGGGGACAATGGCAATGTTTGGTAACATCAGCTCTGAGCTGCTAGCTGATGCTGATGCTAAAGGCACATGACAGAAAGATGAACTCTGATGGATGGCTCTGGATCTGCTACAATGACATAAGCCTGGGATGTGTGCAATGGTTGGTTATCGGTGAAAATGTGTATTACTTGACTTGGCCTTTGAACACTGCAAAACCTGAAGTGATGGTCATCACTGAACTTTGAAGACAAAATGCAGGTAGGGTTAATAGGTGGTAGGACCCATCTGTCTACTGTAGTGACATATTATTTACTAAATTCCTGAACTAGACATTTTGGTAAATACACTAGGAAAGTAAAATTTCTGTTTGTTTCTTTCTTTAGATATGCCAACAAACATACAGATTTCTTTAAGAAAGTTTTGTAGTATAAAACCCTTTCAAGTGTCTTCACTTTTCTCAATTATTTTTCTGTCAAATGAATATAAAGTTAATTTACCTAATAGGTATTGTTATTTTCTCATTCATATATGAATAAATTAGCAATTTTGCACCTTAGTCTCATCAGTTATATTTTTATATATTTATTTATATTTAACCAACTTTAGTCCAAATATTATACATAGTTAAAAGAAAATTATGCTATAATGCTATGGAGAAATTGTGATCTTTATAAGGAATGCTACATCAAAGTTTTCTTTTGTCCACCTAAAAGTATATGTCACACCTAATGACCCAATGCTTTTCCTGTAAAAAAATAAAATAGTAGAGAGAAAAATATATTGCAAAAAATCAACATTGATTCATAACACAAAAACCTTAGGGATGGCGACAAAAAGTAACCCACTTAAATTATTCTGAAATAATATATATTGCGAGAGCACCTAATTCTAGATTTAAGATCTTATTATAAAAAGCAAGCTAAGTATTCACAAACTGCCAATCCTAAAGTAACATTTTTTTAATGTGACAGACTGAACTACAGATATTTATTAAAAGGCAATGTTTTCTATGAGGAAATTAACTAGCTTGCTTTACTGAACTATTAGTTTATGTGTCTCATAGGATAATAGTAGTTTATAAATGTCTTATAAAAGGTTATATTAGAGTTTTCCCTGTACTTGGGCACAAAGTTTCACCCCTAACCAAGTAGCTATTTATAATTTCTAGCTACCGGGAGAGGAAGGCTCAGTTTTCTCTAAAAGTGTAGCTCTGGTAAACCCATACTCTTCAGTAGAAAGTCACATATGCACAATTATTTCCGTCTTACAGATTTTCCTTGATGAGGATAGGAGGAGGGTTGAAGACATATAGTTTTGGGGTGAATAAAGAAGGGGGTGGATTAGGAAGAGTTGGGAAAAAGAGGGAAATGTGATTTGTTATGATCTAATGGAGTCACATATGCTAAACAAGCACTCTGTCAATGACCTACGCACACCTGCCAAACAGTACTTCTTTAAATAAATACGTAGATTTGGGGAATTCAGTTCGGAAGTCACTGTCTCATGGAACTAAAGAATGAAATTCACATTCTGAATGGGAAATCATGTTACTGAGCTATTAGTATCTACTTTAAATTTTAAACCCAAGGTACTACATAACTTAAAAAAAACAAAATTTTCTTTTCAAGTTTTATGGACTTACCAAGTGAGTAATCCCTAGTATTTGAGTAAAAATTAGGCCAATTAAAGTTAAATATATGGAAATAATATTCTACAGCTGTGCTGTAAGAAACATGCCCCGGAGTCAATTTGCTTTTCTGAATATCCAAATGTGTCATAAATGCTCACACATTAAAAGAAATAAATTCTTAGGGCTCATCTTCCATATCCATCTGGATTTTTTTTAAGTACTCAAAACAATGAAGCTTTGCTATATATTCTCTTTTCTTTCTTTATTTTTATTGAAAAATATTTTTCAGACAGTATATTCTGATCATGGTTTTCCCTTCTCCAATCCCTCCCAGGTCATTCTCACCTCCCCATCCACTTACCCTCTATGCTCTTTCTTTCTCATTCTCCAACAGAGTCTCACTGGGTATAAGAAGTAAAGAAAACCAGTCTACAAATCACAATCCAGGAGAACCTAGACAACAATGAGGACCCTAAGAGAGACATACATGAATGTAATCTTCATGGGCAGTAAAAAGGGCAAGATCTCCTGAGTAAATTGGGAGCATGGGAACCATGGAAGTGGGTTGAAAGGGAGGGGAGAAGAAGTGAAAGGATCAGAGAAAAATGTATAGCTCAATAAAATCAATAAAAAAGCTTCATTCTTAAGATGTTGTTTCATTCTACAGTGTGATATTATAGCTGGAACTTAGTTCTAGAAAAGTTTTAGAGCTCTCAGTATCTAAGGCCGTACAACTTTAATATTTAAAATAATCCCATCTATAACAATTCTATTTTATGTTGAGTAAAATTCTAATTTAAATCATGCAATTTGCTACTTCGATTGCTAAAGCAATTGAATGACTTTTGTATATATACATTCTGATCATAAAACCCAAGCCAGGTATTTCGTTTGGGATCAATATTGATGGGAGGAGTCTTTGATTTATTTAGAGGTGATAAAATGGCATAATTATGGGATGAATGGATGGAGATGATAGATAGATAGATAGATAGATGATAGATAGATAGATAGATAGATAGATAGATAGATAGATAGATAGATAGATAGATAGATAGATAGATAGACAAGCAGTCATACAGACAGACAGACAGATAGAAAGACAGACACAAAATGTGGCCCTGGATGTGACAAGGACTTGTGTTGGACCCTTTAGTAGATTATCTGTTTGCCCCTCAGTTCCAGCTACCCTGGAAAATGGTCTTTCTCAATGTGAACTGGCTATGCTTGGTGCAAGTTGTCATCTCCTTTCCGTGTAATTAAGACCTTGACACTCACTTCACCCTGGGCCCACACATGGGCTTTAGGTGAGTGGAGACAAAACAATGGGTAAATTTTCACCACACTTGGCAATTATCTTCAACTTGTTTATTGCAATATAAGGAATAAGCACTGAAAATTTGTAGTTAAAACAAGAAAAATAAAAGCAAATGAATTTACTTTATGGTTACTCTTTAAAAATAATGACCAATAAAATCCAGGTAGAAGTTGCTTTAGTAGTAGCTATAAGAAGAAACACTTTAAAATAATGAGGCCCTTTATTGCCTTGGACAAATATATTATTCAGATACCAACTGTATCTTGCTGCAGTGTTTTCCATTTAAAATAACTGACTATTAATAAAACAAATGAATGAAGCATTGGCTCCTTGTTTTAAAAGAATTCTGTAGTATTTAAAAATAATGATTATAATATATATGGTATAATAATAGTAGAGATTTAAAAATAAAGACTATTCTCCCTTTCTTCAATGAAAATTAAAAGGATGTAAAGTTTCTAGGCATTGTGGTCTAAAATAATAATAAAAATTTCTGAAAGTTCAGATGAAGCCTGACTGTATTTCTTAGTTAAATGTTCAGTGACATTGATCTTGTCTTATTGCTTTTTACTAGCTGTTCTCACTCCAGAAATTGGGTGAAATATGTCCCTGTTTCCTAAGAAAACAAGGGCCACTTTGTATATGCATATATCACAGAAATAAGTAAGGTGGAAATCATTTATAGGCAAAAATTGAGTTGTGTACAGTCTTTATATATGCAAAGATTGTTCAGAATTAAGTTGCTACTAGAAATTGTTTAATTCTAGAATACATACGTATTACAAGGAAAACAGATATTCCAAAGAACTTACCCAGAAGTCTGCAAACTTGACAGAAATTGCTGCATAAAAATTTACATCGAGAAAGGAAACGCACAAATCAGTCCTTAAGTCACACCCTGTTGTAATGGAAATTTCCATTTGTATTATATGTCAAGTGTTGGTGTCCAACTCTGAAGTGTCTTAAGTACACCCTGTGCCTCGGCACTGACTTACTTGCCTCTGCATGGAACATCCTCCGTCTGCCCTCCAAATTACTGCATTTCTTTCAAGGCTCCCTTCAAAAACTCTTTTCTATTGAGCTTTTCCCTCCTTACAAGTCAGAATTAATTGCATCTTCCTTTGGACCCTCACAGCACTTTGAACCTCTAAATGGCAATTACTTTCTTCTGTCTTGGACGATTTACATGTTTAAGTATGTCTGCCTCATAAGACTTTAGGTTCTACAAAGATGCATCTTAATCAACCTCCTCCCCACCTCATTGGATTTCTCCCAAACATGTGTACTTACTTATAATTTGGGAATTGGTTACCAGTGATACAAACAGTGCCCAATGACTTTGGATTAAACAGTAACAACAAGCACATTTAAATTCTCCTCTTAGCATACTTTCAGTCAAATTGAGACTCTAATGATGCCTTCACAGGTTAATAATTCTGTACTTTAGACATGAATTCTGCAATGTTAGGAATTGACTGTGTGGTATTTTCCAATAATCGTTGGATACCCAAATGTACGCATTAATATATCAGAAGTGTAGAATGTCGAAAACTGTCACTTAGATAACCATTTTTCTCCCATGCTTTACTAAGTTTAACCTTTTGAGTCATATAAATCAGAACTCGAAGGAACGAGAGAGAGAAGAGAGAGTTGAAGTTTCTGTCATCCTGCTGTCTCTGTGAAACTTCTAACATGAGCCCAGTGTCATTGGGGAAGCTTTCAACTTTTCGTGATATCTCTGCTTCTCTTCATGGAAATAAAAACACGCTTCATTTTCAGATACCCTTTTATTTGCTATTACGCATTTTGTTGTTAGAAAAGAGTGAATATACAGTTTTAAAATTCTATCCAGTGGCTGTAAACGGTGAAGAGCAACAATGCAATTGGAGTTAACAGAGTTAATACCTACACTTCTAACCACCACCTTAAACCTTGGACTGTGTTCCACTATAAACAATGGCTTGAGGAACCTGGTAAAACAAATCAATCAAGTCTCCTTAAGGCAAGTAAACGAACCAAGCAATATTTCCTAGGTTAACCTGTGATAGTCTCACTCATAACTAGCTTCATATGAAATTTAATGGATTTCTGTCCTTGCTTAATCCATTAAGGTGTTCGGTATTGTTTTCCATAGGTTTTGCTTCGTTTTAAATTGTATGATTTCTCCCCTGTGATAAGCTAATCTAGATGGATATCTATTCTCA
The DNA here is from genome assembly GCF_037038515.1 of Microtus pennsylvanicus. Classification (NCBI taxonomy): domain Eukaryota; kingdom Metazoa; phylum Chordata; class Mammalia; order Rodentia; family Cricetidae; genus Microtus; species Microtus pennsylvanicus. The sequence goes on from NC_134593.1 coordinate 51,978,088, forward strand.
TATTATAGACAGCAGGAGCTGAGCTTCAGACACTGAACGTCAAAAACCCTTTATTCTTTGCTCTTCTAAGATCTTTGCTCTTTGTTAAACTTAGTAACAGAAAAAAAAGAATTTGGAGACATGAGTGGGTGGAACCTAGAAACACTTTAGAACTCTCCTTCAAGCTGATTGCCACTTGATCATATAGAGAGGGGCGGGGGAAGAGGGAAAGAGGTTAATTTCACATGTACAGATAATTTAAAAATATTTTTCTTATTTATGAAGCTCTATATAACAACATGTACAATTTCTGGTAGCTCTTATCTTTACTGCCTTTCCCCCACATTATTCAACTAGAGTTCCCTTTTCTCCATATCTGACCAGATAACAAATTCAAGTTAAATAACAAAAACCTACAATGTAAACAACATTTGTAGTGTTATGTTACTGTGTTTTAAACATCGTTAAAGGTAATATTCCAGTTTTGAGCACACGATCCAAATATGATTATCAGCTTGTACTGGCCATCATTAACAGAGTAGTCCGTAAGATGTTAGGCCACAACTCCAGAGTAGAAGCTGTGCTATATGCAAGGGACAAAAGCAGTCATGTCCCTGGACACATTCGCAGCTAGAGTCTTTTGTTTCGGGTATGAATTTCTGGAATATAACAATTGAAAAACAATAAAATTAAGAAGCTAAAAAATAAAGGGATTTGGTGGCGCACGCCTTTAATCCCAGCACTCGGGAGGCAGAGGCAGGCGGATCTCTGTGAGTTCGAGGCCAGCCTGGTCTAGTTCCAGCTAGTTCCAGGACAGGAACCAAAAGCTACGGAGAAAACCTGTCTCGAAAAAAATCCAAAATAAATAAATAAATAAATAAATAAATAAATAAATAAATAAAATAGATTGTGTTAGTATTTGATCCAAACTCTCAAAACCAGTCTTACTTCAAAAGAAATACAAAATTATGGGAAGTGAAAAGGTTCAGTGTAAACTTAAGGTAATGTTCTTATATATGACCACTTAAAGGATAAAAGAGGCATCTTTTTTGTAGTTTAAATTATATGAGATCTAAATAATGAAAACTGTTTGAATGGGGAAAGAATTAAGATCTTCATTTACAGTAACGATGTTTCACCTCTAGTTTACAAAATACTTTTGCGGTCATGACATTATCTTCCAAAATACTAGTACAGCTGCTCAGTGAAATCTATAACAACTGCTAGCAGGCTGATGGAGTCGGGGGTTTGGCTATGAAGAAACTGGAATCCTTTTGCATACGTAGCAAAGTAAACCAAAAAGGAAGCTAAAAATCTGGAGAATAAAAATAAATCATATTTTATTGTGTTCATCCAAATCCTTGCTTCGGTTGTGCCTGGATGGCCTTACATCTCCTGGAAATCCCTATCCTATCCACTTCGTTTATTAAAAGTTTATAAAATTACACACTGTATTTAAAAATATATAACAATGCAAAAAATGGGCTGGAGAGATATTATAGCTTATAGCATGCTTATTGAACAAGCATGAGGTTTCACATTCAATCTCCACATCCCATGCAAGGCACGGTGGCCTACAATTGCAATCACGGTGGCGGGAGGCAGAGACAGGGGGGTCCTGGTGTTGCTGCCAACTAGCTATGCTAATCAAGAAGCCCCTGGTTTCAATGAGAGATCCTGTCTCTCATAAACGGGGATGCCCTCTTGAAAAATTACCTCAGGTTTGCATACACACACACACACAGGTGTGTGGTGTGCACACATAGAAACACCTATATAAACATACAAACACACACACACCCTTCATATAATAATAGGAAGTAATAATGGTGGGCTACTTTGTCACCGATGTGTCTAAAAGTATAGAGTGCCTTGTATGTGCAGTGGATTAATTTTCATCTCAACAAAACAGAAGCTCGATGAACCCCCTGCAGTTATGTTAATTTTCACAGAAATGAATGAGTTCAAAACTGAAGCATTTCATGCTTAGGATTATGCAATCAAATTAGAAAACAGGAATATGCTAAGAATAAGCTAGGTTCCAGCAACTCCTTGGGAAGAAGAAATAAATTGCCATTGTTATTAAGAGAATATTTTGTTGAAATGCCTGCAGACAAGATCCAAGGACGTTTCCGATAGCCTCCTGTCACAAGAGCTTACACTTAGTGGGCATATACACTAGATGGAAGAAATTCAAAGGAAAGTAAATCTCTGAGGATGTGGTAAAAGCTTTATATCTTTAACTATTTTTACTTATTAGTTACAATTCAGAACTCAGTGAATGGCAAAAAAACAAAGACAATGACTAAATATGAATATAAGACATTTTTATTTGTATTCTCTTTAAGACTTCAGGAAAAACATTCTAGAATTTTCCAAGTGGATCTAGAGAAATGGCTCAATGGCTAAAATGCCTGCTGCTCTCCAGAGAACACAAGTTTGGGGTTCAGCAACCATATTGAGTAGTTCATAGTTACCACTCACAGTTGCCAGTAACTCTAGCTCCAGGGGATTTGATGTTCTCTTCTTTCCCCCATCAACTTCTGCACACATGTGATGCACACACTGACATACATGCACACACAAAACAAATAAAAATTAATCTTAAAATATATTTAAGCATTTTAATTTTTAATTTTTTAATTTTTAAGTGTTCAAAAGTGTTCATAGCTTTGAAATCCTTTCTATACAGAAAACTTAAAATAGTGAAGAGAAATATATTAAACATACAGCAAATCAAAATATTCTACATCCTGACAAATTGTTCATCTCTTGGAAAAAATCAATAGAAATAAAGTATTTAGTGATGATCATACCAGTAAGTTATCCAGTCATGTAATAATTTTACTTTTAATTTATAAATTGATATTCAAATATCCATCTTTGTAAGTTTTAATTACATTTACTTAATTTGAAAAGACAAGTAAGTTGAATAGATAAGTATATTTGAAAGACTAATCATATTTAAAATATGTAAATATTTTGATAAGTATTCATGGCTTATAATCAATGCAGTTTTTCTATGTTAAAATGGGACTCAATAACTGCTTCACAATTCTAGATTTAGTAGTATATATTATGCTTTCTCTAAATTTTTAATACAATTATTTTCACATATATTCGGAAATTTAACTGAACCAATGTAGATGTTTTTTTTGGAGAGTTTCTGGTTTTGCAAGAAATAAAACCACCATGATATATAACAAAATTAAAGATGCTTGAATAACAATTATGCTATCCTATCCTCAAGTCCCAGCAACCAACTCTATCTCCCCTCCCCCTGATGTCTGTGAGAAATAATGAACATTTAATCATTGAGTTTATTTTTATTACTGAACCCAAGTCAAAGTCTCAGCCTGGGGTTCAAGTTCTCAAAGATGGGCAGATTTAATATATTTGTCATCACCTTGATATTGCTTAACTTCAGATGAAAGTGAAGGCTGGTAAGTCTGTGGATTGAGGACAACCCCCAAGTTGTTAGTGTTGATATGATTTTCAGGAACCCCAAGTGTTTATTTTTTGTTCTCCATTGCCATACATCTTGCCAGGCTCATATTAATTAAAATTAACAATTCCCTCCTTTTCTTCAATTCGCCAATTATTATTTTAGTCAACAGCTTTGTGTGTCACGACTTGGATTATGTTGAAGGGAATAGAATGTGACTCAAGTCCTGAGTCAGTCATTTTGGTTTGTTGGTTAACATTGTAAGGCAAAAATCTACACACATTTTTTTTCCCCTTTTAAGTAAAGGAGTCTACTTTCTTAAAGCAAAAGCAAATTTCAAAAGTTGTGTTCTCCTGTTTGGGAATGCCTTCTGGAGCTCAAGTAAGCCACTCTCGGTTCCCTACTTATGACATGATATGTCCAGAGTTTGCATTTAAAACTGAATTTGCAATTGTCTTTTGTCTCTGTTTCCTAATTCGTTTTTAGGGCTTTAAAGATCTGCTGTAACAGGACTCTTGTTACATTTAATAAGTGCCATGTTGATTGGCGTTCTCTAAGTAGGCTTTTCAGTTTGCCTGTGGGGAAATTTAATATAAAAACATTCAACATTCTTTTATTAGTGTTTTTTACTATTCCCAGTCCCATCAGACCTTTGGTGCAAGCAGTGTATTATTGAAAAGCTTATCTGTAAGAAGTGAGCCAAGGGGAAAGTCAGCCTTTATTAATATTGACATCATGTTCCCACACAATGGCTGTCTAAAGAAACTTTTCAATTGGATTTCAACTGCTTTGATGCAATATAAATGGGAAAACTGAATGCATGGTTTGGCACAGAATAGTAACTGATGCCATATCCTATACACACAGCCATAGAAGTTAGAGGTATTTCGGAGACATTTGTTATACTTAAATAATAATAATGCTTAGCAGAATATTTGTTATACTAATTTGGTAGGTTCTTGAATACATGTATTTTTATTGAGTTGTCTCCCTTCTCCCTCCTGTTTGCCAATTTAAAGAAAGAACACAATGGATTCTCAAGATAAAAATCTTATGTAAAGTTCAGGATAATACTTATGTCAGAGACTATATTAAGCTAAGGTTATTATCTCCATAATTATTACTATATAGAATCAGTAACCAAAAATATTCGGGGGTTTAGAGACAGCTTAAACAAACTTATTGAGATTATATATCTGCTATGAGGCAAGAATTAATGACAGGCATCAAAACAGGGAGAAGGTCAATGAAGCAAACTATTTCTACCAGAACTCTACTGTTCAAAACTAAACTCTCTAGGAAAAATGGTACACTCACTAGATACATGTATTACCTCACTAGAAGCTCCATCACTGAATGCATAGTTACTATAACAACCAGGAAGTTAGCCCTTGACTAAAGGGCTTCACGGTCTTCAAAATTAAGAAAAGTACTTGAGAGTTTTCTGAGAACATCGACTTATCATAGAATACATTTTTGACTCGGTGAATACCATTGCTTTTCTAATTAAACAGTCCAAATTTGACATAGAGAACACTGACTTAAAGTCACCATTTTCCGGGAAACTCTCTAATTTTGAGGTGTCTAGAGTTAAATTTAACTTTTCAAGAGTACTCTTTTAAAACATGGTTATAGAGCAGATTGACTTAGAGACGTGTTATAATTAGCTGGTGGATTGTTAGAAGGACATATTATCCTGCATGAATCACAAAGCTCTAAGTGTCATCCCAGATCAAACTGCTAAGCTTAATTTCTTCTCAGTTTTCAATACAAGAGTCCCTTTTCTATTATGCTAATAATAAAGGTGTAGTTATCATGAAATAGGTATACTTTGTTAAAGAATAAAATATAAACTGTTTTCTTTCACATTTTGAAGTTACTGAGTCATGATTTTTTGATGTGACATTAGCTAAGAAAAATTTCCAAGAAAACAGTACTACACACACACACACACACACACACTCACTCCTCCCCAAGATTTAGTAGTTTTATTAACCACTCACAGATATTTTTAAACTAATAGAGAAAAACCTATAATATAAAATAACTTAAAAAGATAAATATCAATATTATCATTAGTCAGATATCTTTTGATAGGTAAGAAAATATCAAAGAATAATATCAATAATGACCACCACAGTAGTCTTTATAGATAATTACCTTAGAGGGTCAAGGGGGAAGGGAGAGAAAAACGGGACAAGGAAGGGGATACAGAGGAACAGCTAAAATTAAGGGCCTTTGGGGAATAATATTAAAATGTATTAAATGCATAAGCAGCTTCTTAAAATATATACATATATAGAGAAAATCTAAATGAAATCACCAAATAATGGGGTAAACCCAGCTTCAACTGGATATATCACTTATATTATATAGTGGTTTGAAATAAAATGGCCCCCAAAGAGAGTGGCATTGTCGGGAGGTGTGGCCATGTTGGAGCAGATGTGGTCTTGCCAGAGGAAGTGTGTCCCTGGGGGTGTAGTCTGCTATGCTTAAACTATTCCCAAGGTCACAGCCCACCTCCTACTGCCTTCTGATTCAGCTGTAACCAGCACCATGTCTTGCCTGTATGCCACCATGCTCTCCACCATGATGATAATACACTGAACCTCTGGACTGTAAGCAAGCCACCTCACTAAATGTTTTCCTTTGGAAGAGTTGTTGTTTCATTATATTACATCAAAGCCTTTTGTATTCTAATTAGAGACAGAAACGAAGTGGATCTGTAAGGAAGAAATCGTAGGGAGGAACTGGAAGGGGTAAAGGTAGAGAAACAAATCAGGATATGTTATCTGAGAAAAAAATCTATAAATGTCCTTGTATAGGTCTCTGATATGTACAATGAATATACACTAATAAAAGATATGTAAAATATTATTCTTTTCTTCCCATTATAAAATGATGTCTTAGGACACATATACACACAAAATGCATAATCCTTTGTGATATTTCTATTACAGCTCTAACAAAAATATTTAAATATACATTTAAAATGCACTATTCATATTCCATCCCATTTTGTTATTTACATATCAAATGGAAAGTAGAAAATGAAATGTATATTACAGATAAAATATTTTTTTCAGGAAAGACATCTGACTTCTTTACTTTCTAAGGATAAAAATATCTGCACATTAATCTTGGAAGTGAACAATAATAAAAAACAAGGGGGTTGTTAATGAGTTGCTCAAACTCCAGTTGGACAGCAGTTGGCAGTGGCTGTGTTACTACTGTAGAATCACACATGGGCATTTGTGTTGCTGACAATGCATTGCTAAGTTTGAGAGACAGAAGTGAGGGCAGACTGTGCTGCAGAGTTTCTCTGTAAGTAGAACTTAAAGCACAAGACCCAGTTATGTGGCTGGGACTCATGTACCAAGTTCTTGTGGGTACTACAGGAGTCTCCCATTGAGACTCTGGGGGGCTTATTGTAAGAATGCGGTCCCGAATTTCAATTACTCTGAGTGAATCTAAGAATTTCTTTCCTGCTGAGTTGTCCTTCCATGCTGCTGTTGCTGATTCAGGGAATACCATTTAAATATACCTGAATTCAGGAACGGAGTTAGTGTATGTATAATGTATGTTCATTCTTACCACATGGGAACACCTTTACCAGGAATTGTTAAAAATGATCGTGTCACTAACCATATATAAAAATCATCTGGATATTTATATTTTTAAATGGTCATACTGCAGTTAGAGAAGATGGACAGATCAGTATTGCAATGTTCACTTATGTCACACACGGGGCCTGCATATAGGCATATTCTTAAGTTTTGGAGCTTTATATGCACACTTACCAACAATACACATTCATATGTTCTAGCATCTGATTATTTATATAGGAAAAAAGAAGAGTAACTACGTAGTGAGTATCCTATAAAAGATGAACAGAAAATAAAAATTGAATTTGCTCTTCATACATTAACAAATTTAATCAAATAAAAGATATTTATTGGATATTTATAAATATTAAGGCAACAGCATTGAAAATGAAGATTTTCTTTTTGTTTTGCATTTCCTTAAATAAGACCCAGAGTCTTGTACATACCAGACAAATATCAACCACTGAGATATAACCCAAGACCTACAACATATTCTTGAAATTATTACCAAAATTCTTCCTAAGAAATTTGTTTTAGTTAGAAAAATATATTGACTTTTCATCTGGAGGTATACATGAGAGTTAGAAGAATTCAAGGGGCATACATGCTATAAAATCTTCAGAAAATAAACTTTCCTGAAAGCAAAGCCTTGTGGAAAGAAGGCTTTTCTCCATCTTACCTGGTCCTACTCGATCACTTTGTCTCCACCCACTGGGTCCCCCTCACTAGTTCCCTCAGTCACTTATGAAATAACAACTCTGAAGCTTATTTTCAGTTACAATTGCTAGGCCAGTGTCTTATGTTTCTTCCTGGATAGCTCTAAATTTTAAATTAAGTAATTTCTATTAATCTGTTTATTGTCATAAGGCCATGGCTTACTGATGTGGCATGTTACTCTTTGGCAACTACATGGCATCTCCTTGACTCCACCTACTCTTTTTCTGTATCATTGTTTAGATTTTCTACTTAGCTTTACTCTTCTAAGCCATTGGCCAAAACAGCTTTATTCTACAACCAGTATTAGCAACATATATACAAGACATCCCACATTCGAGCAGACTAGATATAATGAGTGTGCCCTAGTAGAAAAGAAGAGAGGACGTATAGCTAACTAGACGATGATAACTAAGGAGGAAAATATAGAATTCCCCTGAGTGGAATACTTCACTAAAGGACATTCTCTAAGAAAATAGATGCCTAACATTTAATTTGAAGGCTTCTTTGTGTTTTGCTGTTATGTTGTTTCCATTGTTTCTTTTTCCACATGAAAATATTTTCTCTATATTTTTCCAACACCTTGTTTGGAAGCAGCATATATTCATGTTTTAGCATTGCTATGGTAGCATGGGCTGAGTTTCTGGTACATGTGTATTTCTCTGTATATAAGGAAGGGCTATATCTGTATGGGACAAATATCTTGTGTACGGATCCTGGAGGAAGATCAGAGATACAGGCTAGAATGCAATTTCTCAGGATTTCGCATCAATTTTAAGGAGTAATTCTATTGCCATGAACTTGGAGACAGAAACTAGTACACTAAGGAGCTTTAGAAGGGATGTGCTCTGAATAGTGCTTGCTTTCATGAAAATCATGGAGAGATGACACAAATGTTCCTCTCAATGGCAGAGACACTTGTTGTTCCATGAATATCCATGAACCTTCTTTTCAATGCATCCAGGTCACGTGACCAGTTCTAGACAATAGTCTGTGAAAGAGCATTTGTCTGCCATTCCCAGACTAAAGCATGTCAAATTAGTGTGTAGATCTCTAGCTTTTTCTTTACCATTAAAGCCAGATTTGAAGAAAATATAGTACCAGATTCTAAGCATCTGAGCCCTTGTATTATCATATGCAATGTGCTGTTCTAGAAAGTCCCAAAACCTACAGATGGCCTTACTGCTGGGAAATATGAGACCATGCATCAGGCCACCAGGACTTTAACAGGGATCTAGCCACTGTGAATGAGGGCATTAATGTGCAAATCCAGATGGAGTATTTTGGAGAATAAAAGACGGAAATTAAATTCTTTTGAAAAAAAATGTGATATCAGAAATAGGTTTCTTGTGATTGAGCTCTTAGCAGAACAAACACAAAGTCAGCAATATGGGACAGTGACCAGAATATTCAATTAAAAAAATGTTTATGAAAACCTCAAGCAAAGTTTACAGACTGTTTTGCAACTTATACTAACTGCCTTGCTGTCATTCCACCTAAACTCCAGAACTAAATTATGATCTACAAGATGCAGCTGGCTAAACTTTTCCTGGGTGTAAGGCTCAGTTACACATTTCAAAAATTTTTCCTACTGGTTTTCAATTAAACATCCCTTAACTTTCAGGTCATAGCATGTATTACATTACAAATTGATGTGTATTCTTTTACACTAAATCAGATACGCAAGTGTGTGATTTTATGTGTGCTCTCTGTACGTGTTTAAGGTTGGATGTGCAGTATCTATGCATGTTTAGAGAGAGTTTGGTATATTATTAAGAATGTTGATGCCAGAATCCAGATAACGTTTCATGTCCAATAGGAATGTTGAGCCCTTATTTGTTTGGGGCTTTATTTCCTGCTTGTCTCCATCCTTTTCACAGGTAGGGCTCCAGAGGACACAATGCCACATTCTTTTCTGACTAGCATGTGTGTTTTGCCTTCTGCCTGGGCTCCCATTTTCTCATTGGCTCATTTATTAAAGCAAATCTTAATTATCATCGGCTCTCTGAGAATCATTCTTCCTTTTACCAACATGAGAACGAAGAGAGTCAATTTTATGATTTACCTGTTCTCTTATTGTAACTCTTGGGTGTCACTGAACAATGATAACAATACAGCTATGTAACAAAAAAAAAGGAGTGACACACAGTACTGTGCCTAGTCATGTGTCCCAAAGCACTTATCCTCAACCTCTATGGGTTAATTAGAATTTTACTTTCAATACTTAAAAATACGGCCATTTACCTTCATCAGACAGACACTAATATAGACTTTGTTTTATTATCAATGCAACCAAAGTTTCCTCCTGAGAATTTTTTTAAATAAATGTTTGTGAATATTCTAGAAAGATACTCTTAACTTACTTTATAGTGTAATGATATGAAAATACGTTGACATAAGAATGGTTTGTGTAAAGTGGAAGCAAGCAGCAGATGTTTTTTTCTCTTGATCAGGAAGTGTTTCACTCTTGACAGACTTCTGAAAAGGATTGATGACAACAGCCAGTGCAGGACATTACACTGGCCTTCTGTTGTGCTCTACAAGAAAGAGTGAGCACTTCTGGTTTATCAATAACTTTAAAGAACGGATTGTAGCTCATCTTCACAGGAAATTATTACTGAGATGCTACATGTTATCCCCAATGAGAAAACTGACTCCCAGTCAAAGCTGATGATGCACACACTAGTGTGGAATATTAATTTGACATGTGCTACATTCATTAATGCTGTGGAATATTTGATCAGTGATACAAACATGTGTTCATTCTTTTATGTTACATTTGTTTAGCTCCGTGAAGCTGGTACTCTGTCTGCCTGAAACACCTGACTGGTCTAATAAGAGATGAAAAGCCAATAGCTAGGCAGAAAGGACAGCAGGGGATGACGGGCAGGGGGAATAAATAGAAAGAGAAAAGAGAAGGAGTGAAAAAGGGAGGAGAGGAGGATTCTGGGGGTCAGCCACCCAGCAATACAGCCAGACATGGAGTAAGAAGGAAAGAGAGGTATATAGAATAGAAAAAGGTAAACTCCCAGAGACAAGAGGTAGATGGGATTTTTTTCTTTGTATTGATTTTTAATGAACTCTAACTATTTCTCTGGGATGTTTTAAGTTAAGAAAAGCTCACTAGAAATAAGCCAAGCTAAGGACAAAAATTCATAAGTAAGAATCAGTCTCCATGTTTCATTTGGTTATCTGAGAGCTAAATGGGAGGCCCCACAAACAGAAAATAAACCCTAAAACAACAAAAACAAAAACCAATAATACATATTGTCGTCTGTACCAGTCTGTTTAAACATATTTTATCTTACTATTCCTTCTGATCTGAAGGTAGACAGGGCTCAATGAATTAAAATTGCAAACACTTTTAGAGTAATATCTAACCTAGAAAAAGTATTTTATTAAAGTTCTGGTAAATATTAAGTTTATATTTTTGTCCAGTTCTAAACCTAGTATTTTTTTTCTATACAATTATAGCAAATTGGTAGAAACTTGACATACCATCCTTGCGAGAGGGAAATATCCTTAGCCTGGAAAGTGTTGCTGTGGCGGGGCGGCAGGACAGAAGGAAAAAATAGACAATAACGAGCTTCCAGTAAACCTGTGGCTTGGAGAAACAGAAAAGTCTAAAGAGATTTTTATAATACAAATCATTGTTCTCGGCTGCAACAGCCTTTTCATTTATTCCTGTAGAGCAGCAACTCTCCACTTCGCTTTTGGGGAGAAGGTAAAATCTTCCCAATATTCTTTTGAATTATCTGTCTCCCTTGTTGGATACAAGAGACATGGCCAGCACTCAGCTTCCATCGTCTTTTCTACTCAGAGTGTTGAAAAGTTGACAAGTTGGATCCTAGGATCAATTTATCAGAACACAATCATTGTACATGCTAAGATTTAGCTCATCACAGGTCATAGGGTGGTTTTTTTTTTTTTAGACCTACTATAGATTTGGGTATTTTTGTGTGTTTGGTTTCAGTTTGATTTTGTTTTTGTTCTTTTCCTGGAATTCAGTTTGGTTGGTTGGTTTGGGGGGTTTTGTCAAGATTGGGTTTCCCTGTGTAACAATAGCCTTGATGTCCTGGAACTCACTTTGTAGATCAGGCTGGACTTGAACTCACAGAGATCTATCTACCTGCCTCTGCCTCCAGACTACTGGGATTAAAGGTGTGTGCCACCACACCAGGTATTTTCCCTGGCTTTTTGATCTACTTTTCTTCTTGACTTTGTGATTTTTCTTTCAAAGGTTCTTTCTTTCTTTTCTTCCTTCCTTCCTTCCTTCCTTCCTTCCTTCCTTCCTTCCTTCCTTCTTTCCTCCCTTCCTTCCTTCCTTCCTTCCTTCCTTCCTTCCTTCCTTCCTTTCTTTCTTTCTTTCTTTCTTTCTTTCTTTCTTTCTTTCTTTCTTTCTTTCTTGTATACATAAACCAGAGTCAGTTTCTGTTGCCTCCAACCCAAGTTCCATGACACCCTACAGTACTGTGGAGTGGAATAAATGGAATTTAGGGGCAGCAAGCCCATGCTCTGGTTGTTATAACCAATTCTATAGCTACAAGCAGTCAGAGAATTTACCTAAATCTCAAAGTCTCTATTTAAACGATAATGTAAAAATGCTCCATTTCCTAAGTTATCTCTTCACAGTTTAGATGAAATAATAAATTTAAATCACTTTTACGTTATTTTACAAGATTCATTCAGTAAATATTATTTTTAGCAAAAAAAAGAAATTTATTTTGTTCTTTCCTATCCATCTCCATTTTGATTTGAAATTGAAATTTGCTAAAGAGAATGTGTTAGTCTTCTCCTGACCCTGACAGTGCATTTCAACCCTGCTTAGCCATTAATAAACGAAAGGACCCATGCCCCCACAAATCCATTTGCCCTCCAATACCTCTCGCAGGGGAAGAAACTCACTCTCATGATGATTATTGCCGCTTGTGATTTTATTTACTTATTTTTAAATATACTTTTCTCATTCTAAGAGTTGAAAATGAACATCCCTTGAGTATTATGACTTTTCAACGTGTCTTCTGTATTCTCATATGAATAAAAGGGGGGGGTGATACAAACCACTGTCAAATGTTGAAAGCAATCCTCATCTCAGAGCACACTGTTTGTAATTGTGGCCTCACTCTTAAATAAATATGCCGCACCCAGTATTCATGGTCGCTCAGTATATTTGAATTCACATCAGATGCTAGGCAAGAATCAACAGCTTTTTGAAAATAAAGTATGATGCAAAAAATTATGGTCATGATTAAAATGACAGAAGTAAACTAGTGAGTTTAAGAATCAAGTTAGATGTCTGAACCAAGGAGCACGGAAACTGTAAAGGAAATCCTGCTCTAAACAGTGCAGCTAGCCTGGAGAAAGACACATGAAAAGAAAGGAAATTACTGCAGCCATTATACTCCCAACGCATCCAGCTGGGAGTCCAGCTGCTCGAGGAAACTGGTAGCTCTTGATCTTTCGGAGTTCCTAATTAGAATACAAGTAGAAATATAACAGAAACTGTGAAAGAAAGACAAATTTAATATTAAGCTTAGCTCTTATCCACCCTCTTTAAATGGCAGAAGAGACAGACTTAAAGAAACCTGGCTACAGAAGCAATACATATTTTTATAACGCACGACTTCAGACACCAATTATAATTCATCAAGAGTTCCAATATTCTGCCACATGATTGTCGCTGCTTTCAGGTGAGCATGCCTGTGAACAGCTGGTGGACTGTACAGTGAGTGTTAAAAGCCACTGTGTGTGAATAAAATGGCATGCACTTAGGAAGCATTTATGGATTCCTTCAAAAGCAGGTTTTTCTTCCATTTGGCTCTCACGCTATGCTTGGGTTTTTGCAATGGATGAGTCTTCGTAGGATTGTAAATCATGATGTAGTGAAATGAATGCTAAAGAAATTGAATATATGGTACAACATTTTGCACCATGATAATCACCAGAGCCTGAGAGCATATAAATATGTGACTAATTTATGTTTTTATTTTAAAGAAACTCCCAAAATATGTGCACATATATTTTGTTATTTATAGTACTTCAAATCACTTCTTTACAGGTTTATAGGGTCAATGTGACCTTCCCAAGGTCTGTGCTAACACACAAAAGAACAAAGTCTAAAGCAATGGTCCAGAAAATTAAAACAAAGACAAAACCAAAAATATAGAAACTCATACTTGCTTGTTTGTAGTTTTCTAAATATTTCAGGTGGAACATGTACAGGTCTAAATTTAAGTGGATTCATGCTGTTACTGGGCATCACATTGCTGGGGAACCTTATTGTTTAAGGTTGATCAGTATGCAAGGCGATGTGTTCTCTGATTGATCAGTATGCAGTGTTGGATTACTCTAGAGAACATTTGGGCATTTCCACTATGTCCTGTGGATTAACCTGCAGAGTGTGCATTTTGGAGGGCAGGTACTAGGGGAGGCAACAAAAGTGACTTAATGGTCTGGCACTGTGGAAGTTTGATCAACTCCCCCTGTGGAGGTCAAACCATCGTACGAAATCATTTGCAATATGACAATGACCCTGAAGCACTTTGGAAATGAGTGTTCTTTATTGTCATTGTACAGCAATAAAAACTGATTAAACAAAGATGAATGATATTTATTTCTAGTTTTGCCATCATTCCCTAATGCTGGCATTTCTTCAGATCTATAGATTTTGTTATGGTCAAGTCTACTCAGTGTTTATGTGTCATCTTTAAATTTTAGGATTGGAAGTATCTGAACATCTGGGTTATCTTCCATGACAATGATTTGATGATGTTATAAGTAGTGGGATTCTTACCACCTTTCCCATCCTTACCTCTTACGTTATTTGTCTGTTTCTGTGGCAGGGTGTTTATAGGAAGAGGTAGACGGTGTAGATACAAAGCACTGGAACCTAGAACTGGCTCTCTTGCAGCTTCTGCTATCCAAGTACTGGTACAACAGACATGCAGCCACACAAGCTTATGAAACTCTTTCCACAAATGTTGCGGTCACAATATCTCCTTAGCTTTCCCTGATGACTTCAAAGGTAGTATAAAGCTTTTCCAAGAAATTTGTGAGAGATCATCTACTGTGAAAGAGATAAAAAAGGAAAGTGGGCAGGAGGGAATATTCTATCAGTAATTTTATGTGCCTTCCAAAAATTAAATATGAGTTAAACATTGTAAATTTTAGCTTGAATCATAGGGATCTTTGAAAACTCTCAAATTTTTATGTACTTTTTGATTAGTTTAAATGTTTGACATTGAATAAGCTCAATGAAACATAGGAGTGAAGACTGCTTGGGAGATAGAGAATCTTTGTAAAAGTTATATTTCATTATGACATATAAAAATAAATTATAATATACTAGTAAAAAGAAGTCACAGTGTGAATTTACAAGAAAATGTGTACTTAAGAGTGTTATGTCTAAAAAAAATCTAATCTAGAGGGACCTATGAAAATGAAAATAAAGACCTTAAAATTGTCTTTGTGGAGTAAGTGCACAGAACGGGGCGGAGAGACTTTCATATCAAAATGACACTAATGACTTGAATTATATTCAGCTAATACTTTTAAGTCCTAGAGGGTGAAGCACCCTGGTGTGGAAGGGTGTATCCTATTTAGCTTCTTTCCCTAGGCTACCCAATAGCTGCTCCAAAGCAGTACTTATGTTTACATAGAAGATTATTTTAAGCACAACAAAATTTTGTCTCCTACAGTAGCAAACTCTCTTCACAAACACATATAAGCTATATAAAGAAAGGTTAACACATTAACCTACCTTTAAAATCTACTAGCAATTACCACTTATAACTAGCCTCCATCGTGAATGGTAGGGAATTTGAGAGTACGAAATAGTAGTCAAAATGTTCAAACACGCAGGAAAGTTTATGGCATCGGAAACTCGATAATTTTGCTGCCTTTATTTTCTATGGAAAAACTATGACTAAAATCACAACTAGTTTATTAGACTGTTGTAATTTAATGCAGTAGAGAATCGATTCAGTTATTTCAAATGATAGAGATATGTATTGCCCAGATGCATTTTGGAATACAGAATCAAGGGGATTAACTAGCTAGTAAATTTTTATTAAGAGCCAAAAGCCAGTAACAACAACAAAAGAAAACAAATAATGAAGCCAGAAAAAAAATGTAGCAAGGTCAGTATTGACTAGAGCCGTAACAGGGTTGAGCCTCACCGACATGAGCATTGATGCTGGAGTTAGTGGTTAGGGACGTCACCCAAACCTCACAGTCCTCTCTAATGTCCCAACAGCAGAAGTGATGTCTTTACTGGTGGGTCCAATGCTGGCTGCCCTTCCCAGGAATAGTCATGCCTTCTCTCTCTTGCATGCATTCTGCTTTTGTCTCCCACTCGTGTATTCTGGTTGCTTACCTTTGGCTGAAATGTGGCCCTTGCCCTTCATCCTACCTCTTCTATGAGCGTTATCTATTTCAGTTACCTCTCTTACTACCATTGTCTTGATTTGCTCAGAATCTGCCTTTGTTTCTGAGGCGGTTCCAAAGTGGTAATTAGAGTTACCTTGTTTAGTTAGGTGTAGGTCATACAAGTGAAATCTAACTAACACCTGAGTAGGGAAAACAGTTGTTTATTTTTCAGTAATGATTGCAATGTAGATATTGTGATGGTGGAGGTTTGATTGTTAATTTCACACAAAGTACACTCACCAAGAAAGGGAGGCTCTAGGCTGAGTAGTCTGTGGTCCCTCAGAGGATTTTCTTAGTCAACTTAATGGATGTGAGAAGACCCTCCTTGAGTGTCTACACCATTATTATTTTGCCTGGGCCCTGGTGCCTGAATAAAAAGAATGGAGAAGGCTGGAAAGAACATGGCATTAAGTCAATCCTCTCTGCTATCAACTGTAGATATGATATGACTAGCTGTCTCAAGATTCTGATGCCTGGACTGTTGCAGGTATGTTTAGCCACACAGTGACACCAGGAAATTGTGTTAATGAAGTTAACCTTGAATCAGGGGGTGGAGTCATCAACTAGCTGAGAGGAATTAGTCACAGGGAAACAAGGAATACAACTAGAGAAGACACACAAAAAAGAGAAGGAAGGGGCTAAGAGATTGTATAGTCTCTTCTATCTGGGAAGCGTGGAGAGGACAGCTCATTGTTCCTCCCGCTAATTCTTTGGTCAATCAGATTTTTACCCTAATAGCTGACTCCTAAGTCTTCACTGGTAAATAGAACAATAGAGACTTAGCTGACTGTAGGGCCATGGGGCCACAGATGATAGCTAAAAATAGTAGATTCATGTGCAGCTGCTAAACTAACAGAAAACCAACACGTGACTTTCTAATTTAGATGAATTGTAACCTAGATTGTGAGCTGAGTAAATTCTCTTTCCGTTATATTGTTTTTCAAGATATTTTATCATAAAAACAGATACTGACACTAAAACAGAAGTTTTGAAGGAGGTATGGGTATCTTTTTTCCAACTTTTCATCTATTATTATGGAATATGTGCATAATGTGTACATATGGACACGCATTTCTCAGCACACAAAAGGAAGTCAGAGTTTCATTTGTGGAGTCAGTTCTCTCCTTCCACTTGTAAGTAGATTCTAAGGATTGAATTCAGGGTGCCCTGCTTATGTAGAAGGTGACATACCAACTGAGTCATCCCGCAGGATCCCAGCCATAGGAAACTCCTAACTGTTAAAGCCAAAATCTTCAGGAGCTAACATGCCCTTTTAGTTAACACTGAAAACATAAGAGATAAAGCATTACATTAAGTCAGAATGTTTATCACTGATTCTACACCCAATTTCGTTCCTTCTTCAAAGAGTGTACATTGAGTTGTGATTTCTGACATGTTAAAAAGGTTTCAGCAAGGACGCTCATATAAGAAAAATCTGGACAAAATGTGCATTAATGGCTGAAGTATAGGGATGACTGACATTTCATGGCTGGGGAGACAGGTGCATGCGGAGCTCCCTCCAAGGTATGCTGACCTAGACCAGAAACTGGTAGAGACATAACGGAAACAAGTCTGGTAAAATTTAACCTTACCAATTTTGTAATAACTATTGTTTTTATTTCTACAGATTTAAAAAAAGATCAGGAATACGTGAAAAAGAAACCATTCCTTATAAGCTTAAACAGACAGAGTTTCTTAGGAGCAGTCAACACTGTTCATAGAGAATGTTAGATTTTGACAAAAGTACTCAAACCTGTGAAGTGCTCCATTAGCGTTATAGTAGCTGGAGCTGCAGCAATGCCTTGAATGAATCCTCTGAACTTAAAATGGAAACATCGATGAACTGCAGTCAGAGGGAATAAAAATATTACATAATTGGCATAATAGCTATTGTCTAGAATTCTAAATGGAACCTGGAATGGTGTCAGATGTGAACGCTGAAATGATAGCACAGTTTCAGGAAATGAAATTACACAGCTGGATTAAAAGAGAGAGAGAGATTTTTCCATGGGCTGACATTATGCTAATTTTCGTAAAATGAAGTTAGAAGTGACTAGAAAAATTCCACTATATATTATTTATTGGTTACATGAATTAGTTATTGGTACATTTATATGGGTTTCAATACACAGTAAAATTTCAATCATTTTGAATTTGAGGAATAATATTGATTTATGCAAGCTTTGCATTATAGAATAATTTCAGAGCTTGCCATCGAATGTACTGATTACTTAAAGAACGGTTTCTTTAGATCTCTTTATGACTTTGTGACTTCACAAGATATTGAAGCAACAAATTGTCTCATAAATTTGGGAGCATTAAATATTATATTTATTAAGTCTCTATCCTCCCTCCCCTTCTCTCTCTCTCTCTCTCTCTCTCTCTCTCTCCCTCTCCCTCTCCCTCTCCCTCTCTCTCTCTCTCTCTCTCTCTCTCTCTCTCTCTCTCTCTCTCTCTCTCCTCTTTCTATCCAAAGGTTTGATTTCGCTTTCTGAAACTGTGCTATCCTTCCAACTCTCACACCTAACATTGTTTCAGGTTACTTCTGTTTTAAGTGGCAAAGAAAAAAAAATCCCAGTCCTAAATTGGGTGACAGAAGGGAATTGTTTTTAGTCTCTGTCTTGAGGCTCCACGGAGCACCCTGCAGCAGCCCCAGTCTGAGGCACTGACAGGAATTGCACCTCTGCCGGACAGCATATGCACTTGCTACCAAGCCCAGAAGGAGCATTGGCAATAGTCTATAATTCTCAGCGAAAGGTCTGAGATGCTCTTCAATTGGCATTTACAGGAGCCATCACTGTTTTCAGAAATTTGTCAGGAACAGATGCCTTCGACATATGAATGGAATAAGGCTCTCCTACTATAAGGGAGTTGGCCTCAAACAGATCAGAGACCATAGTGGAAGGTAAGGTAAATCTTACTCTAAGTTCTGACAGATGAGTTTGGGGTATGGTTATAATGGGAGAGACTAAGTGAGAAGAAGCTCACTTTTGGATCACAAATGAAAAGCTGAAATACCCAGAGCTGGCAGACAAGAATGTGTCCAACCTTCATGTAATGAAGGCCATGTGGTCTCTGAAGTCTCCAGGCTATGTGCAGGAGCAGTTTGCCTGGAGATACTTCTATTGGTAATTTATGAATGAGGGCACCCCGTATCTCTGAGATTATAACCCCACCTACCTCCGGAGATTGCGCCTGCCACCCTGTGATGTAGCAGCTCCCGAAATTGGCAGGCCAAGGCCCAGCGGTCCAGAGGGTGAGCAACAGGTAAGATTCGCAAGAGGGGAGGCTGACAGAGACAACTACGGAAGGAGTGCTGTGCCCCCTGGTGCTAACAAGAAAGCTGAGGCTGTGGCTCCTCAGCCACGTGGTCAGCCACCGCAGTGAACTTGAAGACTTTTGTTTTGAATAAACTTTAAAGAAAAATTGTTCTTGAGTTCTCAGTAGTCCTCATTGTCCGCTATGTTCAGCCAGTCCGGTTTTATCCCATGCTTTTTCAGACCCAGGCCAGCTGGCCTTGGTGAGTTCCCAATAGAACATCCCTATTGCCTCAGTGTGTGGGTACACCCCTTGCGATCCTGAGTTCCTTGCTCGTGCCCTCTCTCCTTCTGCTCCTGATTTGGACCTTGAGATTTCTGTCCTGTGCTCCAATGTGGGTCTCTGTCTCCTTTCATCGCCTGATGAGGGTTAATATTCAATGAGGACTACTGAGAACTCAAGAACAATGGCAATGGGTTTCTGATCCTACTGCACGTACTGGCTTTGTGGGAGCCTAGGCAGTTTGGATGCTCACCTAACTAGACCTGGATGGAGGTGGGGGTTCCTTGGACTTCCCACAGGGCAGGGAACCCTGATTGCTCTTTGGGCTGACGAGGGAGGGGGACTTGATTGGGGGAGGGGGAGGAAATTGGGTGGCAGGGAAGAGACAGAAATCTTTAATAAATAAATAAATTTATAAAAAAACTTTAAAGAAAAATAAAAAAAAATGTCACCCCCATGTTGTTATGATTTTATGCATCTAAGTGTGATGTTTTATTATTGTAAATGATTTTAAATGAGAATATTAAAATTTAATTTCAATATTTTGGAAACTTTCATTTCATCTATATCGTATCCAGTAGTCTTTGATGTTCTTGAAAATGAGTCTGAGTTTGTACATCTTCATTTCTTAAGGATTATTGAGTATATAGCTTTTCTTTCAACCACAGCTCCCTTAAAATTCAGTGAGGCATTCTAAGGGTATACTTTCCCATAATGAACACATTACAGCAATCATTGCAGAAGAGAAAACACAGGAATGTCCGTGGTGGAGTCTTCAAAGTGTTTAAACGGCCTTAATGTTGGTCATTTTAGGGAAACTGCCAACAAGCTCATGAAGCAGGAATCGTGCATTCTGGGTTTAGAGAAGCAGTTTAACTTTCAGGATGTCCAATTCCAAGTTCAGTTTATCTTGCTTTATATACAAAAGAGCTGTTTATATTTGACAACATGTTTGCAAACCATTCTACAAAATGTGGCTGCTGCTGATCTGGTCTGGAAAGGAGAGGATGTTGGGAAAAGGCCAAAATTAAAGCTAGCTGCTGTTATGGCTTGATGAAGTTTTTTATTGTTAATTAAGTCTAGAAGAATCTTTTCTTCAGCGTACTTTACAGAGACACAAAATAATCTTTATTGACTGTTTTTTTCCTTCTCGGTCTGAAAACTTTGATACTCAATACTTAGGCGTCTCTTCTTCTGTCATTTGATATTTATTTATCACAGGCTCGAAGGGAGGGTCCCAGCTATTACTGACTATAGACGTATAAACAGACATAATGGTTGAGATGCTGCCAGCTCTCAAGAAGCTTTGCTGGAGTAGTAGATGTGGCTATGGACAGGCAGAGATGCACACATAATATATTTAGGGCAGGGAAGTGCCATGACAGAGGTTCAGATAAAGACACTTCCAGATTAAAGAACTTGTGGGGTTTCTTACAAAGGTGGCATTTGAGGTGGAAGAAAAGCCATTTGTGAGCACGCTGAGATGATTCGGTGAACAGTCGGAGTGCAGAGGATACAGAGAAAGAATAAGAATGCGAAATAGTAGATAAACCTACCACTCGGCATGTTGCTTTTAATCACCTTTAGATAAATTATAGTTCATGCTTTGAAAATGGACACTGTCAAGACTTAATGGACTATTATTATAGTGCTTCCCTCAGTCTCCTCCTGTTAACTCTGGAGCTAGGACTTCCATGAACCACCTGCTTTGAGACAAGGTGCTCAACAATCCCTTGTGGTTTTCTGGGCCTTGAAGTATTTACCGTTTCTTTATTGCCTGTAACACTGATCTACTTTTCTCTTATTTTTCCAGTTTTTCTCTAGTGCTGGGGACTGAACCAAGGGGCCTGAGTTTACCGGGCAATAATTCCACCCCTGAAATAAATTTCCAACCCCTATCAAGCTATATTGAGAACAAAATCTCAAAATCATATAATTTCAACTCGTAATACATATTAATGAAGGGTAAGTACTCATTTTAAATACATAACCAAATGCTGTCACCACTCAAGTATTATCAACAACGCCTTACTATCATGGAATACAGGAAAATGGTTTCCTCAATATTTTCGTCTAATGTTTACCATAGGACACAATCAGTATCCGTGCATTGCTTTGGCAGATACAGCTAGGCCTTTTTCTTTTGCAACTATTCTTTTATAAATACATGTTGGAAGAAATAAACCCAAACCCTTGGGTTTCCTCTATTCTGCATTTTGCTGATTGCAGAGGCTATCTCATTTGACATAATCCTGAATTGAATGGCACACAGCAAGTCCTTCCTCTATGTATTTTTCCCTTGTGTCTTTTTTTCATTTGGCCCACTCTCTCTCTCTCATCTGTCTCTGTCCCTCTCATGCATCCATATTTGTATATACAAGCACACTGCATGTTACATATGTTTATAAATACATTTTTACAATTTTACATGATTTTGTTATATACACACATATATGTTTGATACTACAGTTAGGAAAATTAAAACATTGAGCCAGAAAGAAGGCTCGGCAGGTAAGAGTGCTTGCTGCAAATTCTGAGGACCTACTATGCACAACAACATAGTAGGAAAACAGAAACTACTCACATCACTTGTCCTTTGACCTCCACACACATATGGTGGTGGTGTTGCTCCACCACTCCCAAAATCAAATCCCAAGGCAATATCTATGTTTTCTGAGATATGTCTTGGCACCAACCTGGGCTTATTTAGTTCTTTTTTTCCCATGTTAGGGTCCACATCTTTCCCAAAACATCCTGCAATTTTGTTCAATCTGAAAATTTTTGTATATAATTAAAACTTCTTTTTTTGGTGCCTGTCCCGGAACTAGCTCTTGTAGACCAAGCTGGCCTCGAACTCCCAGAGATCCGCCTGTCTCTACCTCCTGAGTGCTGGGTTTAAGGCATGCTCCACCACCGCCTACAGAGAAACCCTGTCTCGAAAAAACAAAAAATAAATAAATAAACTTCTTTTTTTGCCAATATTTCTCTTCCAACTTGATTGAATCTTTACCACCATCCCTCTGTTCTCATGTTAATACAAAATTCATTGTGACTCTCTTTCTCATTTCTGATTCTGTCAAATCTCAGCGTTGTTATTCTTTATTTTCCATAATAAGAATACAACAGGAAATCACAAATGAGATGCATATGCACCAGCAATTCGCATGTCCACCAGTGCATAATTTACAGGTGATCTGAGTGCAAGGATTGCTGATGGAGATCACATTCAACTTATTTGCTCAAAGAAGAAAATTAAGTGGTATTAGATATCAAAATAAACATTTTATCCGTCAATTGGTATAAAATTTCAAAATATCAACATTAAAATTAAATTGTAACAGAAAATATTCACTATCTAGTCTCTATTCTCACAAAATTTAAAAATTTACCACAATGACCACAATGAAATGCTAGGAATTGTGACTAATTCATGTAAACTTAAGTATCTATAAACACTGCTGGGGTTCATTACAAAAAATTCCAAACATTAAGATCACAGGGCAATAACTAACATGAAGTCAGAAGAGAAAATTATCAAAGGCCACTCTAATAGCCTTTTCTGACAGAGCAAGGGACATCGTAGACAGCAGAAAAGCAATAAACACAATATATCTCAACCTCAAAATCTCCTCTGATTTTCTCCCATATGACACACTTCATCAACAAGCAGAGAAAATATAGCTTAAGCCAATATTTCTCAAATGATGCACTGTGACCCCCAAGGTTATCATAAACCGATACTACAGGGACCACAGAATTTCTTCTCCACTGTTTCAGAGCCAGAGGAAGTCAAATACAGAGGACACACTGACAGGACTGGAGGTAATTAAGGGCTATGAAAAGGGAAAAGAAAAAGCTGCCTAAAAAGATGCTACTCATTCTGAGACTCTTACTGGCCAGTCTTGTCACCTGACCTTGCTCCAGCTGTTATGAAAATGCCCATTCTTACAACTGGCCAGATAAGGAGAAAGGTTCTGGTTTAAGCCTGACCCACGGGGGTTGAGTTCCCTTTTTTGCTTACTCAGCTATCTCTCCGCTCTGTGCACACCAGTATCACAAAATAATGTATCTAAGTTCCCACTGGAAATTCCTGGGTTTTACTAGAATATTCGAACATTTCATAAGTATTTAAGATACAACGTGTTTAATGCAACAGACAGCAGGCTGTATTAGGGTCTCACTTTTTGACTGAACTGATTTCATTCTCATAAAAGCAAAATCAGGCAGCTTAGAATTGTTAACACGCATAGAAACAGAGACGCAGGAGGGTGAAGTAACTTGTCCAGGGTCGCATGCTAGTGGTTGACAGAGAATGACTACACTTTAAAGTGTAAGGTGATGGCATCTTCCTGCCTGTTCATGCTGATGCCCACATGCAAAAGATAGGATAATATGTTCAGGCCAGGGAGGTGGTTCAGTGAGTAAGAGTGCTCACTGTACGATGGTGAAGACCTGGACTTAGATCCTAGAGCACATGCAGCATGCCAGGCATATCCATATATACCAAGAGTCCCAGTACTGTAGATCACTTAGGCTTCTTGGCCAGTCAATCTAATAGGAAAAGGGAGATCCAGGTTCATAGGGTGTGTGTGTGTGTGTGTGTGTGTGTGTGTGTGTGTGTGTGTATGTGTGTGTGTGTTTGTGTAGCACTGAATATTTTATGAAATGATTCTTCAGATTTAAGGCACAAAGGTCTAGCCTAAATGATTTTTTTTAAAGATTTATTTATTTATTATGTACACAGTGTTCAGCCTCCATGAATGCCTGCAGGCCAGTAGAGGGCGCCAGATCTTATTACAGGTGGTTGTGAGCCACCATGTGGTTGCTGGGAATTGAACTCAGGACCTCTGGAAGAGCAGTCAGTGCTCTTAACCACTGAGCCATCTCTCCAGCCCTAGTCTAAATGATTTTAACTATTAGTTTGGGCACAATATGAGCAACTACATAGATATATATGATCTAAAGAAAAAGTGTACTCAGTCAGTGAGAGGCTAAGGTAGAAGTAGCCCAAAAGAGCTGTCTGTCCAGGCCTTTCGCGGTCTCCCTGTTCAGGGTCCCTTCCTTCTGAGTATGAGGTAAAGATGCTTTCTAAAATGGGCAGTCTTGGAATCTGTAATGAAAAGGCTATGTCAGAGAATTTCATCACAGTTTACAAAAAAGGCAGAGAAAATGAGGTTATTATTCTCAGGGCTTTATTTTTCAAACTTTATTCATGGTGTCTGTGGGGGGGGTGTGGGTGTGTACACACAGGCACATGTGCGTTTGCACGTGTGTGTGCTCAGAAATGAATCAGTTCAACCAAGAGGGTTCCAGGGATTGAACTCAGGTAGTCAGGTCAAATGAAAAGCAGCTTTTACATTTCTCAGTCTCTAGTACTTTTAGCCTTATGGTTGCTTTGGAGGGGAGGATGTTTCTATGCCTTGATTTTTGGAAGAGAAGTTGATGTTCCTATAACTTACCTCATGGAAGAGTTAGGAATGAAAGACTGAAAAGATGAAGTTGCACTGAAAGCTTTGCTTTTGAGGCTGTTTCAGGGTCTTCACATTAGGACATCCCGTTCATCAACCCAGCAAAATCCAGAGCCCTGGCCTTTCCATACCAGGTCATGGTGCATCTTCCAATGTGAAACAGAAATGTGATATGTGGTGCAGGATACACAAAATAAAGAGCAAGCTGTCCTGATGACCATGCATATCCAAACCTTACATTGGGCTACCTGACCTGCGAAGAAGCCAATGAATGATGACATTGTACCCGTGTCAGAGAAAAAAAAGGCTCTCTCCATGGGGCAGAAGGAGAAGCAGATTCCAGGTAACCAGTGATGGCAGTCGACTGAAGGGACCATTTGTGTCAGAAGGAGTTCAGCAAGTTCTTTGGCAGCTCTTGGCATCCTCAGGAAGTTGACAGTCTCTAAAGCTGCCGAGATACCAGGGAGAACCTTGCAGAGGGCATCAGACTGTGTTGAGTAAAGACACTCTGTCTTGATAATTCAAGCTTTAGAAGAATTTGATAAAAAATGAAAGAACATGTTTACAAAGAATTCTAAAACAACCAAAAGAGAAAAGAAAGAAAGAGTCTAAGAATAGATAAGTGGCAAGGCCATGGTGGCGCTAATTCCTGCACTTGGGAGGCAGAGGAAGGTGGATCTTTGTGAGTTAAAAGCCAGCCTGTTTTTCAAGACATAGCTCCAGGACAGCTAAAGCTATTGCACAGAGAAATCTTGTCTCAGAAAGAAAGAAAGAAAAATAAAAACCTAATGTTGTCCTTCAACAGATTTTTAACTTTCAAATATTTTAGAGAAAAGAAAGATCTGCCTCCTGAATTGTTGTGACAAAATACTTTTTGCCATGAAGGGATCAAAAGCACATTTTTAACATAGCTATACAATTTTCTTCATTGGAAAATTGAATTTACACATTTGCTCTGGAACTTATCACTGCTGAGTGTTGCGGATTTACAAAGCATCCAGGAATAAGAACAGAAGCAAGGGTATTTGAGGCGACTTGTCCCTTCCCTGTGCAAGAGATTTATCTGCCACAGGGTGTTGCTCGCTGTAGCTTTGCTGGTGGATTTTGCTTAGGTGTGTTATCTAATAAAGTGATTCTTGCAGATGTTTTCATTGTCTCTGTCCATTTGTCATCCTAAAACAGAACATTAGCATTTTTCCATGATGAGGCCATTCTTTGCCTTTTAGTGTTCCAGTTATTTTCCTGAGTGGAAAAAAAAAATAACATTGGAGGGGCAAAGGTTTGGAAATTTCTTCATTGAAGCACATAGATAAGAAGAGATCAGCTCAAATGAGAATTCACACAATTCTACTTCATAGTATTCCAGAAAATAGGAAATAATGCTGATTTTTCATTTGAGAAGAGGGAACCTCAGTTGAGAGATTGCCTCCATCAGATTGGCCATCAGCCTGTCTGTGGGACACTTTCTTGGTTAATGATTGATGTGGGAGAGCAGTGCCATCACTGAGTGGGTGGTCCTGAGTTATATAGAAAAGCAGACTGAACAGGTTATGAAACAAGCCAGGAACCAGCAAGCACCATTCTTTCTGGGTCATAGTGTTTAAAACAGCAACAGAGAAACAAACAAAACAACAGTACTATTCAAATTAGCAGTTTTATGTAACAAGCGATGATGTTTTTCAAAAATAAAATATTAGTTAATATAACGTCAACCATAACTACAAGATTATTTTAAGTCCATTGTTCTTGTTATCATATTTTGTAATGACAAACTCTCTCTAAAATTTATATTTGTATAAATTACTTTGAAGAGTATATAAGACTTTCAGGCTAGTGACAAACATGAGTTCAAATGACCATGGGAAAATTAAGAACTTTTTTTCCTATATATTTTGCTCTTCACTACAGAGTTGTGGAAAACCTTACCATCCACACATGTAAAATCTAGTTAATTCATCCATTCTTCTTTTTACTAAATTATCAAATATTTTTCACAATATTTTTTATAATATTTTCCAGCAAACCTATAGGCACTGGAAGCAAAAAAAAGAGAAAAAAACCTAGTGAAGAATGTATAGAAACAGAATTTCTGAAGCTGAACGTCAAAACAGGACAAATATTAGAAAACACACAAAGGCCATGAACAGTTGAATGGAACTCCACGGGAAAACACTTTCTTTACCAGGTTCATCAGAATAAAGCAATTCTCTGGAAGAAATGGTGCTTTGAGTGAATGGGAACCAGGAAAGCGGACATTGTATCAGGTCAACACAATGAGCAATGACCCAGATGATTCAAAGCAAGTAACTGTGCCTTATGTAGCTTAAATAGCTCTTCTCTGCTTTGTATTTGAGAGCTGTGGAAGGGTAGCACCCACTAAAGGAAATATTATAGTAGGAAGTTAAAGGGAGTTTTAAAAACTTATTCCAGTGTCAATAATATTTTAAACATTACAAGGAAGTAATCATATGGGAAAATGTCATTTTAAATGTGTTTAGATATGATTTTCTTAATAGTCACCCAGAATCTGTTGGTCTGTGTTTCTGATGTGGCCACTGAAGTGGTATTTCAGAACTCTAGGTGTGTTCCTGAGACGTAAAATGCAAGTCTATGTGATTTAGCAAGTGAGTAATCATGCATGACATCCACAAGCTCCAAACTTTAAGTAACGGCAGTAACTGTGGCAAAAGAAATCCCATATGCCCCTCTGCAGATCAAGACTCAGTTCCAGGTGAATATTGTAATGTAGTGACACTGGACATAAAATGTGACCATTCTGTGTGGACCCATTTGTAAGCACAACAGAAATGAAGGAAGATGTGTTCTCCAATCCCTCATCTATGACTTCTTTTGTGATTTAGAAAACCTGTTGACAAAGAAAACAGCAACAGTGTCACCATTTGTCACAAGAAGATAACAGCTGGACAGATGTTCTGTCTTCTTCAGAAATGTCCAACATAATAATCAGAATGACTTAATCAAAGTCCAGGTGTGCAGCGAAATTCCTGGTCAAACATAGGAGCACTGATTCTGATGTGCTGAAAATAAACCTGTTAATATGAGAATGAAAAATACCAGAGAAATATAAAGTTTTTATTTAGCTAGACAAACACTTTTTTCTATTCCACAGTGTTGTAATCAATATTATACATTTATACATGTACCTGCTCCTGGAGAAACTCAAATGAAAAGGGAGGATGATAAAAAAAATAGATAAGAGGAGGCAGATAGTAAAATGAGGAAATAATTACCCTTTCTGATCATCTACTATATGTAAGGCTGCACTTAGGATGATTTATTGGTTACTTGAAATCCAAATGCTCTTTATAATGCTTTCATAAAAACCAACATTAAAATTTCATTTTTGTTGTAATTTTGAGTGTTAACATGGTATTTTCCTGGTGCTTTATGACTTAGAAAACCTTTGTTGTTCTCCAGGATGTGGTCAAAGTGAACTGGAAAAGAGGTCAGCAGTTCTAGGGTGTACTCTCATCCCTGTAATGGCAACTCATATGTGTAACCGGAATTTAGTCCTGAACTTTATGGGACCTGGTAGCCTCATTAGCTGTGTGTCATCTTGGCCAAGACTTTTAAGGGTCTGAGTCTGTCAATTTTCTTTGTAAGGAAGAGTTTGATTAAGTTTGGTTTGCATAGAGTAAAAATATTTCAAAGTTAAAAACAAAAACAATTCGTGGCACCGTGTCCTTTCGATATCATCTTGGTGCTGCTTAAGAATTATGACTATTAATTATTTGATCAAATCCCAGGTTAAAGTATCAGAATTGTAGAATATTTTAAATATGTAGGACAACCAACTGGAGAGACCTGGAAAAATCTATTTGACTCTTTTTTGATGAATACATTGTTTTTTATTCTAAATAAATATCCAAAAAAAGTTTTTCAGGTATGTATTGAATTTGACTAATTTTTTAGGCCTAAACACATTTTTTCCCTCACTCAGAAACATATAAAACTCTGGTAGAGAAAAAAGTATTTCAATAAAACTCAAGGAAAACCACCAAGAGCATTTGATTTTATAAACAATATACACAGCTGTAGTACTGTTGGCAAAGACATGTGCCAGAGAGTTACATATTTGCTACTCTAAACTGTTCTGATAGCCCTTTATCCAGCAGCAGCTGGTAAAATGGTATTTAAGGAGGGTTTGATTTAATCTAATGAGAAACTGTACTGCATTGTATGGCACTGTCTGCGAAAATAATTGGATAAACATTGATTTTTTTATGTTGCTATAATAGTTACATTTTCAATAAATAGGAATTTATATGCATACTTATTTGGCAGCAGTCCTCTCTACATGCAAGCACACATATGCAAGCAGGCACATGCATGCAAACACAAACAGCATGCATAAATGAACACCCAAAGCTTACAGATACTGTGTTTATGCCTATAGATTGCTGTAGCTGTCAGCATCAGTCATGGAGGGACATTTCCTCCCACAGTGGGCAGTGTTTAATGTAGAGACTCATAAACAGTCGAACTTTAAGAATAAGCAGCTGGTGCCGCAGCACAGTGACCTGACGGTCAGTCATAAATGGAACACTACAATCAGATATCTATTTTATCCCCCCAGGGAGCAAAGCCGAAGCGGCACAGGAAGAATGTAAAAGCTCCGTGAATGGGAGAAGGGGAGAGTTTATAGTTATTTCTTGGAATTGAAGCAATCCTTACTGGAGGGAGGAATGATACTCATGAACTTCAGTGCATTCATGAGAGTTACAGGAGTCAGGAAGCTCATATAACTTGCCATCGTCACGTGGCCCCTCCCAAAGTTGGCTCCAAAAGAAGCAAGCCCTTCATGGGAAGAGGAAACTTTCCGGTGGAGCTGCTGGCAAGTGGGGTAAGAAGCGCCGCCAGAGATGAAGCTTTTGAGTCATCACCTACATTTACACAAGCTTTTTAATGATCCAGCTGCCTGTCAGTCACTCATGCTCTTGTAAATAAGTAACTCCAATAAACGCATTGATTTACACACACACACACACACACACACACACACACACACACACACACACACACACCTTAAAAACACCAAAGAGTAAAATAAAGGAAAAAAAAAACCAAAAGCAAAGCCATTCTTAACATTGCTAGAATATGGACACAAGAGACAACATCTCATAAACAAAATGTCTGGGGAAGAGAAGTTAAAAATTCAGACCAAATTTGGAAGACAAACAATTCGGCAAAACACCCACAAATTGCTGAGTGTTCTAATCAGACAAATATTTAGAAACAAAAATCTACTACTAATAAAGTTTAAAGGGGAACATGAGAATCATGAGCAGGTAATCAAAGTATGTAGAAATCTAGATTAGATTTAAGAACTACAATATCCAAAATGAATGTACGGTATTAGCAACCAATTTGATATTCATCATGAGAAATATCAACAAACTAGAAAACATAACAGAAACTATCCAAACTCAGTCAAACAGATGGGGAAAGACTAAAAAGCAGAATGAATAGCCCATCAGTGACCTTGGCATAATATTAACCATGTGTTGGCTGTATAACTAGAACAAATAAAGAAGGTCAAGAGATATCTAAAACGTTAAAGTCATTTTTTTCAGAGATTTTGCTCACAAGTAGCATAAATGCAAATAAAATCATACTAGTCACATCACAATTAAAATTTCAAGACTAGTCCTAAAAGAAAGGAAACTTTAGAGCATCAAGAAGGAAAGGCATATAACATAGAGGGGAAAGGAGACATCATATGAAGAGGGACATATACAAGAATTATCGCTGAGTTATCCTTTGAAAACTATGACCCAAAAAACAATGGAACAGTACCTTTAAATATCAAAAAAATCTATGTGTAAAAAATGAATTGATTCAAACTCCACAGAGAATGGTTGATCTAAGCACTGCGAAATAAATACACAGGCCCACATTCAAATATGTTCCCTATCTTAGTTCGGGTTTCTCTTGCTGTTAAGAGACACCATGATCTTGGCAACTGTTATATAGAAAAACATTTAACTGCATGGCTTGCTTACAGTTCAGTGGTTCAGGAAATTATCATCATGGGAGGTGGGACTTGGAGGCATGCAGGCACACATGGTGCTGGAGCTGAGAGTGCTATATCATTCAGGCAATAAGAAGTAGACTGAGACACTGGGCAGTATCTTGAGGCAGGAGACCTCAAAGCCTGGCAATGATACACTATTAATAAAAATTTGGAGAGAGAGAAACTGGGGTTCAACCTGAAGATCCGAAAAACAAAGCATCCAGACATTGGTTTTTACCTCGGTCTCAATCTGAAATGAGGATACTGCCTCAAGGAGGTTCAGAATGAGACTGTGTCTGAGAACTGTCTCCTACTATTTTATAGTCCTCTCTGGGGCTGAGATTAAAGGTGTGCACCACTTGGATTAAAGGTAAATACTGCCCAGTTTCTATGGCAACTAGTGTGGTTACTGGATTAAATGTGTATGTCAAAGCTGCCTGGTCTATAGAGCTAGCTTACTTCCCAATCCCCAAGCAAGCTTTATTAAAATACAATTGAAATGCCACTACATGCCCCCACAATGACACACTTACCCCAACAAGACTGCACACACCTACTTCAATAAGATCATAGCTCCAAGCATTGTTACTTCCCATGGTATTGAGATTATGGGAGCAATTATATTCAAACTGCTCTATTTCCCAAGAGAACTGGTCAGTAGTCTTCCAGAACACAAAGACCAGAAGAGGTTAAGGACAAAAAACTGTTAAATGTGGCATGGTAGTCTGGATTGGATTCTGCAACAAAAGAAAAGTGGGGGAAACTGGTTAAAAGCAAGAAGAGGTTCTTAATGACTAATAGATTTACATCAGTGTCTTAGCTTTGACAAAGGCATCCCGAAAATGAAGATGACCACAGACTAGGAATAGAAGGAAATGTATACGGGAGCTCCCTATACTTGCTTCCTAACTTTTCTATCAATCTACATTTTTCCAAAATGAAATTTTATGCAAATAAATGGTATGGAGCTTGAAAAGCAGCTCATGTAAAAACTGTGTACTGCTTTGGAGTACAGAGGACCCAAGTTTGATTCCCAGAACCTATGTCAGAGAGTTCATCACTTCCGGCAATGTTAGTTCATCGTCAGTGCTCTGGCCTCCAAGTGCAACTGTACCCATGTGCACACACACACACACACACACAATTAAAAACAAAATAAAATATTTAAATAAGTACTTTATATAAAAGGCATTCATCAATAGACTTGTTTGTACAATATTTGGTCCACATACACCAAAATATTCATCAGCGAAGAGATGTTTTGAAGATAGAAAAAGGCAAAACATAAGAGAAAGATTAAACAATACTTTGAGCTATGAAGACTCAAAAAATTGATTCATCAGAAATAACTTAATAAATTAATACACTTTTAACGAAAAGAGGTTTAACGAATACATTACTACATAACCTTTCACAAAAAATCCATAGTTGCCTTTAGCTCTGTGCCTATAGCAAAGTTTAAGGAAAGCCAAACCATATGTGGGTAAGTTGGGAGTCTGTAAAGTTCTACTCTAACTCCTGAGTTAACAAAGGCAGTTGTAATTGAATGCTGCTTTTGCTGATGAGTTCATTCTCTAGGAACTGATAATTCATGCATGGATTAAAACACTTTGAGAGGCTGAATATATATGCACACGGGAAAATCCTCAGTGTGGAACGAGTAAAACCTGCATGTGCCAACACTATTTAGTCATGATGTATAAAAATAATGATGACTATTGCCTTATGCATAGACAACCTTAGTTTCAAATCCTCACAACAAAATAGCAAGGTCAAAGATGCATCTCACTCTAGAAAATAAGAAGTTCAAAGTGGAAAAATTAACAATGGAGACTGTGAAAAGTGTGT